>NC_056750.1:83054480-83079480 GCF_019279795.1 Protopterus annectens
CTCACTTGCTGAACTGTGCTGGCTTGAACTCCCTCACCTCCCTCAATGGTATCAACTCGCCCACAAATTAGTAAACCATCCACTAAAAGTCCCATCCCTCCAGAATCTACTCCAACCAACCTATCGCACCACCAGCCCACTAAGATCCACCAACAAAAATCACTAAAGCCAATAACTTCGCTGGTGAAGCACTATTCCCTCTTGTGCCATAGCCAAATTATGGAACTCCCTCCCACCCACAATTACCTCCGTACCATCATGCACCCACTTCAAAACTTTGACAACCACCTGGAAAGAAAGACCAGGATCCACACTGTCAGTGTCTTTTTAGCGCTTTCATTTTTTAATAAAAACTTTAAAGTGCACCTAAAGACATGCTTGCAACTCCCACTCTAATATCACCCATCCCGTCCAACCACTACCTTTCTTTCCACCCCACTAACTACCTTGATTATAGCAAGCTCAGATGCTCATAAGCCTAGTACTTATTATACAACAGGAACTTCTTGCTGTAACATTTGTTAATGCCTGTTATGTACTTCACAGATAAATATTCTAGTTGTCTACTGATGCACTATGTTCTTCATCTGTAAATATGTTGTATTTAATTGCTATGTTAAATTGTTAATCGCTATGTAATCCAATGTAACTGCTGTCTGTTTATTTTAACTGTGGAGCTTTTCTCCCTGGGCCTCTGCTGAAAATGGACCTACATCCAGTCGGACATCCCGGTCAACAAATGTAAATAAATAATAAAAATATATATATATATATATATATATATATATGTATATACATATATATATATATATATATATATATATATATATATATATATATATATATATATATATATATATATATATGTTTACTATCAAAAAGTTGAAAATAAAAAAAAAATCTACTTACTTGATCGGACTGACATTCTGAATTTGGCAATGTCGCTGTAATAGACTGTCAAAAATCATCACCACGACTTCCATATTCCAAATTTGGAATGTTAGAAGGTGGTGTCAGATCGTCAGGCATTTGTGCTGAAGCTGCCATACAAATTGTACGTCTACAGCACAAGTGTTTACAGTTTTGCAGTGAGGCAAGATACCTACACCCAGTGCAAATTAAATATTCCAACTCTGAGATCACACTACAGAGAAGAAAAGGGTAAATTTCTTGATCCCCACTGTAGTACAATCTGTTATCAGAATGTAAAATGCACATTAGCGAATGTATACTACCATTAGCTAATGTGCATTTGAACATTTTCAGAATGGCATTATGGAAACTGGAAAAGATGCATTTGTTCATTCCAGTTTCCATATATATCTAGATAGACAGATAAATAGATGTAGATATATATATATATATATATATATATATATATATATATATATATATATATATATATATAAACATGCATTTTACAGTTGCAACAACTGCATGGTATATATGTGTGCGTGTGTGTGTGTGTGTGTGAACAAATCTTGGCAAAAGCAAATAAACTGACCAGACAGAACCTTTTTCCTGATGGCCTTATCTCTATAGGGTTGGCCTTAGTTGTAGGCAAACTAGACAGTCACTTAGAGAGCTATCATTTTAGAAGGCAAACACTACCATTTTAAGCATTATTTATTTCATTTTATTTGATATTATGATTTTTTTTAGTCAGAAAATGTACATGGGAGTAATCCAGATTCTTCATATACTGCTGGCCATCAGTTCATTTTGTCTGCATCTTGGAGTGACGTGACAGGACAGTGTGTGCAGTGATTGCGATGAGTTGTTGTTGTTGTTGTTCTTGCTCTTGTTCTTGTTGTTGTTCTTGTTGTTGTTATTATGTGTCTTGCCTGCCTAGTTGCAGTTCCATCTTCAGTAGATACAGTGCTGCTTTTATTTTAATTTTTTGCTAATTAAGATTATTTGAGGTGAATTAAAAAAAAATCATTCTGCAGCCCGGTCACTTTCTTACCCCATTCCTCCTAGATGATAAACAAGGATTGCAAGGTAGCAGCAGACTACATGATTTTGATGATTTGCCCCTTGCAAAGGATGTGTGCTCTTCTTAAGGAAAGATAAACCTAGGGATATTTGTTTGTACTTTTCTTGTTCCTCTAGGATCACTGTTATGATTACAGACTTCTGATGTGGCCCTAATCAGGCTGACCATTCTGATTTCTTGGCATCCAAAGTCAGCTGTCACTGGTTTAGCTGCAGAACCAGTGGGGTAGTGTTTCATGAAGTGAGTCACTGGTTGGGCAAAACAATCATTTATACAGAAAGACTTTGCCTTACATCAGGTACACTTGTTGAAGGGGAATGTTGGCAACAGAAGGTGATTTTATTTTAAACTGTGGAAGTGCTGAGACCTGTCTTTGAGCAAGGCATCATCATCTGTTTAGTATATCCGGTCGTGTCTTATGCTGAAGAAGCAATCTGTTAGCATTCATTGCTATTAGAAGCAGTCTGTTAACACTAGCTATTAATGGAAGTAATCTAAGTACCCACTGTTAGAAGCAATCTGTTAGTACTCAATGTTATTCGAAGCAGTCAGGACAGCATAGTGGTGCAGTGGTCATGTTGTTGCCTCACAGCAAGAGGTTCTCTGGTTCGATTCTTGGCTGGGGTGGAGTCTGTATGTCATCCCTGTATTTGTGTGAGTTTTCTCCAGGTGCTCTGGTTTCCTCCCACATGCGAAAACATGCATCTGGTGCATTTTTCCCCAGGCCTCTGCTGAAACTTGGCTTCATTCCAAGTCTGTCTTTCCCTGTTAACAAATGTAAAATAAATATTAGCACTCACTGTTTTTAGAAGTAATCTGCTAGTACTCACCGATTTTAAAAGCTGTCAGCAATTACTATTATTTAAAGCAATCTGTAAGTATCCACTTAAATTAGAAGCAGCCTGTCAATTACTATTATTTAAAGCAATCTGTAAGTATCCACTTAAATTAGAAGCAGCCTGTTAGCACTCACTGTTATTAGAAGTAATCTGCTAGTGCTCGTTATTTTAGAAGCAATCTGTCTGTAATCTCTATTATTGCAAGTAGTTTGTTAGCACTTATTAGAAGAAGCAGTCTGTTGGCACTAAGTGTTATTAGAAGCAGTCACTCTTATTAGAAGTAATTTGTTAGCACTCTGTGTTAGTAGAAACAATCTACTAATACTTGTCATTATTAGAAGCAGTCTTTTACTACTCCCAACTATTTGAAGCTGCCAACACAGTGCTGGAAATCCTTTGCACTTACAATCTCTTTTGTTATACATCATTTTTCATCATCCTGTACATGTATTATAATCATATAATTCTTCCTTTTAAAAATTAACTTGTTACTATGACCTGAAGACCAATGCTTCTGAACTGAAGTGCACAATTCTATTTTTATACATCGATATGGAGGCTTTATAATATGCATCTCTTAATACAAAAAATGTGGTAAAAATAAAAGCACACAAGCACATCAAATTAGTGCCACAAAATACTCACACAACCAATAAAATAAATATAGGCTTTTACATTAAAACAGTACTTGATTCATAAGAAAAATAAAGTTTTTGTTTTTCATATTACTGTTCCACTGTTTCTTTTTCAGTCCAGACAGTGTCCACTTTTTCTTGTAAGGTCACAGTATGCATACGGCTTACTGCTAGGAGTTTTACTGTGAGAAAACATTGTAAGCAAGGCTAGTGTTCCCTTGTATATATATGGACATTGTTAAAAAACACTGGTTATCTGGAATGCATTGTTGAGTGAAATAGTTTTGATCACTCATTTCACTTGGTTGCAATTTACTGGTGACCACACATCACTAATATTCAGGAGTTCACTTTGTGGGGTGGCTCACAACATAGACAACATGCATTCTGTTAAATTAAATTAACAGGTTACACAGACTAAGATACCATACAACTGTATAATCGTGTTTACTGAAACAAACCAACCAAGCATTACCATCAGTATTTTACATTTTCTTTATAACACAGATTATTAACAGATATACTGCACGTCCTCAGATGACTCAAATGACACTTCTTTTACAGTCACTGTAATCTCGTTACAAACTTCGTCCTTGATGAAACATTTCCCGCTATTGAAACATTCTTTGTCTGCATCCTTATCGCATTTAAGAAACCGGTTTCTCAGCAGACGGAAATGTTCGTCATTGATAGCAGAGTCTGTAACTGTTTCTGCTGTGCTAGCCATGTCCCTTTGGCAGGTTTATTCACTTGAATATCTGTATACATTAACTGTTTATATTTCAACAAGCCGCTATTGTCAATGCCACTTGTTACAAAAACATTCAGATGGATAAAACCTTTTGTTTCATGCAAGCACATTCTGTTAAGCTAATCATACTTGTTTACTGTACATTTCTTTTTTGTACTTACACATGCTGTGTTGCATGCGGTTTCTAAAAATAGCTTAGCTAACAAAATTCCAAATCTTCATGCCTGGCTACTCCATAACAAACCAGACATCATTGCCATTTCTGAAACCTGGCTAAAACCCCACATAAAAAATGAAGAGATAGTACCACCTAATTACTCTATCATCAGAACAGACAGAACCAATAGAAAAGGTGGTGGAGTGGCTCTAATCTACTCTTCCTCCCTACGCATAACACCCTATAATAAAGCCATTCCAAAATTCGCTAACGCAGAATTAATACTAGCTCATCTTCAGCTAAACAAACAAAATTCTATATACATTGCCTCTCTTTACATTCCCCCAGGAGACAATGTCCCAATACTTGAAGAAATCCTCTCATGGCTATCAACTAATATCTGTAATGAAACTATAATCATGGGAGATACCAATATCAATTGGTCCTCCATTCAGTTCCCTGCTCACCCCCTCAATATCAGCCTATACAACTACTCTCAACTCATTAACTCCATAACCAGGCCATCTAAAGACTGCACAAGTGGCAGCATTTTAGACTGGATTCTAGTTTCCCACCACCACAACTATTCTGACAGTGGAACCCTCCCTGACTCCCTCAGTGACCACCTTCCCATCTTCACTAGACGTCTTCTTTCTCCCTTGCTAGCTACTCATACTTACTTAACTACTCGATCCCTTAGAAACTTTAACCCAGAAGCTTTCTCTGATACCCTCAAATCACTTAATTGGTACCCCTAAAATCTCTACCACTTGAAGATGCTATAACTCACTTTAATACTACCTTCTTACATCTCCTTAACAATCATGCTCCCTTAATTACTAAAAGAATAAAAAGGAAAACCACCCCCTGGTTAACCAAAAGTACACTAGCCACCATGCCACTTAGAGATAAAGCCTGGACACAGTTCCAAAGAAACAAATCTATATCTAACCTCAATGAATACAAAACACTTCGTAACTCAGTTAAAAAGCTTATCACATCAGACCATCGAAACTACTTCATCCAACTTCAAAGCAACCATAAAACCAACCCACAGAAGTTCTGGAGAGGTATAACTACCCTCCTAAAATCCGGTAATACAGAAAACCCTAACCCCTCCCCAAACTTACAAGACTCTGATCTAGCTACCCAATTCAATTTTTTCTTCATTGACTCCATCTTCAAACTTACCTCTTCTTTTTCAAATAATAATCCACCTCCTACCTCCACTTCTTCTTCAAATAACAATCCACCTCTTACCGCCACTTCTCCTCTCCCACCTCCCCCTCCTACTTCCTTCTCCCACTCCTCACCCTCTCAACCCCCACCATTTTTCATTAAACCTATTCCTACTTCTACTATAAGAAAACTCCTACAGAAACTGAAACCTTGCACCAATGCCCCTGATAACATTCCCTCATACTTCCTCAGCACAGCTGCTGATGCTATTGCCCTCCCCATCAGTATCCTAATCAACCACTCTATCCAAGAAGGTCTTGTTCCTCAAATCTGGAAAAAAGCTTACATCATTCCCCTGCACAAAGGAGGTAACAATACTAATATTTCCAACTTCCATCCCATCGCCATCCTCTCTGCCATTTCTAAGGTCCTAGAGAAATGCATTCACCTTCAACTCCTCCCCCATCTCTTGGACAACAACCTATTAACCCCTACCCAACATGGATTCAGACCCCATCATAGCACTATGACTGCTCTCCTTTCCTTCCTTGAAACTGTCAATAAAGCTAGAGATCTTGGCTTCACTGTATCTACCATCCTTGTCAATCTCTCTAAGGCCTTCAACACTCTCTCTCATAACCTTCTTCTTACTAAACTAGATAACCTAAACCTCTCACCCTCTTCCCTCAAATGGTTTACCAGCTATCTATCCAATAGGCAACAAGCAGTCAAATGGAAAAAGGCCACCTCCTCCTTCCTCAACACCCCCACAGGTGTCCCTCAAGGTTCCATACTGGGACCCCTTCTCTTCAATATTTTCATTAATGACTTTTACCACTCCATCCCTCTTACTAGCGTTATCCAATATGCACATGATTCCACAATCATCTGTGCTGCCCCATCCATCCCAACTCTTAAAACTAACTCAAGATGCCTTCTCTACCACAGAGCAATGGATGAAAGACAACCATCTTGCACTCAATGCTAGTAAAACTAAACTTATGATTTTTACCTCCTCCAAAACCAAGAACTTCGATCAAAATTTATTCTCCATCACCAGCCAAAATTCAACACCTCTTGAACTGATATCCGAAGCCAAACTACTAGGAGTTCAAATCGACAACAGGCTTAAATTCAACTGCCATCTACTACTAAACATAAAAAAACACCAAAAAATTGGTATGCTCTACCGACAAAATCGGTTTCTCACCTCAACTACCAAATTTATTCTCTCTACTACATTTCTCTTACCCTCCCTTCTCTATGGAGCCCCCTTCTAACAAATCTACAATCATCTCTCAAAACCAAACTGTCTTCTTGCTACAATAAAATTGCCAGATTGGCCACTAGCAACAAATCAACACATCACTGTGAAGATCTCCACAAAATAAACTGGCTAGAACTACCAAACTACCTATCCTACATTCAGCTTACCTATGCCCATAAACTCATCTTCCAGCCTTCCCTCTGTCCCTCCCTCGCCACTACCTTTAAAATGCACCATACACAAAGACTTCTCAGATCTAATAATCAAAACCTTATAGAAGTTTACCGACCACTCCACCCCCCAGGACAATACCTCCTGTCACACTAACTCGCTTATGGAACTCCCTTCCCCCCTCCATTCGTACCACTACTAGCCTCCAATCCTTTAAAAAATCACTCCACTCTCATCTAACTTCCACATGGAAATGCTCCTGCTCCCATCCCTCATAACCAACACTCTACTTCATTCACCCTCTCCCTTCCTTTCTCAAATTCCAGATAAATTCTTGCCTGCCTCTAGTACCTAGTAACTCCTGACCCTACTCCATCTATCTACCTATCCTCATTCCAACTGGGAAAAAAAATATATATATTTTTGATATCATTTCCTTTGATTGAAATACTTTTGATCAGTCTGTTTACCTCTGTAATGAACCTGCAGTCTGTGTGTGTATATTAAGCTTAGTTTGTTTACCTCTGTAATCTTCATGCAATCTATGTGTGTATATTAATCGTATATTAAGCATAGTTTGTTTACCTCTGTAATCTTCATGCAATCTATGTGTGTATATTAATCTTTGTGTAACATGTATTTAGGAGCTTTTACTAGTATATTAAGCATAGTTTGTTTACCTCTGTAATCTTCATGCAATCTATGTGTGTATATTAATCTTTGTGTAACATGTATTTAGGAGCTTTTACGAGTATATTAAGCATAGTTTGTTTACCTCTGTAATCTTCATGCAATCTATGTGTGTATATTAATCTTTGTGTAATATGTATTTAGGAGCTTTTCTCCCCAGGACTCCATTGAAAATGGGTTCATTAGGCCCAATGGGCTATCCTGGTTAAACAACTGCAAATAAATAAATAAATAAATGACACTGACCAGTTTTACTGAATTTTTTTACCATGACTTTACTTCCTAACTCAATATTCCTTTTCTCTGGCAATGCTGGAACTTTTTTCCACAAATGCAATGCTTGCCTCTTGATGGGTCTAGGACACATGCTCGACTAGCATATGTCCGAATCACAAAACATCGAACACACATACACCAAGGCTCTTAACATCGAAAAGCACTTCCGTGTATGTGTAGTTCAAAAAAAAGAAAATCTACGTTTCTGCAGGGGGGCTTCACCCCCCCCCCCGGCACCCCCCACACACCCCCTACTTTATTAGTCTCATTCTGAGATCACACTACAGTGGGGAAAAGGGAATTTTCCCTTACCCACACTGTAGTCCGATCTACAAAACAGGCACACATACACAGAAGCACTTGTTGATGTTAAGCGCTTTTGTGTATGTGTGTTTGATGTTTTGTGATTCAGACATATGCTAGTCGAGCATGTGTCCAGATCCCCTCTTGGTATACTTCCTGCAGGTCTTTCAGTCTGTACTTCTAGGTCAAAAAGGAAACTGTAAGGGAATTAGTCTGCCTGTCATCACCTCAAATGGAGGTATTCTTGGATTACTATTTGGTGTTGCCCTGACGTCCGCCAAAATGCTAGGTGAGGGATTTACCCAATTATTTCCTTTCTCAAGGTACAGTTTTTTCACCCTGTCATTTAACATTCTATTCATTCTTTCTTCCATCCCACTTGATTGTGGATGATATGAAACATGAAACCTTTGCTGAATTCCCAGTATGTCAGAAAGTACTTTTATCATCTTACTGACAAATTGTGGTCAGTTGTTTGATTCTATCACTCTGGGCCATCCCCAGTGGCAAAAAATGTTTTTCCAAAGTACTTCTGCTGTCACTTTAGTTGTCATTCCCTTGGTTGAAATTGCATCCACCCATTTTGAAAAAACACCTACCACTACCAGCAAGAAGCAATATCCACCCTTTGCAGGAGGCAATAGTTCTGCATAGACAATTTGTATAGAATACTACGAACCATCTGCCATGGATAGCCTATGCATCTGCAGCTTCTTACACTGTATTTGTTTGCAGACATATCAGACATTCATACTACACTGACAGTTTTTTTCAAATGTAGATTCCAATACTTTTGTTTCACAACTGGCCATAACTTTTCTGTTCCTACATGTCCCAAAATGTGATGATTAAACTTCACTAGTTGTTTTGCCAACTGATATGGAATGTGTGAAAATGTTAGCCATCTCTCTTTGTCAAGTCGTAGAAATACCCAGCTCCTCCATCCTTCTGTAACTCAGCTCCTCCATCCTTCTGTAACACATTGTTCCAATTCCTCTGCCTCTCCCTTTTCCTTCTGAATCCTCACTTATTTTACTTCCTCCTTCAGGCACTAGAAGTTTACAAACTGTCCCGTCAGTCTCTTTGGGATATAGAGGCCTACCCTTCTCAGCTGCTGCCGTTGCTTTAGCATTTCCCTTTGCATTTTCATTAGTTCTCCTTCGATGACCTTTTAACTTTAAAATACTGAACTCCCCTGCAACTTGTACTTTTGAATCAGTTTGCACATATCCTGTAAATTCGAAGCATGCTTCAAAGGTTGTCCTGCACTATCAGTGAGCCCTGTCCTAGCCCATGATGCCATGTGTAGTTTCAGAGAGTTTACAACATAACTGGAGCAATGTGTTACAGGATGGAGGAGCTGGGTTACAGAAGGATGGAGGAGCTGGGTATTTCTACGGCTTTGACACAGAGAGATGGCTAACATTTTCACACATTCCATATCATTTGGCTATATGTCAAGCAGAGTGCCTCTTTGGCCCTCTTCAAAAGGAACCTTGACGATTGGATGGGAGAAAGGAAATTCATCCCGGGGATCATGTCAGTCGCCCTGCTAGACAGGAGTCCAGGGAAGTAAATAGTGTGGGAAGAAATAGCCAGGGAATTGTTATGGCTAGGCTTGTATAGGCCCTAGGGCTGATAGCCTAGTACCAACCTATGAACCTATAATAATAGGTTCATAGGCTAGTACTAGGCTAAATGTCCTTATGGGCCATTTTAAGCCTAGCCAATTACCCCATGTCAGAATCAAACCCTGCACCTTGGGTTTCTAAGGTAAGCACGTTAACCATTACGCCAGCCTCCCACCCTCTGAACCTATGAACATTGTCCCTGTAAATGCTTACTGGATGCAAATGCTGCAAAACATCTTTTACAGCCTCTAGCTCAGCCGTTTGTGCATCAACTTAACTATAATTGGTTTGTTTCCCTTTTGCAATGTCCCGATTGCAAACCCGGTTTAATACTTCACATCCCTCCAAAAACATGTACCATCCACATACACTGTAGAAATGTGGCAGTCATAATATGCCTTTAATGGTGACTTATCTGGTTTCTTCAAATTTGCTATGCAGTCATGCATTTTTCCCTTCATATCTAATAAAATTAGATTAGTACTTCTCCCCTCTGTATTTGTACATTCTTTGTACTGAAAGTAGTTATTAATTTTCAAAAAAATAGTCTGACTAGCCCCTTCAGTGATTTTATCTCACTGTCATTTAGCAGTCTTGATTGTCAAATGTGGAGTTTGACCTGTAACCCCCGAGAACATTGTCAAATTCTCTGTCTTATTCCCCAGTAAATGGCCAAAAGATGTTTAATGAAAGGATGATATCAGATATGTTCTTATCTGTGGGTACTGATTAACCTCACAGAGGTCTATTACCAAACAATAACTCCCATGTTTCTTTTTAACTGGCCAAATAGGTGAATCTGTTGGACTATGTCCTTTCTGAATTATGTCTGCCTGTTCCCAGTTTAAAATACATTTCCTCATGTTATCTACTGCCTGCAATCAGATATTGTTTTTGGAAATGAGAAATGTAATCCCTTGCACCTCCCACTGTAATTGAACTTGTAACTTCCTACAGTCTGTTTTTGTTTGTCCATAAAGTCTGAAATTCTCTCTCTATGGTATTCCACATATCAGTTTGTTCATCTGTCAGGGGCAATGGCCTGGTTTCCCTGATCTCTACTAGGCTAACTTGTATTGTCATGCACTTTCGGTTAACACTCAGTTCACTTTCATCTCTTGTATTCCACAAAATACAGCTGGATAAATTACTATCCCTAGCCAGTTCATAGGTTCATAGGTTGGTACTAGGCTATCGGCCCTAGGGCCTATGCAAGCCTAGCCATAACAATTCCCTGGATATTTCTTCCCACAATATTTACTTCTCCAGGCCCCTGTCTAGCAGGGCGACTGACATGATCCCCGGGGTGAATTTCCTATCTCCCATGCAATCATGAAGGTTCCTTTTGAAGAGGGCCAATGAAGCTCTCTGCTTGATATGTATGGGCAGTCTATTCCAGAATATGGGGAGTCTCTGGGTCAGGAACCTATCCCACCAGCATGTTTTGTTCATTGTGATGACAAGGTTTAGATCCCTGGAGTGTGTGACTCTGAGGGATTGGGATTTCTTTAAGTGGAGCATGTCCAACAGCTCAGGGTTTGACATGGCCTTGTATGTTAAGCAGAGATCACCTCTGAGTAGACGATCTGCCACAGAGTATAGCTGAAGTTTTTTTTAGACGGTCAGTATATGGCATCTGCTTTAGGCCTGTGATTCTTTTAGTAAGGTGTTTTTGTGGCCTTTCCAGCTGTTGCAGATGTCTTGTGAGGTACATACCAAACGAGGCATTATACTCTATAATGGGTTTAATGAGGGATGAGTACAGTGGGACAATGACCTCCTTTTTTCTGGATGAAAAGCCCTTAGTGATGAGATGTGCCACATAGAAGGATTTCCTGACTGTTGTGGTAATGTGGTTATCGAAAGTGAGACCACTGTCCACCTGTGTCCCTAAGTCTCTCATCACACTTTCAATGTTTAGTGTCCTGCCACCTATGTGGTAATTCATGGGTACATATTTTTTTCCGAAGCGGATAATTAGAAGTTATGTACTCACCATAACGTTCCATCTGAGTAGGTGTATTCATTTGTCTGCAACCTGTGGGTTATAGATCCGATATCGGATCCGAACCGGCATGGTTTACCAGCTATGGATCCAAGCTCTCAGCTCCTCCCCTCACCCATAATGCCCTGCTCTACCCTCATGACCTCAGATCGAGTTTGCCAACAGCAAGAACACCCTGAAAAGGGTAACACAACATATGCAGGAAACTGAAAGGCCAGGGGATAGGAGGCGGGATGGTTGCAGACAAATGAATACACCTACTCAGATGGAACGTTATGGTGAGTACATAACTTCTAAATCTGAAGTAGGAGATTCATTTGTCTGCAACCTGTGGGACAGAGTCCCCAGCTACCTGAACCTTGGGCGGCCATCATGGAAGGATATTCCGGAGCACCGTGGAGCCAAAGGATGCTCTACCCCTAGATGCAAGATCCAACTTGTAGTGGGAAATAAAAGTATGAGATGAAGCCCACGTGGCTGCTGCACAAATATCATCTAGAGGAATCCTAGCCTTAAAGGCTGCCGAGGTAGAGACTGACCGGGTTGAATGGGCATGTACACCCTCCGGTGCGGGCCTTCCTGAAGCTTGATAAGCCAGTAAGATACATTGTGAAATCCAGCGAGATAGTGAGACTTTAGAAATTGGTTTGCCCAAATTAAATTTAGCAAAGGAAATGAACAACTGGTCGGATTGCCTATGACCAGCCGTTCTGTTTAGATAAAATCTAAGTTGCCTGTGAACATCTAAGGAGTGAAGCTTGTATTCACCTTTGTTTTCATACTTAGGAAAGAAGACAGGGAGGTTAATGGATTGATTAATGTTTGCTTCAGAAGCTACCTTAGGAAGAAAGGACGGGTTGATCCTGAGGTAAACACGGTCCGGATGAAAGACCAAGTAAGGAGGTTTAGCTGATAATGCTTGAAGCTCTGAAACTCTCTTGGCCGAAGTAATGGCTACTAAGAAGGCGGTCTTGAAAGACAAGAATTTCAGATCTACCGTAGCCGCAGGTTCGAAGGGGGGGGGGCGGTCAAGGCCTGGAGAACTAAGGAAAGGTCCCAAGGAGGAACCGCTTGCTTTACAGGGGGCCTGAGAAGAAAAGTACCTTTAAGGAAAATCTTACACAACTTGGCCGACATCAGTGGATTGGAGTCATGACCAATGTGATAATGGGAAATTGCCGCAAGTTGTACTTTGACCGTGGAACTGCTGGCACCATCGTTAAAAAGAGTGGTTAAGAAATCAAGCACCAAAGGGAGAGGAACTGTGAAGGGGTTTAGGCCTTGCCGCTCCGCCCACAACGAGAACCGTTTCCACTTGCTACGATAGACTTTCCTAGTGGATGGCTTATGAGCTGCCACCAGGATCGCCTTAACAGGGGACGAAATACCGGGAGTCCTGATCAAGAGTGGAACTGGAGCAGCCAAGCGGTCAGCTTCAGGTTGTCCAGGTTCGGAGGAGATAAGTGGGATGGATGAGATATCAGATCCGGAATAGGATCTAGAATCCAAGGAGGATTCACAGAGTGAGACCTTAGGAAGGGGAACCAGATCTGTCGAGGCCAAAACGGAGCAATGAGAATCATTCTGCACCCCAACCGAGAGGCTTAATGAAGAACTTGGAGCATCGGAGGTAAGGGGGGATAAGCATAAAGAAGACCGGGTGGCCAAGCATGCACCAGAGCGTCTCTTGGGGAACCTCCGGGAGGAGGTATCAGAGCGAAAAAACTGTCGCACTTGGTGTTTGAGGGAGAGGAAAAAAGATCGCAACAAGGAGTTCCCCACAGTGCGAATATGCGTTCCGCTACTTAGTACTTTATTTACTTAGTATTGAGAGACCACTCGTAAGGGGTGAGAATGGTGCGACTGAGTTTGTCCGCCAGGATGTTGGACCGACCCGGAATGTGCGTTGCTATGAGAAAGCGGTTGGTGGAGATTGCCCATTCCCAAACTCTCATGGCTACTCGACAAAGAGGGTAAGACCTGGTTCCTCCCTGCTTGTTGATATACCAGACAACCGACATGTTGTCCGATTGAATCGCAATTGTTCCCAAGGGAAGAAAGTCCTGAAGTGCTAGCAACGCTAAGAGCACTGCTCTCATCTCTAGAACGTTGATATGCAGTAAGGTCTCTGAATCGTTCCACGTGCCTTGGATGGTCTGGCCTGCAAAATGCCCCCACCCGAGGCGGGAGGCGTCCGTGGTCACCGTGGCGAGACGGGGAGAAGCACAAAATGGGCGGCCTCCGTGGAGATCTGGAGAGTGTAGCCACCACAGGAGGGACCGCTTGCAAGCCTTGCTGATCGCAATGGGATGATGCATAGGAAGAGCAAGATACGACCACTGTACTAGGAGTGTCCACTGGAGGATGCGCATATTGAACCTGGCGAGAGGAAGAAGTGCTATAGCAGCCGCCATGGACCCTAGAGCCCTCAGGACCAACTCCACCGGAACTGAGCTTGAGTGGAGAATGGCCCGCACCTGGAGCTGCAGATTTTGAACTCTGTCCGCAGTGAGGAAGGCTTTTAATCTCCTTGTGTCTAACCTGGCACCTATAAAATCTATGAACTGCGTGGGTGCTAGGTTGGATTTTTTTGTGTTTATAATGATGCCCAGACGGGGAGCAAGATGGAGAAAGGAGTCTCGCGCCAATAGTAGTAGATGCCTTGTTGGGGCGGTAAGGAGCCAGTCGTCCAGGTAGGGAAAGACCTGTACCCCCTGAAGCCTCAGGTGGGCCACTACCACTGCTAATACTTTGGTGAACACCCTGGGGGCTGTGGTGAGACCAAAGGGAAGGACCCAGAACTGGTAGTGACTGGCTCCCAGCCGGAAGCGGAGAAACCTCCTGGAGCGCCTGTCCATTAGTATATGGTAGTACGCATCCTTGAGGTCTATGGAGCACATCCAGTGATTTTCTCCCAGAAGGGGGAGAATAGACTGCAGCGTGACCATTCAGAACTTCTCCTTGGGAACTGCCAGGTTCAAGAGTGAAAGGTCTAAAATTGGTCTTAGATCCCCCGTCTTTTTTGGCACTAAAAAGAACCTGGAGTAGAACCCTGATCCGATCTGGTCTGGGGGACGGGCTGGATGGCTCTTTTCTTTAGCAGATGGCCACTTTCTGCCAAAGCGGCCTCCCACTGACCGGGTGGAACGTCGGGGAGGGACGTCAATTTTGGCAAGTGCTTAAAGGGGATATGGTATCCTCTGGATATGATCTGGAGAACCCAGCGGTCTGATGTTATGGACTCCCATGCCGCCAGGTGCTCCGAAAAACGTCCCCGACTGCCTCCAGAGTGGAGCAGCCGGGCAACCCTCAGGGCTGCTGCGCGGCGTTCAGAGAAGGGTTCTCTGGACCCGAAGTTCCTGGGAGCCCCTCTGCCTCTAGGGCGGCGTCCTCCCTGTCCTCCTCTGCCACGGAAGGACTGGTTGTCTGGAGCAGGCTGGGATTGCTGCGACTTCCGGAACCACATCTTCTTCTGACCCTTTTGGTTCCTAGAATAGGGCCTCTGGGGTGCAGAGAAGCGGATTCCGACGGCAGACAGCATCTTCCCGTCCTTCTCGCTCTGGGTCAAAGTGTTGCGAACAGTTTTGCCAAAGAGGGCAGAACCATCGAAGGGGGCGTTCGCAAATGACGCTTTGAAGGGCTCTGAGAAATCGCAATGACGGAGCCAGGCCTGACGTCTAGTAACTAGGCCTGCCCCGGCGGCTCTAGCGGCGCCTTCCGTAGCATGGGAGAGTAGCCGCATAGAGGCATTGGTAACGGACCTGAGAGTGGCCATGCGGGTGGAGTGCAGCACTTTGTCCTCCTCCGACATGGACTCTGGGGGGGATGCAGCGTATTCTTTAATAAGATCGCGCTGCATCCTAATCACATGTGCCAGATAGTTCAGCGCCCTTACAGAGAAGGTTGCTGAACTAAACATCCGCTTCCCCAAGCGGTCCATCATCCGAGACTCCTTGCTCGGGGGATGGACTGAGGGACTCTCCTGAGCAAGTTCCCTCTTGGTGGCTGCCACCGTCAACATGGCATCTACCGGAGGCCCCTTACTCCAATGGGCACGGTCAGCCGGAGGACTGAGGATACGATCGGGCCTTTTAGGGATTGGCTCCACGGTGTCCGGTTCCTTCCACGCCCTGGTGGTAATGAGGTCCACCAGGGGGTCAGCAGGAGGGGACACCCAAGAGGTAGACGGGCCTGCTTCAAATGCCTCCAAGAACACGGACTCGTCCGAGGAAGACTTGGGGGCAGATCACCCCCCCTTATGCGGAGCATTTCCATGATGTCTCCAAATGAGACATCCTCGGGGGGTGACCGTGGGGAGCCTTCCCCTTCCTCCAAATCCGTGTCTTCCATAAGAGACTCGGGGGAGTCAATGTGCCTCCTTTTGCAAGTATGTTTGTGGGGAACATCCTCTGGGGGGCTGTCAGAGGACTCCTCGCAAGCAGTAACCTGTTCCAGGGGAACAGCTTGGGGCACAGGAGCGGGCTGTCCCAAGGGCCGGATGGTGGAAGCCTGACCCAGTGCAGAGGGAGCGCGGGACGGAGCCGAAACAAGTGCCGGGGGTCCGGAGACCCTCAACAGGGCCCTCTCCACTACATCAAAAGCCGAAGGGGAGCCGACCTCGACCAAAGGATCCGACAATCGGCTCCCCCTCGGATCCGAGGAGTGGATCGGAGCCGGCGCCGAAGCGCTCGGATCCGAAGGGACAGTGCGCTCCGACACAGACGGCGCCGAAGGAGCACTGATCCCCCCGGATCCGAAGCTCGGATCCAGGCTCCGAGAGGTCGGATCCGATGCACTCGAGGGCAGGGTCGGATCCGTTACCAAGTACTATCGGCGCCACCCACCCCAGCTCGGCTGCTCGGCTCCAACTGCTCCGAACCCGGGTAGCAGGTCGGAGAAGGAGCAATTGGCTTGAAAAAGGGGGTCGAGCTCCCCCCCAGAGTGGGGGGAGGCAAGAGCACTCCCATCTGCATCTGGGCCTGGATGAACCTTCTCATCATCCAGTCCAGATCAGTGTCCGACAGGCTATAAGTTGATCTCGACGAGGCTACCGAGGTAGGCCTTGAGTGCCTCCTCGATAGCCTCGACGGAGATCGGGTCTCCTCCTCCTCAGGTCCCGGTGAAAAACACACTGGAGACCGGAGCCGAGGAGGGGGAGAGCCAGCAGACAAGGAGGCCGGGGGAGAAGCCCGCTTGGCTGGCGGGGCCGAAACAGAGGTCTCGGCCCGCCGCTTATGGTGCTTCTCCCTCCAGTCCTTCTTCCTAGCTTCCCTCTCCTCCGAACCACTACAGGGAGGTTGAGTCCCAGGAGGAGGAGGGGGAGCTGGAGAGGGGACAACCGTGGTAACGGTTACCCCCGAAGGAGCGGAGGCCGGAGCCGAGTCCGGCGGCAAAAGACCCGCCAAGACAAGCTTGGACCTCCGCTCCTTCAATGCCCTGGGGTTGAACCCTGCACAAATGGAACATCCAGATGTGAGGTGTTCAACCCCCAGGCATCTAACACACCGAGTGTGGCCATCAGCTGGGGAAAGCTTATGGCCACACTCGGAGCACTTTGAAAATACAGCTTTGGGCTGCTCAGACATCCCAAAAGCAAACAAACAAGGTTACTAAAACTAGTTAAAGTAAAGTAACAAACCACTCAACAGGCCCAAACACACACTACGCTACCAGCGAGGGGAGGGATAGTAAAATTAAATCTTAAAAGACTAAAAGTATAATAATATAAAAGGGAAACCTACACTTTCACACAACTTTCACACAAAACTTTCAAAATTAAGCACTTTAATACTAGAAATTTCACTTAGCTGGAGAGCTGGAAAAACACAATCTGGTCACCATGCACGGCAAACGAGATCTGAGGTCATGAGGGTAGAGCAGGGCATTATGGGTGAGGGGAGGAGCTGAGAGCTTGGATCCATAGTTGGTAAACCATGCCGGTTCAGATCCGATATCGGATCCATAACCCACAGGTTGCAGACAAATGAATCTCCTACTTCAGATCTATACATTTCTTGGCATTAAGCTTGAGCCCATGGCTCTGGCACCAGGCATCTGTTTCTGTAAGGCCCTTTTGTAGAATATCCACATCATTTGGGGATTCAATAATGGCTCCCAGTTTGCAGTCATCTGCAAACTTTGTTAGCCAGAGTCCCTTAGTGTTGGCCTGTACTTCAGAGAAGTAGATGCCAAACAAGAGTGGTCCCAGGACTGAACCCTAAGGTACTCCACTTGTCACTTGTCTGGAGCTGGATTTGGAGTCAGCTACATTTACTGTCCGAGTTCTGTCAGTAATCCAGTTAGCAACCCATCGAGTGATGTATGGATTTATGCCCAGCTTAGTAAGTTTATCTATGATTCCAGAGTGGGGGATGGTGTCAAAGGCCTTGGTGAGGTCCAGATAGGCTGTGTGGACTGCCTTACCCTCGTCCACAGCTCTGGAGACTGATTCGAAGAAGTCAATCAGATTCAGGAGACAAGATCGGCCCTTCACAAACCCAAACTGGGTGGGGTCCAGTGTTTGAAGGTTGCCAATATCTTTGTTTATAAGTTCCATGATAATGCATTCCATGCCCTTGCAGATCAGGCTTGTCAGACTGATGGGACGGTAGTTCCTGGGATCTAAGGTGGATCCTCCCTTGTGCAGCGGGATAACTGTAGCTGTGCGCCACTCAGTGGGCACGAAGCCTGAGGTGAGGCTATGATTAAACATGACACTTAGGTGAGGTGCCAGTTCATTTTGTAGTTCATGTAGTACACAGCCTGGGATGTCATCTGGTCCAATGGATGCTGTATTCTTAGCTTTGGAGAGTGCGGTTTCTACCTGTGTGGCCGTGATTATCGGAATTTGGCGATCTTTTGGTATTGAGATGGGCCCTTTAGGGGGTGAGAGTGGGGTGAAGTTGGCACTAAATCGGTCTGTCAGGATATTGGCAATATCCTTGGGATCAGTATATTTAATGCCATTCTGTTGTAGCTCAAAGCAGATCTGAGCATTGCCATTTAGATTCTTGACATAGCTATAAAATGCCTTGCGGTTGTCTTTGGAATCTTTGGCAATTTTATTTTTGTAACTAGCTTTTGAGGATTTTATGAGGGATCTCAGCTTCTTACTGAGGCTAGTGAGGGAGTTTTTTTGCATCCTGGGATTTTCCTCTTTTTTGCAACAGTTTAAAATATATATTCCTAGTATGGTTATTCCACAACTAGGATTCATTAAAAATGTTTGCATTACCAGAGTTTCATCCTGAGTAAACTTAATTTTTACAGGCTCACTGCCCACTGCAACACATGCGCTATTTATTTATTTTATTTTATTTATTTTACATTTGTTAACCAGGTTAGTCTGACTGAGCTTTTGGCTCATTTTCAGCAGAGACCTGGGGAGAAAAGCTCCTCTTGACTAGAAAACAATTTATTAAATTTTAGTAACACAGTAGTAACAATCAGCTATAGGATCTTACAAGCAGAGACCTGGAGAGGAAAAAAAAAAGCTCCTCAGGCAATTCAATTATGCAGACTATACACTACTATTAAAACATGAGATTAAAGTTTTCTTTGTTGTATCCAGCTTAAGCCTTCTGTTTGCAACAGAAACTGTTGCTCTTGTGACTATTAAGACTATTTTCCATGGCAACTCCTCTACTCAGATGTCAGTTAAAGGTCTACCATAATTTCCTCATGTAAAAATGCTGACTGAACTGAATACAGGAGCACACCGCTATTGTGAATCACTATCATTATCCAGATGACTGGAAACTTCTCTGACAACACAAATATTGTGTTTTCTCCTCGGAATCATCACTGTCATTTACTATGTATGCAGGACGAAGCAATTCCTGACATGCAGCCTGCTGTCCTTTACATTCTGAGCCGCAGGAAGGACCTTCCCTAGCTCCTATGGGATATACATTGCCTGCCCTTTACATTCTGAGCCGCAGGAAGGATCTTCCATAACTCTTATGGGATATATATTGCCTGCCCTTTACATTCTGAGCCGCAGGAAGGACCTTCCATAGCTCATATGGGATATACATTGCTTGCCCTTTACATTCTGAGCCACAGGAAGGACCTTCCGTAACTCTTATGGGATATACATTGCCTGCTCTTTACATTCCGAGCCGCAGGAAGGACCTTCCATCGCTCCTATGGGATATACGTTGCCTGCTCTTTACATTCTGAGCCGCAGGAAGGACCTTCCCTAGCTCTTTTGGGATATACACTGCCTGCCCTTTACATTCTGAGCCACAGGAAGGACCTTCCCTACTCCTATGGGATATACAATGCCTGCCCTTTGCATTCTGAGTCGCAGGAAGGACCTTCCCTACTCCTATGGGATATACATTGCCTGCCCTTTACATTCTGAGCCACAGGAAGGACCTTCCCTACTCCTATGGGATATACATTGCCTGCCCTTTACATTCTGAGCTGCAGGAAGGACCTTCCCTAGCTCCTATGGGATATACATTGCCTGCCCTTTACATTCTGAGCCACAGGAAGGACCTTCCCTACTCCTATGAGATATACATTGCCTGCCCTTTACATTCTGAGCCACAGGAAGGACCTTCCATAGCTCCTACGGGATATACAATGCCTGCCCTTTACATTCTGAGCCGCAGGAAGGACCTTCCATAACTCCTATGGGATATACATTGGCTGCCCTTTACATTCTGAGCCACAGAAAGGGCCTTCCCTCGCTCCTATGTGATATACATTGCCTTCACTGTCATACTGCTGCAGTTTATAATTCCCTCTTGTTTTATTATAAAACATTTGACACTATGTTATCATCATGCAACTTTTGCTTTTCCTTCCTGACTTCTCTTTCTTCTGAGTCCCTTGCAAATGCTCCTTTCTCTACCTGCTGCCTATTTGTACATTTTCTATAGTAGTCCTGCTTGATATGTGCCAGTTGTCTCCAGAAAAAAAAAAAAAAAAACATACAAGTCGTCTATCATCAGGGCTTCCCATAACCGGAGTGGCTGATGCCACTCTCATTAGGTCCCTGTTCTCACCTCCCCACCTTTCTCTACCACTACCCTATTCTACTGCACCTACTATTTCAAACCCATCTTCATCCGTACCAAGAGAAAAAACGTTATACTTAAAAAATCCGTTGTCACTCCTTACTCTCCCTGTCATTAGCTTATGAACACTTTGCTCTAATGTGTCAGCAGTTTCCTCATAAATACACTTAATGTCGCCTGGTACTTCTACTTTTTCCAAAAATGCATGTATTAGCCTCTTTTGCATTCTGGGTCAGTCATTTCTCTGTCATCTATTCTGTAAATGATTTGAAAAATCAATTGGAAATGATCTGCCTGTTCTAGCATTCTGTTAGAAGCTGTAATATTAAAATACTAACAACTTTGTAGTTAAAGTTTGACTCTGGGAATATGCCAGGAGTATAGCTCTCATTCTGTTTAACTTAGAATTAAATCTGCATTCATTAGAAAATCTTATAACACTTTGGAATAAATACCAAAAACATATTTGCAGTGAATCATTCCATGAACTGCCAGCTGTGTATGAAAGGCAATTTTCAAATGTCAACATATTGTAAAAATACCTTTCTTGTTATTCCAACGTGAAATTGTTTGTAATAAATGAGACTGTTGGTAGAAATCAACTGGAGAACCTGTCACTACCTACACAGCTGGAGCATTAATGTTGTCAGAACTAACATGTTCTGACACGTGTCTTTGTAAATCTGCATTTGCAACTGTGTATTCCTGTAGCTGATTCTGTAATCCCCCTATCTTAATGTGCAGTTCTGTTTCTTTGCCATGGACCATGCACCACCCTTCATGTTGGTACTGATATTGTCTATAATAAAAAATTGGATCTTATGGTCCTTATACTCCAAAACATGTTTGAGAGTAGTAACTCTTACCCAAACCACAGGTCAGGTTCTATGAACAAATGTGGCAGATGTAACTATTGCAGTTACATTAAAGAAAGCGATATTTTTGACATTAATAATATTGAAATCAGAATCAATCAGAAATACAACTGTAATTCGGAGAAAGTGATTTACTGTGCCATTTGTACCACCTGTTCTTGCTTTTACATAGGCAAGACTGACAGAAAGTTAAAAAATCGCATATACGAAAACCTATATGACATAAGGAATAAAAAAGAAACAAATTCTCTTAGCAAACATGTTTTGGAGTATAAGGACCATAAGTGAATATTACAAAAAGTAGAAGTCTAGGTAGCTGATGCACATGCTTGTACACTATATACACTGGACAACGCTGACTACTAGATGATTAACACGTAAAAAGAAAAGTACACCATACACAGAGGTGAGATTGGGGGATATTGCACATAAGGAAGTGATTGGAATTGCACTTGAATGAGAATATATTACTATTAGTATGCAATAAATAAATAGAATTACTGTATAAAAATGAAAAAAATGAGTGTAGAAATCTATTCTAGTTTTGATATATCCAGATTTATGTCTGCATTAATGAGTCTTATTGCAGTTGAATAAAAACTGTTCATGAATCTGGAGGTCCTGCAGTGGATACTCAGTAACCTTCTACCAGAAGCAAGTTTAGTGAACCAACGAAACGCTGGATGAGAAGCATCACTAAGTATTTTGCAGAACCTCTTTTTATATCTCATTTCAAAGGGCTCCTGTAAGGTAGGAAGACTATGCCCACAATCTTTTCTGCTGTTCTTATTCTTTGCAGCTTCTTCCTCTCAGCCATTGTACGGTTACCGAACCATACAGTGCAGCTGCTGGTGATAATGCTCTCGATGGCTGCTCTATAGAAGGTATTTAGAGCATTCATAGAGAGCTTTGCTTTTCTAAGCCTTCTTGGGAAGTGTAGTCACTGGTGGGCTTTTTTTATTAGTTGGCCTGTGTTTGTACTCAAAGAAAGATCCTTTGATATGTGTATCCCCAGGAACTTAGTTGTTTGGACTCTCTCCCCTTCTTCACCAGTGATCTTGAGTGGCAAGTGCATGGCAGAGCTTTTTCTGAAGTCAATAATGATTTCTTCTGTTTTATTGATGTTCAGGTCCAAATTGTTATTGCACCATTCAGTCAGGGAGTTAACTTCATTCCTAGACCCACTCTCATCATCACCACTTATAAGTCCACCACTGTGGTATCATCTGTGAATTTGATGATGTGGTTGCTAGATTTTGTAGAGCAGTCATGGGTAAGGATTGTGAACAATAGAGGACAGAGCACACAGCCCTGTGGTACTCCGGTGTTGATTGTAATACTCCCTGAAGTGTTGTTACCAGTACAGGTCCTTTGTGGTCTTCCAGTCGGGAAATCAAGGATCCAGTTGCACAGCCTTTTTATTTATGCCAAGGTTGATTAGCTTTTCTATAAGTTGCATAGGAATCACCATATTGAAAGCCGAGCTGAAATCTATGAACAGCCTGGCATAGTTGTTCCTCTTTTCAAGATGCTCCAATATCAGGTGACAGGCCACAGAAATGGCATCAGCAGTTGATCTGTTTGCTTGGTAGGCAAACTGCAGCAGGTCAAAGGATTGAGGTTGTACTGTAGTCAAATGCCTTTTAACCAGTCTTTTGAAGCATGTCATTACATTTGATGTAAGGAACACCGACCTGTAATCATTTTGGCAGGTTAGGTTGGCTTTTTTGGGCAGAGGGATTATGTTGGTAACTTTGAAGCATGCTGGTTCTTTTTCCTGGACAAGTGAGGTATTGAAGATGTCGGTCAAGTTTATGCTCAGTTGGTCTGCATAACCTTTCAGTACTTTCTACAGAATGTTATCAGGGCCAGCAGCGTTCCTGAGGTTCACTTTCCTCAGCTGGTTCCTTACATCCACAGCACTGAAGTTGAGTACTGCCTCCTTTTCGTCATGGAGAAGTTTTACAGCCTCCAGGTTGTTTTTCTCTTCAAACCTGCCATAAAATGCGTTTAGATTGTCCAGAAAATTCAGTGCTATCATCGCACTGAGTTGACTTGGTCTTGTAGTCTGTTAGCTGTTGAATACCATGGCACAGGCTTCATGAGTCTTTCACATCCTCAAAGCATCCCTGTATCCTCTTTCCATACTACCTCTTGGCCTCCTTAAAACCCTTTTTTAGATTAATGTAGCAGCAATAACCAGCACCAAAGGAAAATAAATGACACTGAGCGTGAAGAAAACAAGTAATGTCAAAGTGTAATAAATTAAGCTCAGGGTCAACCTCTGTCAGTTGGCTGCTTTCACCATACAAAAGTCTATTCTGTCTATTCAGACCAAATTCAAGCTATCTTAATAATCCAAAGGAGACGATAAAACGTTGAGCATAATTTAAACCTTTTATTCGATAACATTAAAACAGGTAAGCACTTTCACCATAGTGGCTTCTTCAAACCTCAAAGATACAGACTAAATGAGTAAGCACCATATATATAGGTAAATGACTAATTACAATCATTAACTGCTAACAGTATTAATACATTTTGGTTAAAACATTCCAACTGAAAACTACATTTTGTTGTTTGTGAATGCATAAATAAAGGTACATATAAATAAAAAACATATAAAAATACATATAAATAAGTATATATATATTTTTCTATATCTTTTATATCTTTTAATGTTATCGAATAAAAGGTTTTAATTACGTTCAGCATTTTATCGTCTCCTTTGGATTACTAAGATAGCTTGAATTTGGTCTGAATAGACAGAATAGGCTTTCGTATGGTGAAAGCAGCCAACTGCTAGAGGTTGACCCTGAGCTTAATTTATTACACTTTGACATTACCTTTTTTAGATTAGACCTTTCTTATCCCTTGCTCCGAAAGCAGTTTCTTGCCCTCAGCACCTTGTACACCTTGCTGTTTAGCCATGGTTTTTGGTTGGCTCCTACTTTAGTATTTTTGATGTTCATTACATCCTCCATGCATTTGGATACGCCATAGTTGTCTCAGTATATTCATCTATGTTCACAACATTATTCACTGTGGCTGCCTCCCTGAAGACATCCCAGTTTGTGGTATGAAAGCTGCCCCTAACACTTTCCATGGCTCCTTGTCAGACCCGGATTTGTTTCACAGTGGGCTTCTCTCTGATCAAGTGAGGTTTGTAAGCTGGTATTAGTTTTATGGAGATGTGATC
>NC_056750.1:83081980-83274480 GCF_019279795.1 Protopterus annectens
GCAGCCTCTTTCTCTGGTTCTGTTGCATCTCTTTCTTTTTGGTCTCATCCTGACTGTTCTAGAACCTTCCATTTCCTGATTTAGGTACTTTGAAGCTTGTTTGGTTAGGATGTTGAGTTCCAGCCGTTATGCAAGTGTTGTAGGCCCCAGATGCCCCATAGTATGCAGGGAATCCAGCCAAGATGATGGTACTATTGAATATTTGATTTCAAGAAGTTTTTTTATCTACTGTAAATTACTGTAACGTCATTTAAATGACTGAAAAATAATTTCCTCATTTTTTTCCAGAAAAATAAGACAGATTAAACATTCCTGTATCACACGCTAACAGCCACAGCCTCACTGAGCACTGCCTTTTCTTTCTTTTTTTTTTTTTTTTGTGTGTGTAAGACCTTCCGTGTCAGTGTCCCCATGCATATGTGTCCCCATGCATATTATCCCTGAATCCTTAACAGTATGTATAGCAACATCAGACCTGGTCAAAATGTCTAAAACAATATTTAACCTGGATGTCATGTTTCTTTAACATTTGCATATGTTTTTCATTAAACTCTGTCAACTTATTATCCAGCTATATGTCTTATAATTCCTTATCCTTGTTAAGAGCATCCCACTGCAAGCAGTAGGTCTGAAACATTTCAGCTGTCTGTACAACCTGTAAGCTTTTAGCATGATCTCTAAAATGACTGGAATTCTCTATAAAAGGTAGAAACTGGCATTACAAAATGACTTAACATCACCAATTTTGACTTGTCCTGCATAGTCTTTACTGACAATTGCTGTAATACAGCTTTATGATATGTTAAAGAAAAACAAGGATATCTGTCTCCACAGTTAAGACATTCAACTTGACATTTGTACTTTTGCACATACTGATCAAAACAATGAATCTATTTACATATGCAAATGTTCTCACTTCTATTTATACCAAACAATGCTTTATTAAACTTAACACCACTACTGGCTTGTTTGTACCACTTATGTAATAATGTACAAACGTTATCAAGAGTCTGGTTTAAGTATATGGCCACAGAATGTGCACATCTGGCTTTTATGTCTTTGATGGTATCCATGTTATTTCAGAAAGAGGATTACCATTTTCAGAAATAGCTAAGAGGTGATCAGACTGTAGACCAAAACTGCAAACTGGAAACTCCCTCTCTGTCAAAAATGCTGGTGAAAGTCTCAGAGCAGATGCAAAGATGAAATCTTGATTTCACCCACTTGGAACTACCTGATACTGCTGAGCTGTTCAATATCCACTGTATGGAGGTTGGCGCCAGCAAAATATTAACTAATGCTTGTAGTACCTTTACAAATACTTAAAAGGGTCCAAATTAAGTCTGGGGCCACTGTTAAATTGAATTAACAACAATTTGCACAGACTAAGATACTGTACAACTGTGTATTTGTATTTACTGAAAAGTTTATTGAAACAAGCCGACCAAACATTATCAAGATTTTACATTTTCTTTACAACACAGATTACTGTCAGATATACTGCACTTCCTCAGATGACTCAATTTACAAAATGTCCACCAGACAGTTCTTTTACAGCCACTATAATCTAGTTTCAAACTTTGTCTTTAATGAAACATTCTTTTCCTCTATTGAAACATTCTTTGTCTGCATCCTTATCTCATCCAGAAAAAAACGGTTTCTCAGCAGGCTGAAATGTTCTGTCATTGATAGCATAGTCTGTAACTTTTTCTGCTGTGCTAGCCATTTCTCATTAGCAACTTTATTCACTTGAATATCTGTATACATTCAACTGTTTATGATACTTCAACAAGCTTGTATTGTTAAAGCCGTTTGTTACAAAACCATTCAAATGAATAAAACGTTTTGTTCCACACAAGCACATTCTGTTAAGTTAATCATACTGCATATTTCTTTTCTGTACTTGCAGATGCTATGTTACATGCTATTTCTAAAAATATCACACAGTTACTATGATAAAAAGAAATGTTATCAAACCTCCGTTATTGTGAAAGAAAAACAGTTCTACGAAATTATATATATATATATATATATATATATATATATATATATATATATATATGTTTCTATCAAATACATGTTATTACTATGAGGGAAACCAGTTCTACTTTACATAATTCTATCACATTCCACATTATTAGTGAATCCCATCTCGCTTCATCCAGCTATGAAACTCAGCCATATCACGTGGAGGTGTGCAATTATACCCGTTTCAATTACAAATTATTTCACAATGCAGTGTTAATGCACTTATGGTATTAAAATAATGTAACAGTTTGTTCTATATCTGTCTATGTTTGACACAATGACATGAATATATGTAGAGCCCCCTCCCCCATTATCATAAATTTATACATGGCTATAATTAAATGCTATGATTTTGGGAGTTTAATAGTGACAGAGTAAATATAGTTTGAGTGCAGACATACCTGTCTGTAAATACCTGGGTGTATGGAGGGAGGGGTGGAGCGAGGGTAGGAAAGGTTAGTTTAATGTGGATGTTCTTCCTGTTCCACTGTTGCAGTCACTACATTTGGATAATCTGCTGGCAGGTTGCCCTCAGTCAGCCTGAATTCCAAAGTCTTGGGTCCTGCATTGGTTGCTGTCTTCTCTTCCATGACGTCAGGTCGTCAGGGGTATAAAACATGCAGCCAACGCCATTTCCTTTAGTCTTTATTGCCGCGTGGTGCCCGAAGCAGAAGCATTTCACAAGTGTTGGTCGGCCGACTACTGAAATATTCGAGTTTGAGTTTCAGAACCGAAGTCTTCACTAAAGCTAAGTACCCAGTTGGGGAAACTTTTTTCTTGCTTTTTACCGATGTCAGAAAAAGTCAATAATTGTATTACTTGTGGGAAGCAAATACCTCATAAGGATTTCCATTTATACTGTATTCCTTGCCTAGGCCCTGATCACAATGTGCCTGGCTGTCAGTTTTGTGCTAGATTTAACCAACGCACTATTAAGCGTCGGTATATTTTTGCATCAAAGTATTTTGGAAACAGATTTAACTACCCAGAAATGTAGTCTGATAGCAATCCGACTACCAGAGTACATAAAAAATGCAAAGAAAAGGACAGAGAAAGGCAGTTGAGATCCAAAACTGATGACAAAACTTCTCCTAAGCCAGTTGCTAGTACTCAGTGAGGCACTTTCGCAGCCCCTGATACCTGCTACCTTAGAGTCACAGGCCTCTACCAACACCCATGTGGAGTCTGGCATGCCGCAAGATACTCAAGGTTTTGTACCGACGGATGTATCTCCCTCAGATGGGTCTGGAGCCGCTGAGCAGGCACCGGCTTCTGAGGGTGTATTCAGACCTCAACATTTATACATCAGACCGACGACAGCTGCAAAACCAAAGACAAAGGCAACTTCTAAAACTAAAAAACCAACATATGGGCCATGTGCACAGGCCTCTATGCCTAAAAAACAGATGATCAAAATGGCTGAAGACCTTATTACCTTGATCAGGGGTACCCATCCCCCTCCAGATAAGAGGCCTAGGCAAAACACTGATTATGAATCGTCAGATCAGGTTTCTATTTCTTCTGATTCCTCTTCTGATCAGGAATTATCTTTACCTCCCTATGAGGATTCTGATGCTGAGGAGTCCATTCCATCTGCATCTCCTCCTAAGGATTATTCATTTGGAGAAACCTTACATACTCTGAGTCAGCATTTTCACTGGGAGAGTCAAGACTTCTCAGAATCAAAAAAGAGGCTCAGGGATTTCCTTCTCTCTCAGCACAAGCCTTTAGCCATTCCCCCCGTTTTAGACATTGTGGATGATGTGTTTTCGGACTCAAGCTTGACCCCTGATCCCTTACCTCCGGCTCCCAGTAAGCCTGACAGATATTACAGGGTCCCTGACTCACATAAATTTTTATTTAGAAACCCTGCTGCTGACCGTGAAACTATTTCACAGGGTCCAAAGGGAGTCAAGGCCTCAACAGTAAAAAAATCCTACCCCCTGTGACAGATTCTAGGGCACTGGACAGATGGGGAGAAAAGGTTTATACATCTGCAACCTTGGCAATCAGGGCCTTAAACTGTCAATTTCATATGCTTAAGTAACAACAACATGTTATGGGATTGCTGAAACAGAAAATGATGTTGATTTCAGAATGTGCAGAAAATAAAGAATTGCAGGAATTATTGCATGCAGCTGAACAAGTTGGAAAGCATACTTTGCAATGTGGTTTCGATTCCTTAGAGGCCTCCTGCAGGGCCGCAATTACTGGATCTGTGATTAGGAGGCATGCCCGTTTAAAGAAACAAAATTTGTCTGATCATGTTAAAGCTAAATTGCTAGATGCACATTTACAGCATGATTCTCTGTTTGGTATTAAGGCAGAAGAGGTTTTAAAGAAAATGGAAGACAAAGCTAAGTATATGCAAACGGTTAAAGATTTCTTACAAGTGCAGCCACCAAGATTCAGTAGACACTGGCCTACAAAAAAATTGGTCCTTTCTTGTATCAGAAAGAGCTCAAAGGAGCAAATCCAGACGCCCAAAGGGTTCCAGATACCAGGCGCAAGATTCATACAGGTCAAAGCAATGGGGCACATCTACCTCCAAATCAGGGGAGATGAAGCGCAAACCTACAGAAAACAGTCCCAATGACTTCCCTCTGCCTACACCAAGCACTTATCTTTTGACAGCACCCTTAGGGGGAAAATTAGCACTTTTTGCTCAAAATTGGCAGTTAATAACCCAGGACAAGTGGGTACTAAACATAGTATCACAGGGATACAGATTCCATTTCCACACTCTGCCAATGGCAAACGGTTGGCCAGATCTGCCCAGAAATCAATGGGCAGAGGCAGAGAAACAGGATACGTCCCTCATGGATATAGGGGCCATTCAACCAGTACCAAAACAGGAAAAAGGACAAGGTTTTTACTTAAGACTGTTCTTGGTACCAGAAAGGACAAGGACTGGCAGCCAATACTGGCTTTATCAATTTTGAACACATACCTGGACATTCCAAAATTCAAAATGCTGACTTTGCAGCAGCTTCTGCCCATGCTGGGCAAGAATGCTTGGCTGGTGACATTAGACCTAAAAGAGGCATACCTGCATGTCCCAATAAGACAATCGTGCAGAAGATACCTCAGATTCAAGGCTGGCTTAATGCATTACCAATTCTCTGCACTGCCCTTTGGCTTATCTACTGTGCCCAGGGTCTTTACAAAGTGCCTGGCACCAGTAATTGCATTTTACAGACAAAGAAGTATACAAATATATCCTTACTTGGACGACTGTCTCATTCAAGCAGAGAACAAGGACACTCTTCTTCGACACCTGGCATTTGTGAAGAGGCTTCTAACATGCCTAGGGTACACAATAAACAAAAAAAAAAAAAAAAAATCACAACTGGTACCCTCTCAAAAGATAACATTCCTGGGTGCAAGCTTGAATACAACTGCCCAGATGACTTACCTTACGCCAGACAAACAAAGGCAACTGACTACTTATTTCAAACAGATGGCAACAAAAACCCAGTCTTCTGCAAGACAAATTCTGCAGACTCTGGGCTTTATGGCATCCTACATCCTACTAATTCCATATGCAAGACTGCATAGGAGGAAACTTCAATGGTACCTAAAACATTTATGGAGTCAACATTCACAGAGTCTGGAAACAATGATTCCTCTCATTCCCTGCCTGAAACAGGAGTTTCTATGGTGGGCAAAGGCCTGTCACCAAAACATGGGACGGCCCTTCACTCTACCCCCTGCCAGCCAAACCTTAACAACAGACGCATCAGATTATGCCTGGGGGGCCCACATGGCAGGAAGATGCATTCAGGGCATATGGGCACCAAAACAAATGCATCTACATAACCAGAAAGAGATGCTAGCTGTTCAAAATGCCCTAACAGCCTTCAAGGACTCACTTCATCCAATACAAATACTGATAAAGACAGACAACACCACAGTCATGTGGTATATAAACAAGCAAGGGGGCACACACTCATACCCCCTTTGCAGATTAGCCATGGCACTGTGGGACACAGCTTTGACCTACCAAATACATCTTCAAGTTCAATTCCTGCCAGAAAAACAAAACACTCTGGCAGACGATTTAAGCAGAAACCTTATGGATCCTCACGAGTGGAAACTAAATCCACAAGTCTTCAGCATAACAGAGAAATGGGGGAGCCCAGACATAGATCTATTTGCCTCTCCTCAAAATTATCAATTGAAAAGATTCTGCACAAGGACTCATCACAGACAAGCATGGAAAGTGGACGCCCAATCCTTTAGTTGGAAAAACCTATCAGTTTACACCTTTCCTCCTCTGCCTCTTCTACCCAAGGTCCTGCTAAAAGTCAGGCAAGAGAAGCCAAAGATGATATTAATTGCCCCAGAGTGGCCCCAACAATACTGGTACCCAATCCTAAGGAACTTGTCTCAATACCCAGCATGGACCTTGCCTCAAAGACCACAACTACTTTCCCAGCAAAACAATCAGATCCTGCACAATCAACTATAGATTCTAAACCTGGCAGCATGGCTAATCATACAAACACCTCTCAGTAAAGCTGTGATGAATGTCATTTTGGAAGCCAGAAGGCCTAGTACTAGAAAATCTTAGAAAATCTTATGCTGACAAGTGGAAGAGATTCTGTGCTTGGAATCAAGCACAAGGAACTGATACAGCAGAACCACATATTCCTCAGATATTACAATACTTAACTGAGATGCTTGACAAAGGCCTATCTGTCTCAATCAAAATCCATACCTCTGCCATTTCGGCTCATTACAATACAGAGCCACCAATCTTTTCTCATCCTTTACTAAAGCAGTATGTTAGAGGAGCCACAAATTTAAGGCCCCCTAGAAGATCACCATTACCTGCATGGGACCTCAATTATGTGTTGGAAAAGCTCACCCTGCCTCCATTTGAACCAGCTGCTACCGCTGATATAAAGTTCTTATCATGGAAGACAGCTCTGCTACTAGCAATTACTTCAGCAAGAAGAGTTTCAGAGCTACAGGCCCTCATGGCTGCAGAGCCTTTTATCATATTTTACCTGGACAGGGTGTCTTTGAGGACAAATCCTACTTTTATGCCTAAGGTGGTTTCCAGTGTGGCTCTTAACCAAATAATTCATCTGCCAACATTTTATCCAAATCCGCAGAACAAAGGGGAGAGAATTCTGCATTCTTTGGACATACACAGACAGCTAAGATTCTACTTGAGCAGGACTAAAGCTCTAAGAAAAACTGAGCAATTACTTGTGTCATATGCTGCAGGATCAGAAGGAAAGGCTATTTCAAAGCAGACAATTTCAAAATGGATAAGCCACTGCATCCGTTTCTGCTACTTACACCATGGTAAACCTGTGCCCAAGAACATTAGGTCTCATTCCACCAGAGCTGCAGCTACTTCAGCAGCCTTTCTCAGAGGAGTACCAACCAAAGACATTCTAGAGGCTGCTACTTGGAGTTCTGTTCACACCTTTACAAAGCATTACCATTTGCCTCTCTACTCTAAGTCCAGGGCAAGCTTTGCCACTGCAGTGCTGCAGGGCCTTATATCCGCACCTAATGCTGTTTAGCTCCAGCCTCCCAAACATAGCTTTGGGATTCTACCCAAATGTAATGACTGCAACAGTGAAACACTAAGAACATTGTACAGTAGTGTACACTTACCATAAATGTAAATGTTCCAGTGTATTCACTGTTGCAGTCCAGGTTACCCTCCTGCCATCCCCCTTTCTTTCTGGAGTTTATCTTTCCTTCACTATCTTCTACAACCTATGTGGTGTATTTGCTTGTAGATGAAGGTAAAGTTAATATTGATGCATATATATATATATATATATATATATATATATATATATATATATATATATATATATAAAATATTGCTACCTTTTTGGGGGCATCTGACATCGGGGGTAAGAAAAACTAAAGAAAATGGCATCAGCTGCATGTTTTATACCCCTGACGATCTGACGTCATGGAATAGAAGACAGCAACCAACACAGGACCCAAGACTTTGGAATTCAGGCCGACTGAGGGCAACCTGCCAGCAGATTACCCAAACGTAATGACTGCAACAGTGAATACACTCGAACATCTACATTTATGGTAAGTGTACGCAACTGTACTTTTTGTTACACAGGGCTAGGTTAGAGGAAGGGGAAGCATTAGAAGAAGTTAAGTAGGGTTGATCTAGGACATGAGATAGTAAACGGGCTGGGTTTATAGGATTGTTGGATCTAGTTTGAGATTTGATTAGAGTTTTTGATATGGGTTTGGTACAATCTTTCCTGCCCTTTCCCTTATGATTAGGTGGGGTTTGTTCTTTTCCTGGCTGTTATACATTTATGGTTTTATGAGGCACAGAGAGTGGTTTCAGTTGAACTCTTCTGCCCCCCTTTTCCATGTAGTGGTCTTGGTTTTGGCAATTGTGAAGTGAGTAGTGGCATGCTGTTTCTTAAGCTCAGGAATTTGGTGAGCGGATGGCTTTACCGCTGCTTCTGTTTGAGAAAGAAAGACAGTGAGTGCTTGCAACACTGCCTACTGAAAGTGTTAAGTTAATATATGGACGTTTTGTTCCTGATGAAATGCTCATATCTTGCCCTGTTTACTATGCTGAGTTAACTGTTTATATATAGAATAAAACTGGTTGCAATGGTAATTTTGGTGTTTTCTATGTCTTCGAGATGGATAAGGACAAATGACTGATACAACTTTTAGAGCTGAAAGAGAAAACAGTGCGGACACGCTCTCAAAGAAATGCTGTAAGAAGGACTCTGTTAAAAGAAAAAATATTTCAATGCAGATCCAAGATTACAATAACTCATTAACACCTAAGTTGTGTGGAATGTCATACCTGTAGCAGACTACATGCATTTTGCATTTCAAAGTATTTTCTGAAAAAATCAACTTAAAAAGAATAAGATAAACAAATGTAAATATTTTGTGAACAATAAAAGCAATTAAAACTGTACTCACAATAATGTTAGTAACAACTATTCTGTATAGTGATAATGGTCAGAACATTCACAGTCTTTCTATAAATACTTTCATATATTATAAAAAAAAACAAGCCCCAGATTATATTTTTGCTAAACTTTCACAAACAAATCAATATCTTGAAAACAGTCCAACCAAGACATTTATTGTCAGAACATTGTTGCTAACTTTGTTAACCAGATATACGCATTCATGAGGCAAGAAATTCCACTATGATTGCATGCGTTTAAGCTAGTTACACAAATATGAAAACATATGCTTGACTGTATAATTAGCAATATAATTAACACTGACTATCCCTCGAGATGTTCACCTTACAGTGCAAATATCAGACAGTGTTCTTCAACATCTAAGTTTCAACTGATAGCATGCAACAGTTTGTAAGTCACTTGCTGTTTGAAGTATTAAGTGCATATGAACATACTGCTTAGTTTTATAATCACTAAGAAGCAGTTAGCAATATGTAAGATATAGTGTGATATAAATGGACTTTGGTAATTAGTTTTCATGTATCCCACCATGACATATGGCACTATGCCACTCAATAACATCAGGGCTCTCATTTATGAAAATATGAACATAAATATGTCAAAATTAATGTTAAGTGAGAAACAGTGATTAATCTCCCTACAGCAGGACATCCTAGATTCACAGTATTAGTCTAATGTAACTCATTGCTCTTTCTAATACTACCTGTTATTAGTGGGTAAGTTACCTAATTACAGAAGCGAAACTCAAAAAAGTCTGGACACCACAAGGAGGTATGGGTGTGAAATGACTACAGAAAAGGTGCTACAGGCTTGAATGAGTTAAGTATAAGAGGTTCGTATTTAGGTTTGAAAAGTAATATTTCTGGTTTTATAACAATGTATTAACATTAGTATCTGTATGCTTTTGACTCAAGGGTGTAACTTTGCACATCACAAATTTACACACAGGCTTAATTAAAAAGCTATGGGTTTGGACGCCCCTGGCTATGACTTTAATATGGTTACATTTTATAGTCAAGGTTTCTTCTTCCCGGATATATATTTATAGGGCTACAGAGTGCTCTGAGAAAACAGGTTCATTTACTGTAATTCCTTTTCTCTACTGGCCTACAAAGAGAACTACAATTGTCTACTGTTGGCTGTCAGAATCAGTCTGCCTTTTACGGTCCCAGTCCTTTGAATCCTTTGAATTTTATTAGTGACCATAGCGCTTAGCGGCAAAGCATTTGGGGAATATTTAAATGTTAGGCTTGAAACAGTTGGTGAATTGGGCGCCTTTTCAAACTCAGATCAGTAGCATCGAGCCTCAGTTTCTACAAAAAGTGTAACAAATCTGACAGTTATGACTAATAAGTTTTACTCAGGATGAGCCGCCTTGGAAGATTTTTATTTACCACGTAACAATAATTAATATGTTTCATGTAACCACCGCACACATTACCTGTCTCAATCAAAAAAATGTCTGTTTTAGCTATGAAAATACCATAAGATAGTAAAATGCTGTTTTACAGAAGACAGATTATAAGGGACAGGACCCATAAGGTTGCATTAAAGCAAAGGATGTGTAATTTGTGATGAAAAAATGATTGGGTGCAGTTTTTTTATAGGTACTTTGAAAACAAAGCTTGAAACATGTGCTTTTGTTCAGATGCAGACTTGCATCTCCAGACTACGTTATTTATCTGAGGTATGATGCTAGTCATTTGTGTCTGATAACACACGATTTAGTACCTAGGTTTAAAACGTTTTATTGGCTTTTCAGTTAGGATCACTGACCAAAACTATTATTTTTTAATACATGCAGCTACCCCTTCTTGCCTGCATGATGTAATACACTAGCGCTGCCATCTTTTCAGATTCCCAAAGTGGGTTTTTTTATAAAAATGTGAGATTTTGGAGGCCAAACCATACCTACAAATCAGTGGAAAGGACTGGATGTCACTTTTTTCCCCAAAATGAAAACTCACTTTTATAGAATTTCAGATGGTTTTCTTGTTTCATGCAGTATTTCAGGTACAAACGAAAGAAACATTTTATGCAAATGCTTGTGGAAATAAATATCTTTTGTCCTAAAATTTCAGGTCATCTGCCAATTTTCATGTTCTTTTCACTAGACGGATATGCCCAAATAGGGACTGTCATGCAAAAAGGACAAATGGTAACCTTAGACATAGCAGGCAGCTCACAAATCTTTAGTGCAGAAAGATAAGGCTGTACATTCTATTCCCACCCGTAGTCACTTGATTCATTTCCAGTTACTGACACAATCGAAAGAACTGCACTTCGAATTCACCATCCTGTAGATGAGACATGAAACCAAGGTCCCATCTGCTTGAGCTGGGGGTAGAACAAATGAATGTGAAAGATCCCATGGGACTTATCAAAAACAGTTGGGGAAGTTCCCTGATGGCCTGGTCAAATGTTCACTAGTAGTATAAATACCACCTCAGGTCTACCCAAAAAGAGGCTATTAATCTGGTAGATCTAACCTGGTCAACAAACGATAAATAAAAAAAAATAAAAATAAACAAAAACAAGTTCCGACATAATGGGATGGTTTGGGTGCTGGATAAAAAAGAAAGGAATTATCACTTTTCTGGAATGAAAAACTTAATAACTATGTGGAACTTCTCCTTTAAAATGTTTTCTGTCATTGGACTGAAAGACTGAACTGTTGGTCAGATAGTTTTAAAGTTAGAGGACACAGAGAATAGCAAAGAAATAACAATGTGTGTGTGTGTGTGTGTGTGTGTGTGTGTGTGTGTGTGTGTGTGTGTGTGTGTGTGTGTGTGTGTGTGTGTGTGTGTGTGTACGTGTGTGTGTGTGTGTGTGTGTGTGTGTGTGTGTGTGTGTGTGTGTGTACGCGTGTGTGTACGCGTGTGTCTACCCGTGTGTATGTGTTTATCTGTTTCTGTGTATGTGTTTGTGTGTGTTTGTGTGCATCTCTGTGTATGTATCTGTGTATGTGTATGTTTGTATATGTGTGTGTGCGCGCGTGTGTGTGTGTGTGAGCGTGTATCTCTGTGTACGTATCTGTATATGTGTATGTTTGTATGTGTGTGTGTGCACGCGTGTGTGTGCGCGTGTATCTCTGTGTATGTATCTGTGTATGTGTATGTTTGTATATGTGTATGTGTGTGTGTGTCTGTGTGCAATTATATTTTAGGTTCACAGTATGTTCATCTGTGAAGGAATGCTGGTACCACTTTGACAACCAAAATGAAAATACTGTCTGAATTGCTTACAGTCTAAGGTTACTAAACAATGAAATGCATGTTAGATGAAAGGATAGCCTGTTGAGTGCTACATGAAGACAAAGGTCCTCAGTGTAGTTGGAATATTAGAGTAATGTGCATATGGGAGAGAAGTAAAAGCAGTTACAAAAAGTACGTTTCAGGAAACAGCAATATAGTGCTCTATGTGCATGTGTAGCAACAAAAATCTGAACATCTGCAATGCTGTCCTATTTATTGGTTCACAGAACTGTGTGTGTTCATATTTAGAGTAACTAATTCATTAATTCATTCATTAATCAGTCAATCAACTAATACTATTTTTGATGGGTTTGACCTTACTGAGTTTTGTCCACACACAGAGAAGGTCCAGGGAGAAAATCTTCATAGGCGTTTCTTAAGATGGATAAACAAACTAAGAGTAAAAACCTTTTCATCTTTGAAATTCAACATAAGTAAATTAAATAATGTAATATATTGGCTCCCAACATAGTAAATGCCTCTCGGTTGCGACAAAACAATAACAAATCAGTCCAATAAGTATAACCCACAGGCAAACACAGCAAATCTGGAAATCCAGTATCACAAGATAATCCAAGTATAAAGATCTTCCATAACTGGATACTAAAAATTCAGTTTGCAGCAATATTACATTTTTTAAAAGAGGTTTATTAGCATGCAACAAGTAAGCGCTTTCGCATTAGCTTCCTCAGACCATTAAAATTCATTATTTATATGCATTATCTTCTGGAACCTACAAATAATCAGATTTTTTGCATAACTGATTTTACAAATTCTTCACAAATATATTCAAGCCAAGGCAAATGATTCAATGTCAGTCACTTATTATTCATGAGAAGTTTGACATCTCATGAGTTCTAAACTTGGTGTAGCCATTTTCCCTAAATTATACAGAGGTTCAGTTTTGAACATTACATTGTGATTAAGTATATTACACATTAAATCGGTGCTGTGTGTTCTTAAATATTCTGCCTATTTGTGTTACTTTTTTCTCTCCCGAGATTGCAGAAAATTGGTATACATCACAAGTACTTTCCTAGGAACAGGCTACACTCATATGGTACGTGATTATTAATTCAGAGAGGGATTTACCTACAGTAATTGGAAGACACTGCTGGAAAGCAGGATTAAAATTAAGTATACATCACTGTAAAGTTCCTTACTAATATATGATAGGGGGATGGGAGAATGGTTCAGCGTACTGTAGTTTATTTATCTAGATTTGTCATATGTACTTGCTATATAATCTAGCATTATATTTAGTTTACCCCTTGGTAAATCACTTGACCTTCAGCATTGTGCTTGGTGATACTAGTAAAAAGCTATGCATTCAAGATGTCTTGGATATGGCGTTTTTTGTTTGTGGAGAACTCCTACTCCTGCGATGTTCTGCCCTTATCTGGCACGTGCACGGTAAATTTAAAGCTGCAGTAGTGCTTTAAGCAGTCAGTTTTTTCATGCAGTATTTGTAACTCTGAACAGTAAGCTGTTTATTTCCTAAATAGCCACACAAAATAATGGCTGCCATCTGATGCTGCTAGTACTTTTTGCACATTACGATCTGATGCTGCTAGTACTTTGTGCACATTACGATCCACAGTCCCTTGCCAGTGTTATCTTATGTGGCTACTATGGCACATGGACTGGCAAAAGAAGAAAAAGGAGTTGAACAGCGACACTGCAGTGGCACAAGTGAGACAAACTGTAGCAAGACCTAAGTGTGCGCACATTTAAGGACAGGAAATTATAGTGGAAGGTGTCTCTATGTACTCAGAACTAATGTAGTATTCCAAGGTACTATGACTGAGCTGCAGTCATTTGTAACCCAAATTATGTCCATTCTAATGACCTGTATTATCACAGCACTGCTGGCCCATAATTTACCAGGAAGGACTGAAAGGAATTTTGAGTATTTGTTCATACTATACAAGTTCATTTTATGAAATTTGAGGTTGGACAATCTCTAGGGGTACTGTGACAGCAGCACATCGTTCTAAGTACTTTAAAGGGCTTGTATGAGTTTGAGTAGTATTTGAAAACTTTCTGAGCATCATAACATAAAATGGTGAAAGATATGGATCCTAATCATCTGTTTGTTCACTTGATAACTTGGTAATCTAATCCCAAGAGAAACATTTGAGTTGTACCCTAAAATGAAACTTAAGGTTCCTAGGTTCATAGGTGTATGTTAGGACTCTTATAAGCCTAGACATTCAACCCATATGTGATCCACACATTTCATTTATACAGATGGTGATTTACTGACTGCATCTGTCCATCAGAGACATAGGAGCCAGACCAGGGCTGAATTTCCAGTTACCCATCGATTGGTCCAAGTTGTGCTTTAATAGGGTTAGGGAGGAACTCTGCTTCACATGGATGTGGAGCCTTTTCCAGAGAATGGGAATTCTCTGGGGAACATATTTGTCTCTCCAACATGTACTATTTATGTCACAAGCAAAATGTAGGTCTTTTTTTCTAGTAGTTCTGATGCGGTTTCTTCTGTGGATGTGCAAAGGGTTAATCAAAACAGGGTAGATGCCTTGTATTCTAGGCAAAAATCAATTCTATGACGTCTGTATGATGTCGAGTTAAGAAGCAGAACTTGGAGGTAATCCGCGTCGGACATTCAATCATTATGCTTACAAGCTGTATGTTTTTTTTGTAAGGAACCATTGTGGATGTTCCAGTTGTTGAATGTGTCTGGTCAGGTACATACCGTAGGGGGCAGTATACTCTATGATGGGTCTGATGATGGCCAAGTACAGTGGTATAATAACTGCTTTGGACCTAGATGCCATGCCCTTGTTTATAGGTTGAGCAACATATAAGGATTTTCTTACTACATTGGACATAGGCTGGTCGAAGTCTAAGTTACTATTTACATTAGTTCCCAGATCCCTGACTAGTAAATCAACTTTTAAAGGTGTTTTATTGATGACATAGTTAGCTTGGACAGTAAACTTCCCAGAAGGTGCTATAATGCATTTCTTGGTATTAAGTTTTAAGCTGTGACTGTGGCACCAAGTGTTTGGCTGCATTAGACCTTCCTGAAGGGTGTTCTCACCCTGGGGGAATTCAATGACTGTTCTCAGTTTGCACTCATCTGCAAACTTGATTAGCCAAAGGCCTTTGACATTGCCTTTGACATCCAAGAAGTAGCTGCCAAAGAGGAGTGGGTCCAGCACAGAGCCCTGGGGGACACCACAAGTGATTGGCCTATTTATGTAGTTGGCATCACCGATTATAACCTCTTGGGTCCTATCAGTGAGCCAACAAGCTATCTAGAAGGTTATAATGGATTTTATACCTACTTCCATAAGTTTGTTGACAATGCCCAAGTGGAGTATTGTATCAAATGTTTTAGCCAAATCCAGATAGGCAGTATGCACCATTTCCCCTCATCCATTGCCTTAGTAACCTTTTTAAAGGCATCCAGCAAATTCAATAAGAATGACCTTCTTTGACAAAGCCAAACTGGGATGTATCCAGTGTCTGGAGGTTTCCTATGTCCTTGATGATAATTTCCACGGCTTTGGAAATAAGACTACTCATACTAATGGGTCTGTAGTTGAAGGTCCTCCCTTGTGAAGAGGGATGACTGTCCTCCATTCATGGGGTATAAGTCTTGTTTTAAGACTATAGTTAAATAATGATTCCAGGGGGCCTGATGAGTCATATTTCAGACTATTCAGGAGGCATCCTGGGATGTTATCTGGGCACAATGAGGCCTTGTTCTTGGCTTTAGTGAGTGCAGACAGTACATGCTCCCTAGTTATAGTTGGAGGGGGTATGTTTGAGGGTAGTTCTGGGGGATGGTTGGGGTGAGAAGGGGGTAAGGTTGCAACTTAATGTGGCACCATTACCCACCATTTCTGAACATTGCTGAGTTTCTTAAGGTCTTAAATTTCTTAAGTTTTCACTTAAGGTTTCTGATGTAGCTGCAGAAGGCCTTATGGTTATATTTTACCTGTCAGGTTATCTTGACCTCAAAGTTGGCTTTACTTGACGTAATTAGCCCTCTTAGTTAGCTATTTACTTTGATGACAGAGTTTCTGTCTTCATTGGAATTTCCCTTCCTGATTTTTGCCATATTTTTTTTTCCTTTTGTTGTATATCCTGTTTAATTTGGGATGACACCAGAGCACTTTGTTTCTGGGATTAGCCCTGGGCTTACTTCTGGTAGGTCAGCAGCCTGTATGAATTCACTGCCATAGGCTCAGAGGTGTTTACTTGGCTAACAACCATGAGGGCCTTTTTAAGCCTAGCCATGCATCCCAAATCTCTGACCAGTTCTGACTCCCTTGATAAGTGTAGGCATGGGCTAGGGAGATGAACTATTTACAGGTTACTTGTGTCCATTAGAGACATAGGTGCCAGACCAGGGATACATTTCCTGTTCCCCATCCAGTTGTCCAAGTGGCATTTAAATTGGGTTTGGGAGGAACTCTGCTTCACAAGGATGGAGAAACCTGTTCTATAGAAAGCATAGTCTCTGGGATACATACCTATCTCTACAGCAGGTCCTATTTATATCACAGACACGGCTTAAGTCTTTAGAATGGGTAATTCTGGTGCTGTTTGCTTTGTGGATATGCCAAAGGTCCATCAGAGTGGGTTTGCCAATGCCGTGTATGCCAGGCATACATCTCCCCTCAAAAGCCTGTTGGACACAGAATACAAGGCTACAGCCTTAAGGCGGTCTGCATAGGGCATTTTACTTACACCCTGTATTCTTTTAGTGAGGAACCTCTGTGAATGTTCCAATTGTTGGATATGCTTGGTTAGGTACATACCAAAGGGGACACTGTACTTAATGATAGGTCTGATGAATGATAGGTCTGATGAATGCTGAATACAGTGGAACAATGACTTCCTTGGACTTGGATGACATACCTTTTTTTATAAGTTGCCCAGCATAGAATGATTTTCTCACCACTGTAGACACATGATAGGCAAAGGCTAGATTACTATTTATGTGTGTCCTAAGTCCCTGACTACTGGGTCATCTCTAAGGGATGTGTCGTCAATATGATAGTTACCAGGGATGGATGACTTCCCAAAGGATACTATTATACATTTCTTGGCATTTAGTTTTAGTCCATGTTTCTGAAACAAATTGTTTCTGTGCCAGCCCCTCCTGGAGACATACCTCTGAACCTCTTACAGCAAAAAACTGCCATAAATAATGGGGGGATAAAGACCCCAAAAATAAGGAGAATTTTTAAATATTGCGCTCACAAACATATAAAGTTGATAGAATAACAGGTTTTGCTTTCGCATGAATTTTCTGAGGGGTATGAAGTCTGAAATGCAAATGCCTGTCATTTTCTGTCTTTAGTCTTTAATGACTTGTCAATAATTTACCAGAAAATCAGACATTTATGAAAAATGTACCAAAACTATAAGGCAAAATCCTGACATTCTGTGAAAATCTGTAGAGTTGAGAGGTATGCCTGGAGAACATTTGTGTCAGTGTGAGATTCAATGACAGCTCCTAATTTGCAATTTTCTGCAAATGTTGTCAGCCAGAGACCGCTGACATTGGCTTTGACTTCTGAGAAGAAAATGCCAAAAAGGAGCAGTCCAAGGACTGATCCCTGAGGGACTCCACTTGTGACTGGCTAATTTGGACTACCCAATTCTAACTTCCTGGGTCCTGTCTGTGAGCTAGTTGGCTATCCACCAACTGATATACAGGTTTGTACTTAACCTCTTGAGTTTGACAATAATGCCAGACTGTGATATTGCGTCAAATGCCTTGGCCAGGTCAAGGTAGGAATGATTTGTCTCTTTCATTGCATTGGCTACCTTCTCAAATAAGTCTACCAGGTTGAGTAGGCATGATCTGCCCTTGATGAAACCAGTCTGGGTTGGGTCCAGTGTCTGGAGGTTTACTATATCCCTATCGATCATCTACATGATAATTCTTTCCACGGCTTTACATGTAAGACTAGTGAGACTTATGGGTCTGTAGTTTCCAGGGTTTGTAGATGGCCCACCTTTGTGCAGACAGATGACTGTTGCCCTTCTCCATTCATGAGTCACGAAGCCTGCTTGGAGGCTACAGTTAAAGAGTAATTCCAGAGGCCCTGATAGGTCATGTTTCATGCTATTTAGAAGGCATCCTGGGATATTGTTGGGGCCCGTTGATGCAGTGTTCTTAGAAGGCATCCTGGGATATTGTCTGGGCCCATTGATGCAGTGTTCTTGGTCTTAGAAAGACCATTAAGAACCTATTCTCTAGTGATAGTAGGGGGAGTTATATTTGATGATATTTCCTGAGGGAAGGTTGAGGAGGAGAGAGGGGTAAAGTTGGAGATGAATTTATCAGCCAGGAGGTTTACTATATCTTCTTGCTCAGTATAGGTGGCTCCATTTACAATGAACTCTGCACACAATTGTGTATTGCCTTTGAGGTTGCAGACATAGCTAAAGAATGCTTTGTGGCTGTCCTTGGCCTGCGTGGCCAAATTTAACTCAAATGTGGCTTTGGTAGACTTTATTTGTCCTCTGAATTGTTTGTTTAGTTTGATGAGAGTGCTTTTATCCTGCTGGGTGCTGCACCTCCTAATTTTTGCCATGATTTTCTTCCTCCTGTTATACAGCCTATTGATTTTGTGATTCCACCAGGGTGGCTTGTTGTTTGTGTTAATTCTGTACTTCTTCCTGGTGGGTACAGCTGCCTCTATGCAGCTATTAGCATTCTTGTACATGGTTTCTTTGAACAGTTTTGCATAGGCAGCAGTGTTCTCAGGGTTTATGGGGCTTGAAATTTTGCCAGATTCTCACTTAATAGCAAGATGTTAGCCTTAGAATAGTTCCTGAATATTCCAGGTTTAGCTGGTGGTCCAGGTTTTATTTTTACTTTAAAGGAGACCATTTTGTGGTTGGACTTTACCAGGGAAGACATTACAGCAGGGGGTGTGCAACACTCTGTCATATTAGTGAGGACCAGATCCAGTATGGTTGCACCCCTGGTTGGTATATTGGCTATCTGGTCCAGGAAGTTTGCATTTACAAAATCCAGGAATCTCTGTGCATGTACGTTTGGTGTCGTATAGGATTCCCAGTTAATAGTGGGGTAATTAAAGTCACCCTTGAATATGATATTGGGCTGGATGGTTAGTCTATACATGGTTGTATAGATTTTCTGAGAGCAATTCAGCATAGGCTGCTGTGATTTCTGGGTTTGAAGGGGTATTGAATTTGACAAACCATCAATTAATAAACGGTAATTTGCCTTGGAATAGTGCCTGACTGCTACTGGTTTTAATGGGATTATGGAGATTATTTTGATTTTGAAGGGGACAGCTACATGGTCAGACCTTCCCAAGGAGAATGGGACACTGGTGGGGGGGGGGGGGTGCACCATTCTCAATATTTGTAAGCACAAGGTCCAGTATGTTGGAGCCTCTAGTAGGTGTATTCACCATTTGGTCAAGTGTGTTTGTATTTACAATGTCCAGGAATCTCTATGCTTGTGGATTTGAGGTCATGCAAGTTTCCCAGTCTGTATTGTATAGGGGCAATTAAAGTCTGCCATGAGTAGGGTGTTAGGTTGGATGGTAAGTGTCTCCAACAGGTCCAAATATGCATTGTGAGCTTCTTGTGACATGGAAGTTGACCTATAGCTGGCTAGGGTATGGGGTTTTGCCTGTGGTGATGTGATGATGGAGGAATGCAGCACATCATCACTTTGTCTGCCCTACAGGTGCGCAGCACATCATCATCACTTTGTCTGCCCTACAGGTGCACAGCACATCATCATCACTTCGTCTGCCCTACAGGTGCGCAGCACATCATCATCACTTCGTCTGCCCTACAGGTGCGCAGCACATCATCATCACTTCGTCTGCCCTACAGGTGCGCAGCACATCATCATCACTTCATCTGCCCTACAGGTGTGCAGCACATCATCATCATCACTCCGTCTGCCCTACAGGTGCGCAGCACATCATCATCACTCCGTCTGCCCTACAGGTGCGCAGCACATCATCATCACTCCGTCTGCCCTACAGGTGCGCAGCACATCATCATCACTTTGTCTGCCCTACAGGTGCATAGCACATCATCACTTTGTCTGCCCTACAGGTGCGCAGCACATAATTATCACTGTCTGCCCTACAGGTGCATAGCACATCATCACTCCGTCTGCCCTACAGGTGCGCAGCACATCATCATCACTTTGTCTGCCCTACAGGTGCGCAGCACATCATCATCACTTTGTCTGCCCTACAGGTGCGCAGCACATCATCATCACTTTGTCTGCCCTACAGGTGCGCAGCACATCATCATCACGTTGTCTGCCCTACAGGTGCATAGCACATCATCATCACGTTGTCTGCTCTAGAGCTGCGCTTGTTATTGATGTATACTGAGACACTCCTCCTTTACCCTGTGCAGCTACTAGTGTAAACGTGTGGAAGGCAATGAAACTTTGCACTGCAAGGGTACTCTCTGCTGCTTTAAACCATGCCTAGATAACTAGAAAACTGTCTATATTCTTGGTGAGGAGGGCTTGGAGGGAGTGTAGTTTTTTTATTTAGGCTTATGACATTAAGCAGTAACACCTTCGGGTTCAATTGAGTTGATTTTACTGTGTTGGTAGGTCTGTCAATTTGGCATTACCTAAAAAAGGCATTATGGGGGTGGATAAAGTTTAAGCCAATATTCAAAAGCCTGGAGGGGAGAGGTGTAGACCATACCTGGTGAAGCAACTTGGTTAACCATGTTATCCCGAGCTGACAAATATTGAATCCCCTTAGAATGACACAAGATGGACAATCAGTTATTGAAATCAATCATGTTTTCCTCATATTATGGCATCATCCTTGCTGATGGTAATATGCTGGTCAAGGCTAGGCTTATACCAGACTGAGACACATAGTATGAAAGCTCCATTGTGTCTCTCTTTATATAGTCTAGGGAGGTACATCTCAGGTCATTTACTCCTACAAGCACTATAATGGAATCATACTGGTACCTGTGGTGTAATGACTTGAGTGCATGTGTCATTTGGCAGATCCTGGCTCCAGATAAACAACTAACAGTTATCTTCACCTTGTTCAGCCTGGTTAGAGGGGCATCAGTATATTTTACAATGGAGTCCTCCGTCATGACAGTCCTGGAAAGTGTGTCTGCTTTGCCTTACAGACTTAGTGTTTGGGGGTCAACTGAGGTTGCCAGTATTTGTGGTGATAGGTGTTGTTTTCTGAGTGGCTATGGGCTTGCTGAGTCATAGTTTTGACAACAGGTGGTCTAGGTGATCTTTGTTGTTTAGGAAGATTAAGTGCCTTAGCATACATTAGAGTCTATGTGTGTGTTGTGTGCTATGTAAGGAGGATGTTGTGTGCATGGTTTTGACAACCTAATGTTCACTTGTATGTGAGAGTTTAGCCTCTAGTGTTATTATGTAAGTCCCTCTTGCACAATGTGTCTGCTCATTAAGGATTAAGTGGTTGTCAGTAAACATGAGACAAATGACTCATTGTCTCAAAATACCCATATCCACCAAGCCTGCTACAGAGAAGTTAGGAAATTGGATATCCATGCTATCTAGTCATTTCATTTGTGAGCTACAAAGTGAGGGGGTGGAGTGTATTGATGTTAGAGGGCTATTAAAGGTATTTTGTGGATACAGACTAATAAGGGTGCTTTATTGGAGCAGATTATGCTAAACAGTTTTAAATTCTACTAAATTTAATGTTTACACAATACTGAATTCTGCTTGATCTGTTGGTATTGCCATTTGACTCCCAACTAGCTGATCTAAGCTTGTCGCTTGGAAAGGCATTTGTGCTATATTGTTGCTTAACAAGTTACAATATTATGGAATATTCTACAGAGAAAATTTACTTGTAGGTGTTTGTTACTATACAGGACACTGCTAACCCATGCAAATGTACAAAATCTATAACAGCACAGAACACACCCCCAAGAAAACTAGCTAATGAGCCCTATAGCAAAAAATGACTACACTATGAGCTCTTCTGTATATTTTTCAACTCAGATAGACCAGGCAAACACGTCCTGCCACAACATGAATAAACACAGTCTTCCTAATGTTAAAAACATAGTAGAAGAACTCCACAAATGCAATGCTACCACACACCAGTTAAACAATGAGCTAGAAATCCCTTGCTGAAGGCAATATAAAGACAGCCTTATAGCAGTAGTGAGAGGAAGAGCAATATTTTTACAAAAAAATTCTGAGAAATGCACACATGCAGGAAACAGCAGCAACCACTAAAAATAACTTAAGTGCAATTTAGCAATCAAAGGTACTTAAACTTTGCCTGGATGGTACTGGATACAAGTAAAACACTTCTAGAATACATGCTTGGAATCCAAGTTTTACAGAGCTCTAGGAAAATGAGCAGGAGAAACTATGTAGTGAAGGAGGTTTACGCAGGAGTAATACTGGTTTGTGGGGTGGGCACTTACTATCATGTATCTATGGAAAACAGTGTGTGTGAAGATTACATAAATATCTTTTACAACAGTCAATAGCAATGAAAGAGGGGAGGGTCTTCAAAATGTCACTTACATGACGAGATTGAAAGCCCTGTCACTGTACTCTGCATCATGCAGGTTGCTGAGAGGTGACCTGTGCCTGGCCTAAAGAGCAGCCTCTGACCCTGCCCTAATTTTGTAAGGCAAACACCTTAACCATTAGGCCACCCTCCCAACCCTGGAAATGCTGCACATCTACAAATCACATGGGACAAGAGTAATTTGTTCCAGGGATCTCAACCTAGCCTGTGACATTAGTAAAACATGTTGGGTGGAGACATACATCTCACACAGAGATTGCTACTGGTCTGTAATAATTTTCCAGTTCACATGAAGCAGTGACCCTGTTTAAGTGGAAATTTAACTGGATGGTTGACCATAAATTCACCAAGGGGGTGGCACTTATGTTCCTTATGGACAGGGGTAGTTGGTGCTTGGACTCAGACTTGCTCTACTGACAATGACAATGGCCATCTAACTGTGGTCAGTTAGGGTACATGGGTTTTTTACATGGCTAGGCTTGTAAAGGCCCTAGGGCCATTAGCCTAGTAACTTCCTATAAACCTATGGGAGACGCTTTGAAAATCAAATTATCATAAGAGCTGGAGGTCAGAGACATAGACTTATAAAACAATAACTGCAAAACAGTGGGATGATTGGGTAGAACAAGCAGGCTAGCTAGAAAGGCATCCAATCAAATAAAGGCAGCACTAGATCTCTTTCCGAAACTTTAGCTTAATGTCTTAGTGGAGGATGGGGCAGACAGAGACTAAAATTTTAAGACAAATATAAAAGCACTGAAGCACAGACTGGAACAGAGACAATTATCTCACAATTAACCTTCTGGTACAGTTTAAGGCACCCGACTATGCAAAAAATTACCAGTAACACTGTTTGTGGAAAAAATGCAGTAGTACATGACTAAGGCTCAAAATCTGGAAGTATTTTTTTATTATTTTTATTTATTATTTATTTTACATTTGTTGACTGGGTTTGTCCAGCTGAGCTGATAGCCCTTTTTCAGTGGAGGCCTGGAGAGAAAAGCTCCACAAATTAATATAAAGTTTTAAATGAACATAGTAATTATAGAGAAAGCAATAATAATTTTCAAGTTGGAACAGTACTAGCATAAAGACTTATTTGCAGTGTTAGAGTTATTTAGCTTACGATTTTTGCAGGAAACAGAATGCTAAATTTATAAGTACAGACAAGGTATTTACAGTTAGTAAGGATTAGACAGGTAAGTACAGACAAGGTATTTACAGTTAGTAAGGATTAGACAGGTAAGATATCAGTAGAAGTATTTTTACGATTGGGTGACAGGTAATTACCTGTTTAAGATCAATAAGACACAACTGAAAAAGATCAATGAGGGCAGAACAGTGATCTTTATAGGTGAGGAAGATAGTTTATGAAGGGTGAATACAGTAACCAGCAACTTTTTAGGTAGACTTTGGTGGCTGATTTAAATTTTCTGAGTTGTTTAAGTGATCTAATTTGCAATGGAAGTTGGTTCCGTGAAACAGACGGGAAGTAGCTGTAGAGGTTTTGACCAATTTTGCCCTTTTGGGTTTATAGGTTTGTAGTAGGTCTTGGTCTGAGCTTCTGAGAGCCCTAGAAGGAGTATAGAAGGAGATAAGAGAAGACAAACTGGGATAGAAAGATGGTTGATACAAGACAGAGTGAATAATCTAAAGCTGTGAGAGGAGATGCTGGTGAGGTAATTCTAGCCAGTCTAAGTGTTTTAAAGAGAGATCTATAACTCGGATTTGCAGAAAATCTGGCAACTTTGTTATAGGTTGTTTCTAGTTTAGTTTGGAGAGAGGTTTGGAGGTTGGTGAGGATCTGAGAGCTGTACAGTAGACTTGGTAGGAGATAGGCATGAGACAGGCAGACTTTGGTTTTGTTGGGTATGAACTTTTTATTTCTGTATAACATGCCAACTTTTTGATGAGTTTTCTTAATACAATTATTAACATGCAAATCAAATTTCAGCTGGTCATCTATCATGACCCATAGAAGTTTTGTTTTGGGTTCAACTATGATAGGCATTTTATTCAGAGATAGCAAAAGAAGATTTAAGGTGGTTTAGTTTTTGGGGAATAAAAAGTATGAATTTGGTTTTTTTTTAGAATGCAAAATTAGCTGGTTGTTAGAGATCCAGGTTAACAGATTTCTGAGTGATAGATTTTAAGTCAGTGAGAGTGTCTGCAATGTTGATATCTGTAGAATCATCTGCATACTGGATGATCGATGATTGAGGACAGACATGTAGTATATAGTCCTGCCACAATTGTGAATTAAACTTCAAGCCTATGGTCCAGCAGGGTGTAAAATGCAAAAATAGATCGATCTACCTGGAGATTGACAATCTCTCACTCCTGTTGGCCATCTGTTTAGTCACCAAGTTATGATTACTAAACAGATGTCAAACAAAGCCGGGAGCCATATATAAATATATCAAATGGCAGTCTAGTACAAACTAAAATGAAAAAAGTAAAGCTTCTTTAATGGGGACACTCCAGCAACCCCCCTCCACATCACCTGCTAATTGTATATATCATCTCCAAGATCTCACTACAGTGCGGAAAAGGCAAATTCCTTGATCTCCCTGTGCTGTTGTCTCATACAGGAAAAAGCCAATAAGATGATTTTCAATCAGCTGTACTGCCTTTTTTGTTTTTGTTTACACACAGATAATGCAGACATATGATCCCTATTCATTGATCACTGTTAATTGGAAACAGCACGATAACATACAGTAACAGCAGGAAAGCATAGATTGGGAATGTCTCAGTTTCTTCATTGTTGTGAAATACATTATATATACAGATGTAGAGATCCAGGAGTAATTGCCCCCCCCCCACCAAAAACATTGTTTATTACATTTTACTCTTAATTTATAGGTGCATGTTGAATTAATCTGATATAATATATAGTCAAATAAATATAAAAAGGTTGTGTATTATATGAGTGAAAAATGTGCTTGTAGATGGATTTCTCAGAAAATTCATACGAGATGGACGGCTTTCTGATATCATATTTGCTTTACTGCTAAGCAATTAGTCCTTATTTAAAAGGACAAACAAGTAAGCTTTAATGTTTTTTTAATTATTTTTATTTTTCAGTAGTTAAATGTAAATGTCTTCTTTTCCCGGTTAGGGGTTGTCACAGCAGATCATCTGTCCACTCATGATTGGCAGCAGAGTTTTACAGTGTTGAGTTACTAGCCTGGTGCCCAACCTTCCACAGAAGACACACACACATGCACTCACACCCAGGGCCACTTTAGAGTGTCCAATCCACCTACAGCATGCCTTTGGGATGTCGGAGGAAACTGGAGCACCCAGAGGAAACCCACGCGACCACAAGGAGGACATGCAGACTCTGCACAGAAGGCATCCCAGCCAAGAATCGAACCTCTTGCTGTGAGGCGGCAACGCTAAACACTGCACCACCATGGCCACCCTAGAACTTAAATGTAAACTAATGACCTAAAAAATTTAAGAGGAGCAGGGACAGGTTGTCTTTAAATGAATGACACCTTAAATATGTATTTCTATTGTGAAGAGACATGCAGCTCTCCGACATTGTTTTTGCTCTGTTTATAAACTTGATGGATCTTCATTTGGGTACCTTGGTGAAAATTCAGAAGTATCTGCAGAGAGTCTTGCAGCTTCAAAAATGTATGTACACTTAGCAAAACACAAAAAAAAAAAAACAGCAAATTAAAAACTCACTGTTACAAATCACATGCTTTCTTTGAAGGAGCACACTCCTCTGTGCCCTTCATGTTGGGATTGCCCCATCTCTGTTGACATACATGTGAGAAAGGGAGATACTGCCAGCCCAGCTAGCTGGAATTTTGTAAATAATTATGTATTTGATCACTATTAAAATGATTTATACAAGATGCTTGTTTTACAAATGTATTAGAACTGTATGTCGTGTATATCTGACTGCTTGGACAAACGTGTTTGTTGAAAAGGGTATTTGCAAAATGCTTGTGTTTATAATGGATCCACAGTGTGCCCTACTGTAAAAGAATAGAAATATACATGCATTACTGTAACTGTTTAAATGTTATCTATTTAAACAGTGAAAACTGGGATACAGGAGGTTAACTTCAATGTAGTAAATTTTAGAGAAACAACTGATATTAAATTACTTTATGGCTAGGTCATAAAAGATGGTATCTTTCAATTTTCAGTGCAGCAAGCAACACAATGTCTATACTAGGAAACTTTCTGTATTATCTTTAGGGTGAAGTAATTACTAGTCTTGAAAGCATGAAGGACTGCAATTGTCTTATGATTTCCAGCATCTGCCAGAGATCTGCGAATAAGCTCGTCTGTATATTTATACAGGTAGATGCTAAATACTGCCAGCTTCATCAATGGTTGTTTGGCCTGGAAACTAGCAGAAAGATGGCAAAAAATGATGTCATTCTGCATGCTATCCTAGAAGTAATATTTTAGATATTAATTTGAGAGGCTTCTTATTGAGACAGGGCATTCTGAATTCTGTCTTGGACCTGACAAGCTAGAAGATCTATTCACCACACCTGCCTTGCTCTAATAGTAAGTTCTTAGGTTATAGTAATTCTCTTCAGTCAGGAATATAGTAAAGCTTAGTTTAGATGTTTTTCTTTATTTATTTGTGACTGTCTTGCAATGTTTTTTTTTTTAATATTTCCTGTGGTTTTGAACTTGAATGTCACTGTGAATATATATTTAGCATTGTCTTACTTTTTATTATTTATTATTAAACATATTTCAACCTTTCATTGTGGCTCATCTGTGTAGAGATATTTAAGTTTTGAGGGTACGTGCTGCCCTTATTGTGCCTTTTTAGGATAAATGTTCAAATGACAAATCCACCATCTTAACAGGTACCAGCAAGCAAAATCTGCGGGTAATGCTACTCAATGCTAGAAGTCTAAACTTCAAAATGCATTCACTCGAGGCACTCCTTAAAATGGAGAACATTGACATCTATGCAGTGACAGAGACCTGGCTCAAGGCTCCAGAGAGCACCCCTGCATTAACAGGCTTTAAATCATACCACACCTAACCTGGACCGAAACACTAAAGGCGGAGGCATGTCCATATTCATTAAGGATATCCACACCTCCAGCTAGTGGCTCAGCATAATACATCTGAGATTATCCAAGTGCAACTATCTGAGCAAGACCACAATCCAAATTGTAACTTGCTAGAGATCCCCGACCATGCCCCAGGATTCCCACTCCTCATTTCTTGATACACTGGAAAATATTAGGGTACAACCCAACACTCTAGTAATGGGTGATTTCAACTACCCCACCATTAACTGCAAAAACTACTCATGTACCAACTCTTTTGCTCAATGTTTTCTGGAATTCACAAATTCCAACACCTTGGCTCAACTTATCCACACCCCCACCAGGGGCAGCAATATCCTAGACCTGGTCATTACCAACATGGGCGACCGGTGTTCCACACCAGAGGTCAATTACTCATTGGTCAGATCCGACCACAAGCTAATCACCCTAGACATCCATATCCCGCCCCCACCCCCATTAGGGAAACCACCATAAAAAAGTTCTCCAAAGCCAACTTCACACTTCTTAAGATAGAAGTGGCAAACTTCACGATATCCATACAGACAGACAATAGAGGTACCACTGCTGAATCCTACACAAATGCACTTTATAAGCACTTACATGAGTGCATGGATCGTGCTATCCCTAACAGAACCAAGATGCTATCCTCCAAAAAAGGAAGCCAATCTGGTAGTCCCCAGCCATAAACAAACTCTACAACAGAAGAAAGAAACTGTTGCAAAAAAGAGTAAAATCCCATGATTGGAGGAACTCCCTGGTCAGCCTCAGTAAGAAGCTGAGATCCCTCAAAATCCTGCAAAGCTAGTTACATAAACAAAATTGCTACTGATTCTAAAGACAACCACAAAACATTCTATAGCTATGTCAAACATCTCAATGGCAACATTCAGATCTGCTCCGAGTTGCAGCACAATGGCACTAAATTTACAGAAACAGCTGATATTGCCAACATCCTAGCATATAGGTTCAGTGCTAACTTTATCCCCCCCCCCTCACCCCCTAAAGGGCCCATCTCTATACCGGAAGAATGCAAAGTTCCTGTAATCACAGCTGCACAGGTAAAAACCACACTCTCCAAAGCCAAGAACACAACATCCATGGGACTTGACAACATCCCAGGCTGTGTTCTACACAAACTGCAGAATGAACTGGCATCCCACCTAAGCACCATGTTCAATCATAGCCTCACCTCAGGCTTTGTGCCCACTGAATGGCACACAGTGATGGTTATCCCACTCCACAAAGGGGGAGCCACCACAGACCCCAGCAACTACTGCCCCATTAGCCTAACAAGCCTGGTCTGCAAGGCCATGAAGCGTATCATCATGGATATTATAAACAAAGACATTGGTAATCTCCAAACTCTGGACCTCACCCAGTTCGGGTTTGTAAAAGGCAGATCATGTCTCCTAAACCTGTTAGACTTCTTTGAAGCAATCACCAAAGCCATAGAAGAGGGTAAGGTGGTTCACACAGCCTATCTAGATCTCACCAAGGCTTTTGACACCATCCCCCACTCTGGAATTATAGGTAAACACACTAAACTAGGTATAAATCCCTTTGTCACAAGATGGGTTGCCAACAGGCTCACTGACAGAACCCACACTGTGAAAGTAGCAGACTCCAAATCCGACTTCAGACCAGTGACAAGTGGAGTACCACAGGGTTCAGTCCTGGGTCCTCTCCTGTTTGGTATCTACTTCTCTGAGGTGCAGGCTAACACAGAAGGTCTTTGTCTAATGAAGTTCACAGATGACTGCAAACTAGGAGCCATAATCAAAACTCCTAATGATGTGGACATCCTACAAAACAGCCTCACAGAGACAGATGCCTGGTGTCAAAGCCATGGTCTCAAGCTCAATGCCAAAAAGTGCACTGTCATCCCCTTTGGTAAAAACTCTGTACCCATGAGCTACCACATAGGTGGTAGTTTATTTAACACCAAAAGTGTGACAAGAGACCTTGGGACACAGGTGAACGGTAGTCTCTCATTTGATAATCATATCACCACAGTAGTCAGGAAATCCTATGTGGCACACATCATCACAAAAGGTTTCTCATCCAGGAAAAAAGAGATCATTGTTCCCCTCTACTCGTCACTCATTAGACCCATTATAGAGTACAATGCCCCTTTTGGTATGTACCTCACAAGACATCTACAACAACTGGAAAGGCCGCAGAAATACCTCACAAAGAGGATTGCCAAACTCAAACAGATGTCCTACGCAGACCATCTCAAAAAACTCCAGCTTTACGCCATCGCATATCGCCTACTCAGAGGCGATCTCTGCCTAGCATACAAAGCTATGTCAAACCCAGAGCTGTTGGACATGCTCCACTTAAAGAATCCCAATCCCTCTGAGCTACATGGTCTAGGGACCTAAACCTTGTCACCACAATAAACAGAACATGCTGGAGGGATAGATTCCTGTCCCAGAGACTTCCCATACTCTGGAACAAACTACCTCTCTATATCAAACAAAGCTCCTCATTAGCACTCTTCAAGAAAAAGCTTGATGACTGGATGGGAAATAGGAAATTCAACCCAGGGATTACCTCTGTTGCTCTGCTTGACTGGGGCACAGGAAAATAATTTTCTTGGGTGGCGAAAGCCAGGGTACCTTTTTGGCTAGGCTTATATAGGCCCTAGGGCCAATAGCCTAGTACCTACCTATGAACTTGCATATTTATTTGGTGACACTGTGTGAGCCAATCCTAATAGCCTTGCTCTTGGTCACACTTCCATTTGTCTTAATATTAATATTACACAATAAGATTGGACACCCTTTCTTAAGGGCCTTAAAGTAGCTGATAAGAAGTTGACTGGTGGCACTGGTAACTACCTTATAGCCTGATCAGAAGGAGGCAGTTAGTAAACCTGTGCCAGCCATTCCCAGGTGTGTGTGTGTGTGTGTGTGTGTGTGTGTGTGTGTGTGTGTGTGTGTGTGTAAATCAAACCTCAAAGAGCGTGTGTGTCAGCTACTTGGGCAGGGACACAAAGCACTGGTTGGACAGAGAGAGTGCTGGAGGTCTTGGTCACTCAGTGGAGATCTCAGCTCTATAGCTGTGCCAGTGAGAAGTTTTACTCTGGATCTGGAAAAAGTTAGCGGAACCAGCTTCGGACTGACTGAGGTCTCAGTGTGCTCTTAAGAGAAATTGCACTTGATGCAGACAGCTGCACCTGGAAATACTGTGTGTGTGTACTTGTCATGCTACTAGCGAGTGTCCCTCACTTTTGCAAGTGGTGAGGACTGAGGTTCCTTGATTACTGGTCCAGTGGTGGGGCATCACATACTGATGGCAGTGGTGGGATCACCACATCACATACTGGGATTCAGTGGTGTGGATATCGAACTCCTGTTGCCTGTAAGCAGTGGTCACCAAAGAAGGTGTTTGTACTCTCAAGCAGCCAGATGGTAGACATTCAGAGTTTCATATCACAATAGTTTTATTTATTTTTTGTTAGCTTAGTTAGTCAGGAAGAGCAGGCAAAAATGTTTTCAGAGGATTATAGCAAGCTGACAAGGAGCCAGTTGGCTGAGATTTGCCAAGCTAAATGACTGGTGCATGCCAACCTGACTACAGTGGAAATTATTGCAGCCTTAGTCACAGATACATCATAGACCAACAACCAGGAAAACAACCAGACTGGTCTTGGGATGTACAACTCTCAGAACATGGACAGTTCAATTTTTCCACAGAGGACTTAAAAATCCATCTGGAGTTAGAGACTTGAACTGGAGGCCAAATATTTAGAACTAGAATCAGCAGAGAGACCACAGCGCTTGGAGGTCAAAGCAGAATCAGCAGAGAGAATGAGACATCTGGAAGTTGAAGAAAATGAGAGGTAGATGCAACATGAAAAGGAAATGCTGACTCTTTGCCAGGGCCATGGAGATAATGGGGACGGGAGGAACCAAACTCCAGGAGCAATAAAAGTCAGTAAATTGTTTCCACAATTTACAGAGGGTGATAATTTTGATAGTTTTATTCATATGTTTGAAAGGGTATGTAAACAGTATAATGTTGACCAAGGGGTCTGCGTACAGTTCCTGACACCCTTACTCCATGGTAAAGCTGTAACTGCGGTTTCCAAATTGTCTGATACTAATTGCTTAAATTATAATAATGTTAAAATTGTTTATCAGAGTGATTCAAGTTAACACCTGAAGCTTATTGGAAAAAGTTTCATGAGTACAGATACACGTGTTGCTGAGTTAAGCATAAGCACTTATTTTCATAGGTGGCTGAGTGGGTGTCAGGCCACCACTTTTAAAAGGCTGGCAGACCTTTTGGTCAGAGAACAAGCCCTTAACACTTTGCCTGAGGGCATGAGGATCTGATTGGGAGATAGAGAATATAACAATGCAGATGAGTTGGGAAAAAAGGGAGACCTATACCTGACAAGCAGGTCATCACTGCACAGAAAAGGGATACCCAGTGCTGCACATGGGTCTAGTGGAACCCATGATGAGCAGCCTAAACCTCTCCAACAGAATCTGCCAGTAACAGGAGAAGCCACTAGTTCAGGTACATGGCCGGGATGAAGGGCTAAATGTTTTAAATGTAACCAGTGGGCCATGTAGCATATAGATGTCCACAGAGTTAATGTGGGGAACAGAAGGTAGGGGAGCCAGCAAGTGGGGTACATGGCCAGGATGAAGGGCTAAATGTTTTAAATGTAACCAGTGGGCCATGTAGCATATAGATGTACACAGAGTTAATGTGGGGAACAGAAGGTAGGGGAGCCAGCAAGTGGGAATGACAGAATGCAAGCAGTAAGTTGTCTGGAGGCACAAAGAGTACCAAACTACCACAAGAGGTTATATCCTATCTCAGTAGATGGGAAACAGGCCACTGCTAAGAAAGACACAGCCTCTGACCTAACCATTGTGAAGTCTGCAATGGTTAAAGAGGAGCACTATTTGCTTGGGCAGTCTACTGCAGTCAGAGATTCAGGAGGGACCCCTTTCCAAATGCCTTTGTCTAGGGTTCACCTTGACTGGGAGGGTGGAAAAGGAAGAAAGCATGTAGGTGTGTTTGAGGCTATCCCTGCAGATGTCCTGATAGGGAAGGATTTTGATAATGCAGTACCTTGTGTGCATGCAGTGACATGCAGTCAGCTTAGAGACAAGCATGTGGGTCTGGTAACCTGAAGGGGACCCAGACAGATTGCACACTTGAAGCCAGGACTGGTCAGATAGTTACTTCAAGGAGGGAGCTACCCTGTGGCAGTGAGACTGAAGGTGAGCCACAGCTGCTGGTGGGTACTGATGTTCACTTGGACAGTTACTGCAAGGGCAGAGGTGAATAGTAGTACCCAGGCTGACAATGAGGCACAGCTGTCAGACGATACCAGACTTCCTGTGGAAGGGGAGCTGGGAAGGCTACAAAGAGACAGTTGAGACAAGCTCAGCTCTCAGACCCAACATTACAAAGCCTGAGGGAGGTAGCCAGGGAGGCTCCTAATTCTGAAGGAAATGTGGAAATCTGTATACTGGGACAAAGGGTTACTGTATACAGAGTGGACCTGTGAGGGAGGGCTAGAAGGAGAGGTACTACTGCAGTTGGTAGTGCCCACAGCCTACCATCTGGCACTTCTAGCCACAGTTTAATAACTCAACAACAACAGAGCAACCATATCAGATACAACTTAAATACCAAATACAAAATCACGTGATCAAGGATAAAAATCACATGACCATGCAATGTTAAACTTTTAAAGTGACCACATTACTTTTCTGAGAAAAAATGTTTAAATGCATATAAAGTCAGGCCACTCATTTTTATTCAGAGTGATAGATCAAGTTGAGTATGATGAAAGGGGAGGTTCATGTACCCTAAGACTTGAGCAGTTTGAGTTAATTTGGCAGATTAGACCACATGCCTATAATCAACCAGGATTAAATGATCTGTGTTCTATAGTCTGTGTGTTGAAATTGAAGAGTTTGACTCATTGAATAGTTTATAATTTTATATTATTTGTGTTTTTGGTTGTGTATGTTTTAAAAAATGAGGATGCTGAATGTTTTACAGAGGACAGATGGCATTTTAATGTTTTTAATGACTTTATATGCATTTAATTTTTTTTCTCAGAAAAGTAATGTGGTCACTTTAAAAGTTTAACATTGCTTGGTCATGTGATTTTTACCCTTGATCATGTGATTTGTATCTAATATGGTATTTGTCTGACGAAGCTGAGTTATTAAACTTGACAAAAGTGCAAACATACAAACAAACAATATGTTTCCATTTTCTTGCCTCTTTTGTTGTTTTATTAAGTGGTTTGTCAGTTTTCTTTGGAGTTTGACTACTAGCCATAGCCCATGACACTCCCTGTGCAGGTCATATGGGCATAAAGCATACCAAGAGACTATTATGCAAAATTTTTATTGGCCTGGGGTTTCCAGAGATTTAACAGGAGACTTCAGGTCCTGTGAACAGTGCCAAAAGGTAGGCAAGGCAGGAGACAATGTCAAACCTCCTTTGGAGCCTTTGCCTGTGATTGAGGAGCCATTTCAGTGGGTAGCTATGGATATTGCAGGGCCTCTGAGTACCCCAATTTCCACAGGGAAGAAGTGTATCCTAGTAGTAGTAGATTATGCTACCAGATACCCTAAGGTGGTTGCTCTGTCCTCCATTCAGGCAGAAAAGGTGGCAAATGCTTTGTTAGAGATTCTCAGTAGGGTAGGTTTCCTAAAAGAAATACTGACTGACAGAGGTGCCAATTTCATGTCAGGCCTACTGGCTTGTCTGTGGATGTACTGTGGATTGAAGCACCTAAAGACCACCTCCTACTATATCCAGACAAATGGTCTGTTGGAGACGTTAAACTCTACACTAAAGGCCATGCTACCAACATTTTCAGACCAGTTTCTGAGGGAGTGGGACAAATATCTGTCCAATCTGTTGTTGCTTATAGAGAGGCACCCCAGGAATCCAAAGGATTTTCGCCCTTTGAGTTGCTGTATGAGACCTCTAGATTTGATTTGTGATGAGTAGGAGGGTGAGTGTGAATCCCACAAGGAGTCTGTTGTGGCATACGTCCTACACTTCAGGACAAGACTCAGGGAACTCATGGGTATGGCTGGCCCAGGAGAACCTGGCAAAAGCCCAACACCAGGAAAAAAGTGTGGTATGACAGTAATGATCAAGCTAGAGAGCATGTGCTGTGGGGCAGCAGGTAATGGTTCTCATTCCTGTCAGACACAACAAGCTGCAGGCAGCTTGGGAAGAACCCTTCAAGGTGGTAAGAAAGGTCAGTGATGTTAACTACATGGTAGAACTGTTAGGTAGAAGGCAGGGGCACAAACTGTACCATATTAACATGATGAAACTTTACCAAGACAGAGAGGCGAGGTCCTGGTGCTAAGTATTTGCAGTAGGAGGTCGAAGGAGTCTGAGGGTGACCTGTGGCTACAAGGAGCCAGCCAGCAAATTCCAAGTTACTGTGGTGGAGCCTAAGGTTGCAAGCATATGATATTACAGTGCAACACTGCAATTGGGTCAGCAATGCAAAAGCAGCTATTAATCTCAAGACAGGGACTGGGGTAATGTATTCCCAGATAGCCTCATTCCGCTCAAGCAATGTTTATCAAGGGTCAGCTAAAAAACTAGCTTGAGTCTTCGAGGGGGAAAGAAGTCTGATGAAAGGAGATACTGCCAACCCAGCTAGCTGTCATTTTGTAAATAATTAGACCTTTGAGTCTAATTGACCAGAAAATCATTGCAAAAATAGCCATCTGGCTCACAGACAGGACCCAGGAAGTTAGAATTGGAGTCCACCTCTACAAAGAGGCCAGTCAGAAATGGTGTCAGAAATGGTGTCCTTAAGGGATCTGTCCTTGGACTGCTCCTTTTTGGCCTTTACTTCTCAAACATCAAGTCCAATGTCAGTGGTCTCTGGCTGAATTAGAAACTGCCATTGAATCTCATACTGACACAAATGTTCTCCAGAAGGGGCTGCCACAGACAAACAACTGGTGTCAGTGCCATGGACTAAAACTAAATGCCAACAAGTGCATAGCAGTATCCTTTGGGAAGTCATCCATCCCTGGTAACCATCATATTGACAACACACCCCTTAGAGTTGGCCCAGTATTCAGGAAGTTAGAAACACACATAGATGGTAATCTAGCCTTTAACCATCACGTGTCGACAATGGTGAGGAAATCCTTCTATGTTGTGTAACCTATAAACAAAGGTGTGGCATCTAAGTCCAAGGAATTCAATGTTCCACTGTATTTGGCATTCATCAGACCTATCATTGAGTACAATGCCCCCTTTGGTATGTACCTAACTAGGCATATCCAGCAACTGGAATGTCCACAGACGTTCCTCATTAAAACAATACAGGGCATAAGTAAAATGTTCTCTGCAGACCACCTCCAAGCCCTATCCCTGTATTCTGTCTCCTACAGGCTTTTGAGGAGAGATGTATACCTGGCATACAGTGCATTGTCAGACTCCAATGTGATGGACCTCCTGCATATCCACAAAACAAACAACACCATTATTACCCATTATAAAGACTTAAACCTTGCCTGTGATATAAATAGGACCTGCTGGAGAGATAGGTATGTATTCCAGAGACTACCACGTCCATTGAACAGGATCCCCATTGATGTGAAGCAGAGTTCCTTCCTAACCCAGTTCAAGTGCAACTTGGACAATTGGATGGGAAATCAGAAATTCATCAATGGTTTGGCACTTATATCTCTAATAGAGACAGGTAACCTGTAAATGATTCATCTCCCAGGCCCATGCTTACAGCGTCTATATTACCCGATCGAACGTTTACATTAGAAAATACCCAAACGTCGATCTGGTAATATAAAAAAAAATTGAAACAACGAACTGCCAATTTAACGTAGGAATGAATTCCCTCGGCCACAAAAAAAAAATTTAAACCAAAGTTAAGTGGGGGGCTTCGCCCTTCACACCCCCCGATGTGGTGGGCTGTGCCACACACACCTGCCCTAACTAAATATATCAACTCCAAGATCACTATACTGTGGGGAAAGGGGTAAAATCTGCATAACGGCCAAGGGAATTCTTTCCCTGTGTTAAATCGGCCGTTCATGTTTTTTTTTTTACTTTTGCTATTACCAGACCGAAGTTTAGGTATTCGCTAACCTAAAATTCGATCAGGTAATAGGAACCCTGCTTACACTTATTAAGGGTATAAGAACTTGTCAGAGATTTGGGATGCATGGCTAGGCTTAAAAAGGCCCTTGTGGTCTTTAGCTTAGTAAACACCTATGAACCTATTATATGTCATTGGTGAATATTGAAATTATTTATGCAAGATGCTTGTGTTACAAATGTATTACAACTGTACGTCATATGTATATCAGACTGCTTGGACAGATCTGTGTGTTGAAAAGGGTATTTGCAAAATGCTTGTATTTAAAATGGATCCACAGTGTCCCCTACTGTAAAAGAACAGAAATGTACATGCATGTTTGTAACTGTTTAAATGTATATATTTAAACAGTGGAAACTGGGATACAGGAGGCTACCCCCAGTATAGTAAATTTTAGAAAAAACATCTGAAATTAAATTACTTTATGACTAGGCCATAAAAGATGGTATCTTTCATTTTTGGTACAGCAAGAGACAAGATGTCTGTACTAGGGAACTTTCTGTATTATCTTTAGGGTGAAGTAGTTACTATTCTTGAAAGCATGAAGGAATGCAATTCTTTTATGACTTCCAGTATCTGCCAGAGATCTGAGAATAAGCTCTTGTCTGTATATTTTTACAGGTAGATGCTAAATACTTCCAGCTTCATTAATGGTTGTTTGGCCTGGGAACTAGCAGTCAGATGACAATAAATTATTTCATTATGCAATCTGTCCCAGAAGTAATATTTTGGATATTAATTTTATAAGTGTTTTAGTGAGACGGGGATTCTGCATTCTGTCTTGGACCTGACAACAACTAGGAGATCTATTCACCGCACATGCCTTGCTCCAATAGTAAGTTCTTGGGTTATAGTAATTCTCTTAGATTCAGTCAGGAGTTTAATAAAACTTAGTTTAGATATTTTTCTTTATTTAGTTGAGACTGTCCTGCAATGTTGCTTTAAATATCTCCTGTGGTTTTGAACTCTGACATCACTGTGAATGTAGTATTGTCTTGCTCTTTTTTATTTATTATTAAATATATTTAAACCTTTAATTGTGGCTGATCTGTGTAGAGATATTTAAGTTTTGAGAGTACTTGCATATTTATTTGGTGAACAAAGCTTCTCTCTTGGGCACACTGCCATTTGTGTTAATGTTAATATTACCCAGTAAGATTGGACACCCTTTGTTAAGGGCCTTAAAGTAGCTGATAAGGAGTGACTGGTGGCAGTGATAACTACCTTATAGTCTGGGCAGAAGGAGGCATAGCTAGTAAACCTGTGCCAGCCTTTCCCCTGTGTGTGTGTGTGTGTGTGTGTGTGTGTGTGTGTGTGTGTGTGTGTGTGTGTGTGTGTGTGTGTGTGTGTATGTGTGTGTGTGTGTAACTCAAACCTCAGAGTGTTTGTGCCAGCTACTTGGACAGGGACAAGAAGCACTTGTTGGACAGAGAGAGAGTGCTGAAGGCATTGCTTGGTCACTCAGCTGAGATCTCAACTCTATAGCTGTGCCAGTGAGGAGTCTTATTGGGGATCTGGAGATAGGTAGGGGAACCAGCCTCAGACTGACTGTGGTCTCTGTGTGCTCTTAAGGGAAATTGCACTTGATGCAGAGAGCTGCATCTGGAAATACTGTGAGTGTGTACTTGTCATGCTCCCAGTGACTGTCCCCCACTGTTGCCACTGGTGAGGATTGAGACCCCTTGATTACTGGCACTGTGGTGGGGCATCACAGTATATATGCTAAGTCAGAGTTTACTGTCTTGAATTCCCAGAGATGCAACATTTTTTGATTCTGTGCATATTTTCTCAAATTAAGCCTAAATGTTCATTATTCTTATGAGCACACCCCTTGATGAGAATTAAAGTTTAGCCAAACTCACATGCCTGCCCGCCCTGCTGTATCATATCTTTGTATTCTTTTATGAGTTACTATTGAACAATCATCGCAAATTTGTTTCTTAAGGAGGACAATTGGGCTCTTTTAGGATGCAAGAAAAAATTTTTTTTTTTTCAAGTAAAGCACTTACTGAGTGTAGACTACAGGTGAATGGTTATATAATAACTGCAAACACATGTAACCACTGGGATAAAAGTAGAAGCGAGACAGAGACAGGGGTATGTTGTGCCAGGCATTAGCCAGTAGGGGCAGTTGGATATATGGGACATATGAGGATAAAGACATTAAAGCAGGATAAGCGGGATCTTAGGATGAAGGTATGGGTGGAAAGTGGGGGGGGGGGCAGAAAAGACAGATGACAGAAAATTAGGGTCAGATTAGGGACTGAGGCAGTCAGAGGGGTAACACAAAGAATTTGAGGGAAAGGCAGTGTAAGCATGAGGAGGAAGGTTGTGGGGCATATAGAGGATGACAGGTAGAAAGTGGGCCAGAGAAGACAGGTATAGAACAAACAGGAAACCAAAAGGAAGAGGCAGGAAGAAGAGGGGTGAAGAATAACAGGAATGATAGGGGATCACTGAAGGCAGGGGACAAGAAAGGAGTTACCACTCTCAGGACAGATTAGAGAGGCCCACTGTCAGGACAGATTAGAGTGGGTTCAACAGAATTAGTAGACGAGGGACTGCATTTTGAAGCTTTATAAAAGTGACAAGTCTATTACATAGTAATAAGCCAATTCATATACCAGGTACGCATCACACCAGCCCAATATGCAGGAAAAAACAGGAAAAAAAAAGGATAAATACATTCAGTCGATAACAGTAAACTGTGTCACAGCAGGAATGTGTCACTCTGCACTAAGGTTGTTATTGGTATGCAGACCCTGTGCAGGCCCCCCCACATGAACAAGGTCTCCATTGATTGTCAAACACAAGGGGGTGTGATAAGAAAGTATAAAAATGTTATAATATGCAGTACAATTATCTAAAGCAACACATAAAATGGATAAATAATCATATGCACAAATGTCAAAATCAATTCTTGATATATACATCAGTAGCATTCATTAAAATGCCATAAACTGATCATACATCGATTAATATTTCTCTATTAATGAATTCAGTTTTATCCAGTAGTTATAGTCTATTGTTATTTTGTTTCTTTTCATCATACCAGACATTTGTTTTTGATACACAGCTGTATGTATACATGAGGTAAATGTTCAGGCCGACATATAATAATTCATAATATATTCTTTGATGCGATTAAGTAATTTGACAAACTATTGTAAACAATGCAATGCTTTTTCTAAACTATGTCCCTCAAAAATATGAGACTATACAAAAGTTACAGATTCAGCACCACAGACAACACCTAGCAGTAGTCTTACTATGAAAACTAAAACTGATGTTTTCTTAACATCTTCGCAGAGGATCAAGCCCTCTGTACCTCGTTATCCCTTTTTTATTCTACATTTAAGATAATACTGTGAAGAAAGATTCAATAAATATGATCCTTTAATGTAGCTTGATTTAATTCCAAGGTGGTGTGACCTTGGAAGGAAAGATGCAAAAACTGGGAGCATAATTCCCCACGTAACAGTGAGGGAGTAGGGCTTACCCCTTGTTAAAATAATGTAATTCTGCATGATATGGCAAACTGTATGTTTCTTACTGGTTGTATAAATAGAAATGAGATTGCTGAAAATTTAAAAAGAGCAGCTTGTTTTTGATTGTTTTTATTCAGGTAAGCACTAATGATCTCTTTCATAGTTCAAAGACAGGAAGTCTAATGATTTAACCGCAGTTGTTTCAAAGAGCTCTGCTACCAGGTGTGCTATAGAGGCTACATTGTATCAGTAAAAGAATTTGTTATATTGTGCAATGCATGCAAACGCTAAACTTGTGACACACAAAACTAAGCAATCATCTGCATCTATATTCCTGAAACAACCATTTGTTTTAGTAAAATATGTTTCTTCCTTTTTGAAATGGATTCAGCAATGAGCATCTTCTGCGGCACAATTTCTGCTTTGTGCATAATGACTCCCTTAATGGGCTCTGGCCTGCCCATGACCTTTAAATGCATTAAACAAGTAATTACAGAATGAATGAACAAAGTGATTTCCACAGAAATATAATCTAATGTGTCTGTGCCTTTTTTTGTACTTATCATGTTTGATTGTTCAGTTCTCACAGAAGTCAAGTCGAATTGTGCAATGAATAGTGGGCCCTAGTGTAAACTTTATTTGCTGGACTTTAACAGTGAAATAAAGTTAAATAGCTTGGGGTGTACCAGCCTGCGTGGACAATACCGTTTACAGCTCTGGGACAACCCATGCCAGCTGATAATAAATATCAGTTACCCATGTCCTCACTACACACCTCTGTAACTGTATACCAATGTCTTCTGACAATGTCATACTGCCTAAAAATGAAAATGCCATCAATGTTGCAAAAAATAGCTTCTGATCATTCCAGCAAGACTGCTTTCAGTGGACATTTAATTACCAGACATCACTTTACCTACCTGACCTCTCAGCTGCTATGATTTTGACTAACTGCCATGATTTGAGACCTCAGATATAGCCTTTCTCTTTCTAGTATTATTATTTATTGTTTTGCATAAACTTTTAACTGTTTAATGACAGGAGATTATAACACAATAAATACTATCTTGTTATATGAGGTTTTCACTGATGTAATTACCCCTAAAGTGACTTCTCCTAGAATGTGTTTTCCGTTTTAGGCTGTACTGTGAGACTGCATTATACGTAAGATGCCATTTCAACAATGCACAATGTTTCTTTTCCCTACATGTTTGTCTCACTCTGGATTTTTAAGGAAGGAGGTGTGTGTGGGAAGTGAAGCTCCCTACATGGAGAGTGCAGGGTAGACTTGCACTCTGGTTAAAAGAGTTATGTTTTGGTAGGTTTGCACTGGGGAATGTACAATCAGTAGGTTTATGCCTAAGCCTTAGTGGTTCTTTAAGAATGTGCATATTATTATATAGCTGCACTTCGCCTATAAAAGTATTCCTTAACATTAACTAATTGGTGACTCGTATGTGAAGATAATGAAATGTAAAAGATTGGTTCCGCTATCAGCTGAAAAAAGCAAACACACCGAGGATCGGAATCCCTCAACTACATTCACTGAAAACACCTTGCTGAAAAAAAGCTTTGTAAACTATTTTGCAGGGGGGGGACAAGCCTTCTTCCCTCACCTGATATGGGGGCATACCCTAAACTTATATATACTAATTCTGAGGTTTCACTTCCTCAATAAAAGGAGAAATTCTCCTCAAAAGGGAATCACTTCCGGCACAACTCACAGGCAGTGATTTCCTGTGGAGGAACTCTGATTTTTGACAAGATGAAGCTCAGGCAATCAAAGCACAAGAGCTCAAGATTCATCCACTAGCAGGATCAAGAGTTCAGGGTTCATCCAATAGCAGGATCAAGAGTTCAAGGTTCATCCACTAGCAGGATAATTTAAAAATAACAAAATGATCCTCCTTCTGAATCACGGCTCTGACAGTCAGGGTCAATGATATCATTTTTTTAAATATATTTATTGAAATTTTATGTACATGAACAAACATATTCACATAAAACAAAGTTTTATACAAATATCTAAATCAATTCTTATTTATTTATTTATTTATTGACATATGAATACGGGGAGGTGTGACTGGGTAGAAGCCTATTTACAGCGGAGGCTGATCCAAAGTATTAAAAGACATTTTACGAACAATAGCTTTGCAGTCTTCAAAAATAATGCAATAAACATCCACAGTTTAAATAATTATACCGAATTTGACATAATATGAAAACATTGGTTAAGAATTTTACAAGTTATATGACAATGATTTGATAGAGAAATTTCAGTCATTTTATAAAGAAACGAACTGCAATATGAAGTGAGAGAAAAGCAGGTTTATGGCATATTTAGAGAATGCCAGGGGAGAGAAATTGATAGAAGTAAGGAAATGAGTGAAGAAGGTAAGGTAAGGAGGTGTAATGTATGGCTAGGGATTTGTTTATATAACATATACGTTACTAAGATTCATTGAACAGCCATAAGCTGATCATTGGACACAGCTTAATATTTCTCTATTAATGAGTTCAGTTTTAACCAGTAATTATATTCAACTGGCATTTTGTTTGTTTTCATCTTACTAGAGATTTTTGTTTTGAGATGCAACAATATTTATAAATTATGAAAATGTTCAGGTTGACATACAGTAATGTATGATATATTCTTTGTTGTAACCAATTTATTTCATAAATGGCCATAAATAAAGCAATGCTTCTTCTAGAATATGTCCTTCAAATATATGCAAAAAAAAAAATCAGCAGTCTTAGATATTTTATTTTTTCCGTCATGTGGGTTTCCATTGTAATCTCACACAACTCCATCCACATTTGTCAGATGTAGCATGTCAAATTATTCTAGTCTGAGAATTCCTTCTTTGTATTCTATAGAGAAGCTTCTCTTTGCTTCCCTGAGCAACAAGAACAAGCAGGAATTAATTTTATTTTTATGTACATCACAGCTTTTGACCTTTTCAAAAGGGCTCATATGTATGTACAATTCTATGAGTAGTCCCGTGGGCTGTATTGGATTTTTTATAGAATTTTGTATTACTATAAACTTATAGGTCATTTGCCTTTGGCTATTAAAACTGACTCTCTTTCTAGATGTGTCTGCTAGTAATATTGTTTATTATGATACATAATGCCATTTGACTGTAAAATTAATAGAGGGGTTTTGTTTAGTCATTACTGGGGATGTTAATAACTGGAGTCAGGAAAATGAAAACAGTGTGCCATCCAAAAAAATGATGCAAAACAAAAACAAAATCCTTATTACAGGCTTACCCTGTGATGAAGAATATGACTAGTTTAAACTTTTCTTTTTTTTGCATTAAATAAAGTCTTTAAAAAGTTTATTGATTTTTATTTCACGTTTATTCTCAAGCAAAATAATCCAACATGAAGCCTTTTGATTCATAGCTAGGGACAGAAATTTAAGGTAAATATAGTAGATATATGAGCGTGACCAGTGAATGAAAAGTGAGCTGAAAGCAAAATACTCCATAAGGACATAAAAAGCGTATGTAAGTTACACGCAGACAGTGAGCAGTAGGTAGGTTTGAACCCAGACTCTGCTACTGAAGAGAGACAGACCTCAGTGATCGAGTCACTGTTAGACAAATACGCTGAGAAAAAAAAATGAGAACACTATTCATTTCAAACAATTTTCTGCAGGTTCTTCATTTGTTTTTCTGGTAATTATTCATGTAGTTAGCTTTCTTCTGTCAATATCAGTTTATTAATTTTGTCATGAACCTACCCAATGACTAACTTTCTGACTGTGCCACAAATAGCTGTCATGTCCTGAACAGCTAGTAGGATGTGTAACAATAGAAGGCAGATGACTCCCATCTCCACTTTAAAATATGAAAGTGAATTGAATTGTGTTACGATAATACTAATTCTGTCATACAACTGCATGCCACAGGATCTACTGCTGACATTCCCAGATAGTTAGGTTCCTGTATCCTATTGTTGTTAACCATTGTAGAATGTATACTGTTTGAGGAATAGCAGATGGAGACATTGAGTCATTGTAAATGAAACACACATATCCTGTAGCAGATCCATAGGAAAATTTCAAAATAACATTTTACATGAACTAAATGTATAAAAATAGTCTGGTTTCAATAGCTTTATAGGTACTTACTAGGTTTCTGACCTGTGGGGATCTTAAGAAACCTAGTTTCAGATTCCCATGGTAGTTTATTGTGTTTTGTGTATGAGTGACCCATAGACAAGCAGAACAAGGATAGGTTGAAGCATTTATTGTTGCCCCTAACCATGAGGAACATGGGAAATAAACTGAAGGTGAATTTGTTGTTTCCCATCCACTCATCCAAATTATATTATATTTGAATAGAGGAAAATAATTTATTTGATTTATGTAGAGTGGAAGATAGTTCTAGACAAAAAATATTCTCCTTGCTATGCACCTATCCCTCCAATATGGCCTAGTCATGCTGCAAGAGACTGAAATCCCTGAGGTGAATGTTCGTGCAACCGTTGGACGTGTATGAATGCATAACAGAAAGCATTAAATGATAAAATAATGGTGCGCTGCTATAAGTCAGTTTATACCGACAATTATAGGTTTAAAAGGTTTACCTTTATAATGCCGATCCTGATATGGGCGACTCGACTTGCGCGAAGGCCGAAATGCGATCACCGACGTCGAATTCCGAATGTGCGAACGGCAGGCAACACTTCGCCCCTTTTTGACCCAAGGTAGGATGGGTGTGGAGGTGTCGTGCGGCCGGTAATGTCGAACGATTTTCCACATTTCGCGGTTTCGGTTCGCGCAAAACACGTCGAAGAAGTGGCCGTTCGACAAAGTGGAATCGCCTATTTAAAGGTAAACCGTTTAAAATGACTGGCTGTAATTTAATTTAAATACTCATGTGATAACAGTTTTATATAAAAGGTGATCACATGACTTGGTTCTTTTATCTGTTGAAGTCTAAATGGTTTGGGACAAACACGCTCATTTATTTTTATTTTATAATAAATTTCAGTTTGTTTAAAACAAGAATTTCATTGAGTCTTTTAGTATAGTTCATGGACTTGCCTAGTTACTGCTCTTTTATCATTTAATTGTTTCAGTTGTGGTTTGTGATTTCTGCTCGAGTGAATGGTCAGAAAGGATAGGATCTGTTGAGCCTCTAGATGCAAGACAGAGGTCGCATCTAAATAGCCTCTATAATGCCAAGAAAAGGGACAAGACAGTGAGATGATGTGCGTTGTTTTTATGATGTAAGACCTTGACTTTCTTTTTGAGAAGGTGTTGCAGTCCTATTTTTGACAAGTGTTTGGAGAGGTACATAGTGAAAGGCGCATTATATTCAATGATCCATTTAATGAGAACCCAAGAACACTGGAAAGATTACATCCCTGAACCTGGATACCATAGTTTTAGGCTCTGCAATAAAAAATGTCATACTTACAATAGTCAATACCACATCAACACACTGTCATGAAACTCACCATGCCATTCAAGTTTCCAAAAAAAAAAACTCCCTGGCAAAATGAGTGACGACTCATAGGAAAACCATCTTTCCTCCTACAATAAAATTATTCTTGGCTCAGGTAAGCAAGCTGGGAGTCACAAACATTTCTGGGAACAGCACATGTCTCATTAGCATTAGCCACACCCCCATATTGCCACATTGCCCACAGGACCACTTTCCCTTTGGAGGCCCCCAAGAGGGGAAATCTTCAGTGGCAAAATGGTCTCTAAATCAAAAAGGCTTACAATGATGTAGACACCTTCCACTCTAAGGCTTCCACAACACGTTAAGACTTCTTGAATCCCAAAGACGGTGTTAAAAAGCTCTGAACAAAAAACTATATGTGTTAGATGTCGTGTAGAAGAAACAAAAGAATGTGTATTTTTAACTTGGCCTCAAATTATAAGACTGTGAGGCATATTAGAAAGAATTGAAATTTAACCCACCAAAGCATGAAATATGGATAATTTAACCCACCAAAGCATGAAATATGGATAAAGTCTTCGATATATATCATCTCAAGAACGTGAGCAAAATGAAAGTGACAGATTAGATAAAATAATCGTTACTCTGGTGTGCAATAACATCAGAAGCAATGCATTATTATAGCAATAACATTATTTAAGAAAAGAAACTATTACTTTTCTTAAATAATGGCATAGTATAATGCCTGTTTACTGCCCTTCTACATCAGAGCTGGGAGATCTTGCTTTCTCCATTGCTTTATGTTAAACCCATTGGACCTTTTCCATTAGTATAGGGATCATGGTATAATGTTCAATAAAGAATAGAATGGAGCAAAAAGTGTTAAAAAGGATACATTTTTGTTGTGACAGAAATGGTGATGTGATTAGGAATTAAGAAATATATTTTATTTCTTTTTTTTTTCCTTTTTATTTTCATTTAGTTGTTTTTGTTATTTTCATTTGCAAACTGCTATAGGATTTTTAATATTTTTCTGAGCTACCACCAACTCAAGCAGATGGGACCTCAATTTAACCTCAGTCCTAAAACATGTCACTCAGGTGTGCAGAATTACTTTTATGTTGCACTGCAGTTTCACTACTGAAAAAAATGAATTTAGTACCAGGTGCGGTAACAGAACCTAGACACTTCTGATTTTACAGTACTAAAGGCTGGGTGCAGTACCTGTTAAACCACAAGCGAAACCTGATGGGAAGGACCCAGTGTAATGTCTAATTGTGTGCCTGCAATGATGCACTTCTTTTGGGAGATTTCTCCCTTCTTTGAGATGGTGCAGTCATGGAGTTGGTATATATAGGTTTGGGGGTGTGGGGATACTTGCATTTTGTATTGCAGACATTGTGGAAGTCAGTAATTTATAGTAGAACCCTTAATATCCTCTCTTATTTTTCCTTTTTCTTTCCTCAGGTTATGGATACATTTTTTTGCCATGACTATTGACAAAATCACTGCATAATCAATGCTTTCATTTCTTCACATAACTGTTTTCCATCCCTCATATTAATAAATGCACACATCACTATAAATCTTATATATTTTAGTTTTATTTTCATATCTTGGTACTACTACAGTTATGTCTAGAATTCATATTTCTTCATTGTTATAAGAATTCACATTCCAGAACATGTTTCATTTCCTACTGACCAAACAGTTAGTGCCCCTCACCCATACTGCCCATACTGTCTGAATTCATTTCCTTGTTTTGCCTTGTTACATCTGGTATACAGCAAGCAAAGAACATCCATTGTTTTCATTATTTTTTTAAACCGTTCCACTGTACCCACCAAACCTCATATCATTCCGTTCCACTGTACCCACCAAACCTCATATCATTCCATTCCACTGTACCCACCAAACCTCATAGCATTCCGTTCCACTGTACCCACCAAACCTCATATCATTCTGTTCCACTGTACCCACCAAACCTCATATCATTCTGTTCCACTGTACCCACCAAACCTCATATCATTCTGTTCCACTGTACCCACCAAACCTCATATCATTCCATTCCACTGTACCCACCAAACCTCATATCATTCCGTTCCACTGTACCCACCAAACCTCATATCATTTCTAATTCTATTCACAGTTAATGTTACAATTCCTTTTCTCGTCCTCCTCTTAAGACTCACAGCAAATGCTTTTGATTATTTTGCTCTAGCTCTGCTGTCTTCACCTCGGACCAGAACTTCTTCTGTGGCTCTGCTGTCTTCACCTCGGACCAGTACTTCTGCTCTAGCTCTGCTGTCTTCACCTCGGACCAATACTACTTCTGTAGCTCTGCTGTCTTCACCTAGGACCAGTACTTCTTCTCTAGCTCTGCTGTCTTCACCTCGGACCAGTACTTCTGCTCTAGCTCTGCTGTCTTCACCTCGGACTAGTACTTCTTCTCTAGCTCTGCTGCCTTCGTCTTGGACCAGTACTTCTGCTCTAGCTCTGCTGTCTTCACCTCGGACCAGTACTTCTTCTCTGGCTCTGCTGTCTTCAGCTCGGACCAGTACTTCTGCTCTAGCTCTGCTGCCTTCATCTTGGACCAGTACTTCTGCTCTAGCTCTGCTGTCTTCACCTCGGACCAGTACTTCTGCTCTAGCTCTGCTGTCTTCACCTCGGACCAGTACTTCTGCTCTAGCTCTGCTGTCTTCACCTCGAACCAGTACTTCTGCTTTAGCTCTGCTGTCTTCACCTCGGACCAGTACTTCTTCTCTGGCTCTGCTGTCTTCACCTCGGACCAGTACTTCTGCTCTAGCTCTGCTGTCTTCACCTCGGACCAGTACGTCTTCTGTAGCTCTGCTGTCTTCACCTCGGATCAGTACTTCTTCTCTAGCTCTGCTGTCTTCACCTCGGACCAGTACTTCTGCTCTAGCTCTGCTGTCTTCACCTCGGACCAGTACTTCTTCTCTAGCTCTGCTGTCTTCACCTCGGACCAGTAGTTCTGCTCTAGCTCTGCTGCCTTCATCTCGGACCAGTACTTCTGCTCTAGCTCTGCTGTCTTCACCTCGGACCAGTACTTCTGCTCTAGCTCTGCTGTCTTCACCTCGGACCAGTACTTCTGCTCTAGCTCTGCTGTCTTCACCTTGGACCAGTACTTCTTCTCTGGCTCTGCTGTCTTCACCTCAGACCAGTACTTCTGCTCTAGTTCTGCTGTCTTCACCTCGGACCAGTACTTCTTCTGTAGCTCTGCTGTCTTCACCTCGGACCAGTACTTCTTCTCTAGCTCTGCTGTCTTCACCTCGGACCAGTACTTCTGCTCTAGCTCTGCTGTCTTCACCTCGGACCAGTACTTCTGCTCTAGCTCTGCTGTCTTCACCTCGGACCAGTACTTCTTCTCTAGCTCTGCTGTCTTCACCTTGGGCCAGTACTTCTTCTCTAGCTCTGCTGCCTTCATCTCGGACCAGTACTTCTGCTCTAGCTCTGCTGTCTTCACCTCGGACCAGACCAGTACTTCTTCTCTAGCTCTGCTGCCTTCATCTCGGACCAGTACTTCTGCTCTAGCTCTGCTGTCTTCACCTCAGACCAGTACTTCTTCTGTAGCTCTGCTGTCTTCACCTCGGACCAGTACTTCTGCTCTAGCTCTGCTGTCTTCACCTCGGACCAGTACTTCTTCTGTAGCTCTGCTGTCTTCACCTCGGACCAGTACTTCTTCTCTAGCTCTGCCTTCTTCACCTCGGACCAGTACTTCTTCTGTAGCTCTGCTGTCTTCACCTCGGACCAGTACTTCTTCTGTATCTCTGCTGTCTTCACCTCGGACCAGTACTTCTGCTCTAGCTCTGCTGTCTTCATCTCGGACCAGTACTTCTTCTCTAGCTCTGCTGCCTTCACCTCGGGACCAGTACTTCTGCTCTAGCTCTGCTGTCTTCACCTCAGACCAGTACTTCTTCTGTAGCTCTGCTGTCTTCACCTCGGACCAGTACTTCTGCTCTAGCTCTGCTGTCTTCACCTCGGACCAGTACTTCTGCTCTAGCTCTGCTGTCTTCACCTCGGACCAGTACTTCTGCTCTAGCTCTGCTGTCTTCACCTCGGACCAGTACTTCTTCTGTAGCTCTGCTGTCTTCACCTCGGACCAGTACTTCTGCTCTAGCTCTGCTGTCTTCATCTCGGACCAGTACTTCTGCTCTAGCTCTGCTGTCTTCACCTCGGACCAGTACTTCTGCTCTAGCTCTGCTGACTTCACCTCGGACCAGTACTTCTTCTCTAGCTCTGCTGCCTTCATCTCGGACCAGTACTTCTTCTGTAGCTCTGCTGCCTTCATCTCGGACCAGTACTTCTTCTGTAGCTCTGCTGTCTTCATCTCGGACCAGTATTTCTGCTCTAACTCTGCTGCCTTCACCTCGGACCAGTACTTCTGCTCTAGCTCTGCTGCCTTAACCTCGGACCAGTAATTCTGCTCTAGCTCTGCTGTCTTCACCTCGGACCAGTACTTCTGCTCTAGCTCTGCTGTCTTCACCTCGGACCAGTACTTCTGCTCTAGCTCTGCTGTCTTCACCTCGGACCAGTACTTCTGTTCTAGCTCTGCTGTCTTCACCTCGGACCAGTACTTCTTCTCTAGCTCTGCTGTCTTCACCTCGGACCAGTACTTCTGCTCTAGCTCTGCTATCTTCACCTCGGACCAGTACTTCGTCTCTAACTCTACTGTATTCACCTCGGACCAGTACTTCTGCTCTAGCTCAGCTGTCTTCACCTCGGACCAGTACTTCTTCTCTGGCTCTGCTGCCTTCACCTCAGACCAGTACTTCTTCTGTAGCTCTGCTGTCTTCACCTCGGACCAGTACTTCTGCTCTAGCTCTGCTATCTTCACTTCGGACCAGTACTTCTTCTCTAGCTCTGCTGTCTTCACCTCGGACCAGTACTTCTGCTCTAGCTCTGCTGTCTTCACCTCGGACCAGTACTTCTTCTGTAGCTCTGCTGTCTTCACCTCGGACCAGTACGTCTGCTCTAGCTCTGCTGTCTTCATCTCGGACCAGTACTTCTGCTCTAGCTCTGCTGTCTTCACCTTGGACCAGTACTTCTGCTCTAGCTCTGCTGCCTTCACCTCGGACCAGTACTTCTGCTCTAGCTCTGCTGTCTTCACCTCGGACCAGTACTTCTGCTCTAGCTCTGCTGCCTTCATCTCGGACCAGTACTTCTGCTCTAGCTCTGCTGTCTTCACCTCGGACCAGTACTTCTGCTCTAGCTCTGCTGTCTTCACATCGGACCAGTACTTCTTCTCTGGCTCTGCTGTCTTCACCTCGGACCAGTACTTCTGCTCTAGCTCTGCTGCCTTCACCTCGGACCAGTACTTCTGCTCTAGCTCTGCTGTCTTCACCTCGGACCAGTACTTCTGCTCTAGCTCTGCTGTCTTCACCTCGGTCCAGTACATCTTCTCTAGCTCTGCTGTCTTCATCTCGGACCAGTACTTCTGCTCTAGCTCTGCTGTCTTCACCTCGGACCAGTACTTCTGCTCTAGCTCTGCTGTCTTCATCTCGGACCAGTACTTCTTCTCTAGCTCTGCTGTCTTCACCTCGGACCAGTACTTCTGCTCTAGCTCTGCTGCCTTCACCTCGACCAGTACTTCTTCTCTAGCTCTGCTTTCTTCACCTCGGACCAGTACTTCTGCTCTAGCTCTGCTGTCTTCACCTCGGACCAGTACTTCTTCTCTAGCTCTGCTGTCTTCACCTCGGACCAGTACTTCTTCTTTAGCTCTGCTGTCTTCACCTCGGACCAGTACTTCTGCTCTAGCTCTGCTGCCTTCATCTCGGACCAGTACTTCTGCTCTAGCTCTGCTGTCTTCACCTCGGACCAGTACTTCTGCTCTAGCTCTGCTGTCTTCACATCGGACCAGTACTTCTTCTCTGGCTCTGCTGTCTTCACCTCGGACCAGTACTTCTGCTCTAGCTCTGCTGCCTTCACCTCGGACCAGTACTTCTGCTCTAGCTCTGCTGTCTTCACCTCGGACCAGTACTTCTGCTCTAGCTCTGCTGTCTTCACCTCGGTCCAGTACATCTTCTCTAGCTCTGCTGTCTTCATCTCGGACCAGTACTTCTGCTCTAGCTCTGCTGTCTTCACCTCGGACCAGTACTTCTGCTCTAGCTCTGCTGTCTTCACCTCAGACCAGTACTTCTTCTGTAGCTCTACTGCCTTCACCTCGGACCAGTACTTCTGCTCTAGCTCTGCTGTCTTCACCTCGGACCAGTACTTCTTCTCTAGCTCTGCTGTCTTCACCTCGGACCAGTACTTCTGCTCTAGCTCTGCTGCCTTCACCTCGACCAGTACTTCTTCTCTAGCTCTGCTTTCTTCACCTCGGACCAGTACTTCTTCTGTAGCTCTGCTGTCTTCACCTCGGACCAGTACTTCTTCTCTAGCTCTGCTGTCTTCACCTCGGACCAGTACTTCTTCTGTAGCTCTGCTGTCTTCACCTCGGACCAGTACGTCTGCTCTAGCTCTGCTGTCTTCATCTCGGACCAGTACTTCTGCTCTAGCTCTGCTGTCTTCACCTTGGACCAGTACTTCTGCTCTAGCTCTGCTGCCTTCACCTCGGACCAGTACTTCTGCTCTAGCTCTGCTGTCTTCACCTCGGACCAGTACTTCTGCTCTAGCTCTGCTGCCTTCATCTCGGACCAGTACTTCTGCTCTAGCTCTGCTGTCTTCACCTCGGACCAGTACTTCTGCTCTAGCTCTGCTGTCTTCACATCGGACCAGTACTTCTTCTCTGGCTCTGCTGTCTTCACCTCGGACCAGTACTTCTGCTCTAGCTCTGCTGCCTTCACCTCGGACCAGTACTTCTGCTCTAGCTCTGCTGTCTTCACCTCGGACCAGTACTTCTGCTCTAGCTCTGCTGTCTTCACCTCGGTCCAGTACATCTTCTCTAGCTCTGCTGTCTTCATCTCGGACCAGTACTTCTGCTCTAGCTCTGCTGTCTTCACCTCGGACCAGTACTTCTGCTCTAGCTCTGCTGTCTTCATCTCGGACCAGTACTTCTTCTCTAGCTCTGCTGTCTTCACCTCGGACCAGTACTTCTGCTCTAGCTCTGCTGCCTTCACCTCGACCAGTACTTCTTCTCTAGCTCTGCTTTCTTCACCTCGGACCAGTACTTCTTCTGTAGCTCTGCTGTCTTCACCTCGGACCAGTACTTCTTCTCTAGCTCTGCTGTCTTCACCTCGGACCAGTACTTCTTCTTTAGCTCTGCTGTCTTCACCTCGGACCAGTACTTCTGCTCTAGCTCTGCTGCCTTCATCTCGGACCAGTACTTCTGCTCTAGCTCTGCTGTCTTCACCTCGGACCAGTACTTCTGCTCTAGCTCTGCTGTCTTCACATCGGACCAGTACTTCTTCTCTGGCTCTGCTGTCTTCACCTCGGACCAGTACTTCTGCTCTAGCTCTGCTGCCTTCACCTCGGGCCAGTACTTCTGCTCTAGCTCTGCTGTCTTCACCTCGGACCAGTACTTCTGCTCTAGCTCTGCTGTCTTCACCTCGGTCCAGTACATCTTCTCTAGCTCTGCTGTCTTCATCTCGGACCAGTACTTCTGCTCTAGCTCTGCTGTCTTCACCTCGGACCAGTACTTCTGCTCTAGCTCTGCTGTCTTCACCTCGGACCAGTACTTCTTCTGTAGCTCTACTGCCTTCACCTCGGACCAGTACTTCTGCTCTAGCTCTGCTGTCTTCACCTCGGACCAGTACTTCTTCTCTAGCTCTGCTGTCTTCACCTCGGACCAGTACTTCTGCTCTAGCTCTGCTGCCTTCACCTCGACCAGTACTTCTTCTCTAGCTCTGCTGTCTTCACCTCGGACCAGTACTTCTTCTCTGGCTCTGCTGTCTTCACCTCGGACCAGTACTTCTTCTCTGGCTCAGCTGCCTTCATCTCGGACCAGTACTTCTGCTCTAGCTCTGCTGCCTTATCTCGGACCAGTACTTCTTCTCTAGTATTTTTGCTCTAGCTACTGCTGTGCAATCTCTAACCTTCCTTCATTATCCACTTGTCCCATTCCACTTTCTCTTTCAAGATATTCTATTCTAATATTTTCTGCTGTCTATCTTTCTTCTAAGCTTGCCTTTTCATCTGCTCTTTCTTTTTGTAATATTTGAAAGTTAATCAGAAGTGCCCAAATTCAGTACATTTTCTACAAACTGGCTTACAGCTTTTTGCAGTATGTTCCCACTCCCCATATTGGCCACATTTTTATTTATTACAGTTTTTACTAAATTTTCATTTCCAGAGAAAATATGCTTTACGTTGGTCCCAATGCTGAAGAAATCCTCCATTACTATTCTCAATTATGGTATATGAAATGTGTTACCTTTCCATCCTTAACATCCATCGTTATACACACTTTCCAACCTGTAATCCATATCTTTCTTTCATCACATGTACTTTACTAAATAGTGAAAGAAAAGAAAAACATGTTAACTCATACTGAACCATATCTGAAGTCGTAAATTACACATTTATTTTTAGTTACAGTCCCAAGCTCTGAAATAGTCTTTCCACGGTGCTGCTGTATTCCTTTTTGTCAGCCATAAAGGTTTCTAACAAATTAAAACTTTCAAGTGTCACATCACAAAAATGTTCAGCACCCAAATTAATGGATATCCTTATATCTTTAATATCATTACAAGTTTTTGCAATCCCTTTCCTGTTTCACATAACATCGCAAAATTCCAAAATGCCAACATAACTTGTATCCCTGCTAAAACTTAATGATAAAAAACAGATATGTTTTGTTGTAGTCCATATCCCTCCTGGAAATAAGATAGCACCTTTAGAAGAAATCATCTGCTTCACAGCTAATATACTTTATAAAAATGTTATGCCACACATTCCTTCAGCTAGTATAAACTTTAATGGTTACACACAACTTATCAAAATACCAACTAGACAGTCATACTAACAGTCAAGGTGCAGTTCCAGACTAGATACTGGTCTCTGACCCCAGTAAATTTACAACTTCTAGAACCTATCCAAACTTACTTAGTGACCACTATCAACCCACCAACCTAACATTCGCCAACTTTAAACATCCTGAAACCTTTCCATATTTAATGACAACTTCTTTGATACATTGAAAGCCTTTAATTGGTCTGTCCTGAAAGTCGAATGAGGGACAGTCAGTATTTTTAATACCTTATTTTTAAATACTTTAAACACCCATTCCCAACTTCACAAATAAAAGAGTGAAAATTAACCACACACCATAGCTCACTACCCAGAAAAAAACTCCAGTGTCTAACAAAGACTAAGCTTCGAAAGGCTGGCTTAAACTTAAAACACCCCACGACCTACAACTTTATAGAGAATTATAAATCTGAGTAAAAATCAAGTTAACCTAGCAGCTTTCCTACCTTCAACACTCACGCCTGACTGTCGCAGGTCTTCTTGCACACAATCCATCCATCTCTTTGTTGCACACCCTTGTTTCCTCTTACCTTCTTCCTGTCTGTCCCAAATCTTCGTCACTAAAATGTCTTCTGCTTTTCAGCACATGTGCCTAAACTACTCTAAGCTGTTCTCTTTGATCTCTGCAATTGGGGCAACTTTGACTTCTGCTCGTAGTTCCTCATTCCTTCCTCTGTCCTACAGTGTGCATCCTACCACCCATCTCAGGCACTTCATTTTAATCACATGTCGCTTCCTCAACCGCTCTGCCTTTACTGCCCAGTTTTCTGTACCATACAGCAGCACTGCTCACACCACTGTCCATACAGCAGCACTGGTCACACCACTGTCTTCTACATGTTCCTTTTCTGTACCACACAGCAGCACTGGTCACACCACTGTCTTCTACATGTTCCTTTTCTGTACCATACAGCAGCACTGGTCACACCACTGTCCATACAGCAGCACTGGTCACACCACTGTCTTCTACATGTTCCTTTTCTGTACCACACAGCAGCACTGGTCACACCACTGTCTTCTACATGTTCCTTTTCTGTACCATACAGCAGCACTGGTCACACCACTGTCCATACAGCAGCACTGGTCACACCACTGTCTTCTACATTTTCCTTTTCAGATCCTTTGGCATTATTCTGTCATACAAGACCCCTGAGATTCTGCGCTAGTCAGCTGCAGACCCCTTGATTCTATCTTTGACCTCCTCATTCAGATTTCCCTTCTCCTCAAACACCCCTCTCAGGTAGCTGAAGCTGTTAACCTGTTTCACTATGTCCCTTATATTTCAGTTGTCATCTTCTTCTGATTTCCCCCATTTGCTGCCATTACAACTGTCTTATCTGTACTCAGTTTCATCTCATGTGTCTTCGGGTTTGCATTCCATTCCTTCATCCTTTTGTGAAGTCCTTGCTCAGTAATGCCACATCATCTGCATACAACAACATTGTTGATCTGTCCCCTCCAGCCTATTTGCCGATGTAGTTCATCACTGATATGGACAACAGTGGGCTCAGAGCTGAACCCTGATACACACCCACTCTGACTGGTAATCCCTCTTTGACTTCAAACTCACACAAGAATGGAGCTGTGGGTAGCAGCATCACAGACTCTAGATCATGCTTTATAGAGGGACGAGTTGTTTAGACCAACCACTTTGGGCATCAACTGTGGTGTGCAGTATCCTCATGATAGGAGAAACTGATGACAGACTGCATACCATGTTAGGGCTAGCTAACAGTGCAAAACTTGTCTACTTGATTCCTTATTGATCATTTCCATGATAATTCATTCCATGGATTTGCATATTATACTTGTCAGACTAATGAGTCTGTAGTTCCTAGGGTAAGTTGATGGTCCAACTGTTGTGGCCCTCTGTTCACCTGGTATGTAACCAGTTTTGAGGCTATAGTTGAAGACTACCTCTAATGGCCCTGCTAAGTCATGTTTTAGGCTATTTAGGAGGCAACCTGGGATATTGTCAGGGCCCATTGAACCAGTGTTTTTGGCCTTTGGGAGCATCACCAAGACCTGCTTTCTGTTGATAGTTGAGAGGGGATATGCTAGAAGGGATTTCACAGAGGGGGAGGGAGGATAGAGAGCAATGTCTGAGATAATTTTATCAGCCAATAGATTCAGTTTGTCACCCTTATCAATAAAGTCTGTGCCATGTACCACAATTTCTAAGCATTGCTGAGTGTTACCTTCAAGATTCCTGACATAGCTGAAGAAGGCCTTGTGACAGAATGTCCTTAGCCTGAGGGGCTATCCTGACCTTGTTGGACTTTATTAGACTTCTTAGTTTTTTAGCTGAATCAGAAATCTCCTGTGTCTATGAGAGCTGCTGTTTCTGATTTTGACAATGACTTTTTTATTTTGTTATATACCATGTTAAGGGGTGGCACACTGGCACAGCAGATATCATTTTTGCCTCACAGCAAGAGGTTGTCCAATTCAATTTTTAACTGCAGTGCCTTCTGTATAGAGTCTGCATGCATTTTCTGTTGTTTGTGTAGACTTTGTCTCAGAACACTGGTTTCCTCCCACATTCTAAAGGCAGGTAGTAGGTGAACTGGATACTTTAAATTGGCCATTGGTGTGACTGTGTGTTTGACTGAATAGTATGAAAGAACAACTATGGCAGGGATAGCCATCCATGGTATGAACCTTGGCTCCAGATGATTATCACTATTGAAGTGACACTCTGATCCCATGTGCAAAACTGAGAAAAGAGGTTGTGAATGGATGGATGGCAGATGGATGGATACCTTATTAAGGTTAGCATTCCATCAGTGAAGTTTGTTTTTGGTGTTAGATTTAGGCATACTTTTGGTAGTATGTCGGCCTCAGTGCAGCCACTGACATGTTTATACAGGGTTTCTGTGAATAATTCAGCATAGGTAGATGTGTTTTCGGGGTTTGTGGGAGACACGAATTTTGACAAACCATTGCTTAATAGGATGTCGTTTGTTTTAGAATAGTTATTGGTTTAGATGGGCTTTCTGGATTTATATTATTTCAAAGAAAACAGCTTTGTAGCCTGACATTACCAATGAAGATGTAAAAATGTGTGTGTGTGGGGTGGGCTGCAAGCGTCTTCCATATTAGTGAGTACAAGATCTAATATGTTTGATTCTCTGGTTGGAGTGCACACTATCTGGTCCAGGTGGTTTCTGTTGATAAAGTCCATGAAACATTGCGTCTGTGAGTTAAAGGCAGTGTATGTTTCCCACTCTATAGAGGGGGGTAGTTAAAGTCTCCAGTGAATAGATATTTGATTGGATGGTGTGTTCCACTAGTAGGTCTAGGTAACATTTATGAGCTTTGTAGGTCACAGAAGGTAGCCTGTAGGTAGCCAGGACATGGTAAGGAATTTTGTTTACGAAGACTTGAGTGTGGATGAACTCCAGGGCTTTATCCTGTTTAACCAACCTAGAGGTGTAACTGACACTAATGTAGATGTAGACCCCTCCGTCTTTAGACCCTGTACATGCTGCTCTTGGTCTAAGTGTGTAGAAGGCACTGTATCCTTGAATGGCCAGAGTACTTTCTGTGGCTTTAAACCAAGTCTGCATAACAGCACATATGTCTGTACCCTCCACAGCGAGGAGAGCTTGTAGGGTATGGAGTTTCTGGTATTGTCTCCTAGCATTTAGCAGTAATACATTAAGTTTGCTTTGTGTTTTTTTTTTTTTTTTTTTTTTTTTGCTGTGTTGGAAGTTTTGTCAGTTTGACATTACCTAAAAAAGGCTCTAAAGGGGTTGATAACATTTTAGTTAATATACTAAAGCAAAGGAGGAGGGGGGACAGATGCACACCATCTTTGGCAAAGCAATGTGGTCTGTTAACCAGGTCCTTCCATAGATAGATAGATATTGGATCCTCTGGAGTGACACCAAAAATTAAGTCATTTATTAAAATTAATAATTTTCTGTTCATAATGTGGCATCATTCTTGTTGAAGGTAAAATGCTGCTCAATGCTAGCATGTATACAGTATGTCTGTCACACATTTAGAGAGAGATCCATAATGTGCTGGCATGTATACTGTATGTCTCACACATATTCATTGAGAGATCCATAATGTGCTGGCATGTATACTGTATGTCTGTCACACATATTCAGAGAGAGATCCATAACGTGCTTGCATGTATACTGCATGTCTGTCACACGTATTCAGAGAGAGATCCATAATGTGCTGGCATGTATACTGTATGTTTTGTCACACATATTCAGAAAGAGATCCAAAATGTGCTGGCATGTATACTGTATGTCTGTCAAACATAGAGAGATTCATAATGTGCTGGCATGTACACTGTATGGCTGTCACATGTATTCAGAGAGAGAGCCATAATGTGTTGGCATGTACACTGTATGTCTATCACACATATTTAGAGAGAGATCCATAATGTGTTGGCATGTACACTGTATGTCTGTCACACATATTCAGAGAGAGATCCATAATGTGCTGACATGTACACTGTATATCTATCACATGTATTCAGAGAGAGATCCATAATGTGCTGGCATTTATATTCTCTCTCTGTCACACATATTCAGAGAGATCTATAATGTGATGGCATGTATCCTGTATGTCTGTCACACATATTCAGAGAGAGATGCATAATGTGCTGGCATATATATTGTATGTCTGTCACTTGTATTCAGAGAGAGATCCATATTGTGCTGGCATGTATACTGTATGTCTGTCACACCTATTCAGACAGAGATCCATAATGTGCTGGCATGTATACTGTATGTCTGTCACACATATTCAGATAATGATCCATACTATGCTTTCATGTATACTGTATGTCTGTCACAAATATTCAGACAGATATCCATAGTGTGCTGGCATGTATACTGTATGTCTGTCACATATATTTAGAGAGAGATCCATAATGTGCTGGCATGTATACTGCATGTCTGTCACATGTATTCAGAGAGAGATCCATAATGTGCCGGCATGTATACTGTATGTCTGTCACACTTATTCAGAGAGAGATCCATAATGTTTCTTTTCATGTGGTCCAGTGACTTTGGTCTCAGGTCATTAAGGCCCACATGGGCTGTGACAGAATCATATGCTACCTGGAGTGCAGTAACTTGAATGTGTGCATGATGGATCCTCTCTCTTGATAGGCAACTAACAGCTATTTCCTGTTTGCCTAATCTTTTGTGTGTGGCATCTGTGTGTCACACAATGGAGTCCCCAATGACAAGAGTATTAGGTAAAGTAAACCCTTGCCTTTTGGGCTTTGCTCTTGGGGGAACCATTGGGTGTTAGCGTATGTGAGATGCTTTATTGTTTTGGGTGTGTGTTTTAGTGCTTACTGAGCAGCAGTGTTGCTGTTAGTTGGGTTTGGGGATGTAAATGACCTTAGACTAAGATATAGCTGACTGGACTACATGAAAAGAGACATAATGCATCTCTCACAATATCAGTCACAGACAAGTATGAGTCTAGCATTGAATAACAGTCTACCTTCACCAAGGATGACACCACAGTAGTAACATACAGCTAATAATTTTTACCATTTGGCTTAGTTTTGGTGTTATTACAGGGGGATCCAATACCTGTCAGCACGGGAGGACATGGTCAACAAATCACATGGTCAACAAATCACATGGTCAACAAATCACGTTGCTTTGTCAAGGATGGGCTGCAGTTATCCCCTCCCCCTCCCGGTTTTTGGACATTGGCTAAGACTTTATCATTCCTTTAGAGCCTTTTTTAGGCAATATTAAAAAGACAAAACTACCAACATAGTCACAAAATCTGCAAACAATTTAAGGTGTTACTGCTCAGTGCTAGGAGCCTAAACAAAAAAATCCACACCCTTCAAGCCCTCCTTACACTGGAGAATGTAAGCATGAGTGCCAGAGACTTGGTTTACAGCCATAGAAAGTACTCTTTTAGCGCAAGGCTACAGCACCTTCCATACATTTAGACCAACAATGGCACAGACTGGGGGTAAAGGTGGAGGTGCCTTAGTCTACAGTAGGAACAGGTACATCTCCAGGTTGGTAAAACAGGGTGATACCCATCCATGTGCAAGTCACCATATTTAAAACAGATGATGCCATTGAGCTCATCCATGTGCAAGTCACCATATAAAAGGTCCCTCACCAAATAATGGCTAACTCCAGGTCACCACTGATGTGCCTAGAGTTGAATAACTCTTATCTAAATGTACTAGAGGCACTCAGCATCCAACCAAGTACCCTATTCATGAGTGACTTTAACTACCCCTCTATAGACCACTTACACTGCCTCAAACTCACAGGCACAATACATCCTGGACTTTATTAACACAAACACCCTTGGACAGATAGTGTATGCTGCAACCAGGCAATCAAACATACTGGATCTGCTACTCACTAACACGGGAGAGCATTATCCTCCCCCCACCATGTCATGTCCTCATTAGTGAGGTTGGATAACAAAGTTCTCTTCTTTGAAATAAAAATCAACCTGGAACCTAGATAAACCAGTAAGACTTGGGAACCATCCAAAGACAAATTACATCCTATTAACTGACAGTTTGTCAAAATTCAAAGCTCTGCTAACCATATGACCACATCTACCTATGCAAAATTTTTCAGAGTCCCTATACAAACATGTGAGTGGCTGTATAGAGGCTGCTGTACCTACCAGAAGTAAACTCAAAGCAAACACCAAAAGTAAACCTCAGTGGTAGAATCCTCATCTAAACAGGGTATAAAATAAAATAAAAACTAATGGCCAAAATCAAGAAGGGTAACTCCCTTAAAGACAAGCGCTCTCTTATGCAAATAAGCAAGAAACTAATCAATTCCAACGAGGTCATCTACAATGTCAAGATAGCCTTACAGGTTATGGATAATCACAAGGCCTTCTGCAGCTATGTTCAGAACTTTAAAGGTGACACACAGGAGTGTGCTGAACTGGTGGCGAATGGTACCACTTCCCTAGGTTCATAGGTAGGTACTAGGCTATTAGCCCTGGGGCCTATACAAGCCCAGCCAAAAAGGTACCCTGGCTTTTGCCACCCAAGAAAATTATTTTCCTGTGCCACTGTCGAGCAGAGCCACAGAGGTGATCCCCGGGGTGAATTTCCTATTTCCCATCCAATCATCAAGATTTTTCTTGAAGAGTGCTAATGAAGAGCTTTGTTTGATATAGATAGGTAGTTTATTCCAGAGTATGGGAAGTCTCTGGGACAGGAATCTATCCCTCCGGAATGTTCTGTTTATTGTGGTGACAAGGTTTAGGTCCCTAGAGTGTGTAGCTCAGAGGGATTGGGATTTCTTTAAGTAGAGCATATCCAACAGCTCTAGGTTTGACATAGCTTTGTATGTTAGGCAGAGATCACCTCTGAGTAGGCGATATGCGATGGAGTAAAGCTGGAGTTTGAGACGGTCTGCATAGGGCATCTGTTTGAGGCTGGTAATCCTCTTTGTGAGGTATTTCTGCGGCCTTTCCAGTTGTTGTAGATGTCTTGTGAGGTACATATCAAAAGGGGCGTTGTACTCTATAATGGGTCTAATGAGTGATGAGTAGAGGGGAACAATTACCTCTTTTTTTTCTGGATGAGAAACCTTTTGTGATGAGGTGTGCCACATAGAAGGATTTCCTGACTACTGTGGTGATGTGATTATTAAAGGAAAGACTACTGTCCACCTGTGTCCCAAGGTCTCTTATCACACTTTCGGCATTAAGTATACTACCGCCTATGTTGTAGTTCATGGGTACAGAGTTTTTACCAAAGGGGATGACAATGCACTTTTTAGCATTGAGCTTGAGGCCATGGCTTTGACACCAGGCATCTGTCTCAGTGATGCCCTTTTGTAGGATGTCCACATCCTTAGGAGTTTCGATTATGGCTCCTAGTTTGCAGTCATCTGTGAACTTCATTAGCCAAAGACCGTCTGTGTCAGCCCGTACTTCAGAGAAGTAGATACCAAACAGGAGAGGACCCAGGACTGAACCCTGTGGTACTCCACTTGTCACTGGCCTGAAGTCTGATTTGGAGTCTGCTACTTTCACAGTGTGGGTTCTGTCAGTGAGCTAGTTGGCAACCTATCTAATTGACATAGCAAATCTACTGGTTGATAAATGAAGCCCAATCTTCAGCACCCCACTCACCTCAACTCTCCCAAGTGAAATCCCCTCCATCATACTTCCCCCAAACTTTATCAAGGACCAAGTGCATCACTTGATGAAGCCAACAGCAACAGCTCTGTGAGTCCCAACAACATCCTATGTTGTATCCTGAACAGTCTAAAACATAGTCCATCAGGACCACTTGAATCAGTCTTCAGCTACAGTCTCAAAACAGACTACAGTCCAAGTGAATGGATGACTACAACAGTATTTTCTCTCCACAAGGGTGGACCATCAACTGACCCAGGGAACTAAAGACCCATCCATCTATCAAGCCTAATATATAAAGCCATGGAAAGAATTATCAAAATAATAACCAAGAACATTGGCAACTTACATTTGTTGGACCAATCCCAATTTGACTCTGTTGTGGAATGGGGATTCATCACTGGAACAAAGCAGAAATTCTCTAAGACTCCAAGAGCAGAATAAGTTATTTCTTACATTGATTTCATCCAATTACACTTCTTACTGCTTATAATTGTCCTATACAGCTAATCTACTATATTTTGCACTGTTATAAAGTTTTTTACTGTTTCACTGCATTTGTGTACTGTTTTATACTAACTGTATTTTTTATTGCTAGATACTGTTTGATTACTGTAATTGCATTTTACTGTAACTGATTTTTCATACTGAGACTTGTATTTTCTGCTTGTGAGTCTCTATCTGTGCTTTTCTGAGCATTTTTTGTGAGGTTTCTGTGTTCTAGTCAGGTATCATATAACTGATTTGTTTGCAGTTAGAAGCATTCCCCAGAGTCTCCTTGCTCCCTTATCTGTTTAAAACTTTCATTCAGTGGCTGCAGCTAGTAGCTGTAATAGTTTTTCACCCATCCTCCCTATTGGTGTCTTGTTCTTATACTGGGTGGCTTAGCAGTTGCCTGCCCATACTGTAAATTTGATCTGGGGCACTCCTCCCAGTCTAGTGTCATTAGCTCATTCTACCTAATACAGAGAGAACATTTGAGATGGCCAACCCACTTCGGTTATTAACCTTAAATTATCGTCTGTTCCTGCTTTCTCCCTTTCCACTTTACTGAAAAAAAATTCTAAGCTTGTTTCCTGCCTTTCCTGTAAGTAGTCTAGTCCAGATGCAGATTTGCTGTATCCAAGACTGTTTGTAAGCTTCTAAGCCCCCCCAAGCCTTTCTGTGTTAGAGGGGAAGCCTTCTAGCTTATCAATGGGAGTGGTAAGCACTAGGTAGCATATCTACCACAAGATAGGGAGCTCAGATGGCTTGCTGGTAAATTGATGTGGCTATGGTGTGCAGGGTCCTGAGTTACACACTTGCAAGGGCTGATAATGTATTTGCTGGCCAGAACAAGGGCTGTTTGGTACAGAGTGATTAAGGCACTCGTAAGCAGTTGTAAGTGGGTGCAAAATGGACAGTCATGTATGGTGTGACATTTGTGTTGAACCTATGAGGCGATCTCTGCTTAACATACAAGGCCATGTCAAACCCAAAGCTGTTGGTCATGCTACACTTAAAGAAATCCCAATACCTCAGAGACACATGCTCCAGGGATCTAAACCTTGTCATCACAATGAACAAAACATGCTGGAGGGATAGATTCCTGACCCAGGGACTCCCCAGACTCTCGAATAGACTGCCCATACATGTCAAGCAGAGCACCTCTTTGGCCCTCTTCAAAAGGAACCTTGATGATTGGATGGGAGATAGGAAATTCACCCCGGGGATCACGTCAGTCACCCTGCTAGACAGGGGCCCAGGGAAGTAAATATTGTGGGAAGAAATAGCCAGGGAATTGTTATGGCTAGGCTTGTATAGGCTCTAGGGCTGAAAGCCTAGTACCAACCTATGAACCTAAGAGGACTGGTTTATGGCCCAGAAATTGAAGTTTATTGGCCGTTTGGGCATTTATTTCCATCTCTTTCAATTTTCTGATTTAAAAGCCTGCATTTGTGCTTGTTTTCCCCCTTTCCTGTAACTAATCTAGTCCAGACACAGTTGCTGTATCTAGGACTGTTTGTAAGCTTCTGAACCCCCATGCCTTTTTGTGTTGGAGAGAACCCTTCTAGCTTGTTAGTCGGAGTGGTAAGTACTAGGTAGCTTATCTGTCACAAGAGGAGTGGTTTCTGGCCCAGAAATTTTAGTTTATTGGTAATTTGGGCAGTTTTTCCATCTCTTTTAACTTTCTGGTTTAAAAGCCCGCTTTTGCACTTTTCCCGCCTTTACTGTAACTAGTCTAGTCCAGATAAAGATTTGTTGTATCCAGTACTGTATGTAAGCTTCTAAGCCCCCAAGCCTTTCTGTATTGGAGGGAAGCCTTACAGCTCATCAGTGAGAGTGGTAAGCACTAGGTAACCTATCTACCACAAGAGGAGTGGTTTCTGGCCCAGAAATTGTAGTTTGTTGGCCATTTGGACAGTTTTTCCATTTCTCTCAATGTTCTGGTTTAAAAGCCTGTGTTTGCGCTTGCTTCCTGCCTTTCCTGTAACTAGTCTAGTCCAGATTCAGACTTGCTGTATCCAGGACTGTTTGTAAGCTTCTGAGCGGTGTCAAAGTCTGCTATTCAATTTTTCACTTAGATCTACTAGTTCTCTCCTCTCCTGCACTTTTACTAGCTTATTAGTCTAACACTTCACCAGACTTACTGTCAGCACTAAACGTTCTACAAGGAAACAGATCCACTACTTATTATTAATGCCCACCCCTCCAGGCATGTCTAAAGGTCAGTTGCCTGTGCTTTCTCCTATTAACCTGGTGAACTTGGGCATCCTGAGGCAATGTAACAACTGCCTCATGAACATCGACAACCCTTTCTTCTTACCTCCCAACACTCAGACTTGTGAAAGATGTACTTATATATCCAAAACAGAAACCACACACTCTCCAGCCAAGTCCCTGAATAGCTGGTCAAGAGGAGAAGGTCAACACTTGCACCACACCACATGGAACACAGACCCCTACAGAACACACACCAGCACTGCCTTCACATAAAAACACAAACCACACACCCACCTTCGCGGAGGCTCTCAATAAAAATCTACTCAAACAGCAGAGACCTCCAAGGCAGAAACACACTCGACCACCACAACACAACACTAATAATGAGACAAACCTCTCCTAAACAGTGTGCCACTCAACCAAAGCACCTAAGGCAAAACAGCATGTCCAACACACTAGCCATATATGACTCGATAGTGAGGCACACTGATGTCCCACTCACTAGGTTGAATAAGGAGAAAGTAACAGTCAGTTGTCTGTCAGGTGCCAGGATCTACCACATAATGTACGCACTCAGGTCCCTCAACAACATTTATAAATATGACTCAGTCATTGTACATGTGGGTGTGAATGACCTGAGATGTACCTCCCCGGACTACATGAAAAGCGACATGGAGGAGCTCTTGGATTACGTAGCCCAGGCAGGTATGACCCTAGCCCTGAGCAGCATCCTACCATCACCCAGAATGATACCACAGTACAAGCAGAAAATGATTGATTTCAACAATTGGCTAAGTTCCTGGTGTCATTCTAAGGGGATCCAGTATTTGTCTGCCTGGTATGACATGATTGACAGACCTCGATGCTTTGCCAGAGATGGACTGCATCTGTCACCCTTGGGCATCTGGATACTGGCCAAAGCTCTTGCCACCCTTGTAGTGCTTTTTTAGGTGGTGTTCCAAAGACCAAATTACCACCATAACAGCTACAAACAAATGCAATCTGAAGGTCATGCTACTCAGTGCTAGACGTCTAAATATCAAAAGGCACTCGCTCGAAGTATTCCTTAAAATGGAGAACATCGACATTTGTGCTGTAACAGAGACCTGGTTCAAGGCAGCAGAAAACACCCCTACACTACCAGACTATAACTCTTTCCACACCTTTCGGCCCCAGAACTTGGACCGAAGCTCCAAAGGCGGTGGTGTTTCCATATTCATAATGGATGCGCACACCTCCAGACTGCTAGCCCAACATAATGCATCAGAGATACTTCAAGTGCATCTAACACTGGGTAAGACATCGATTCAGGTCGTAGCCTGCTATAGGTCCCCAACCATGTCCCAAGACTCACAATCCACTTTCCTAAGCACCCTGGACAATATTAGGGTCTGACCTAATACACTCATACAAGGCGACTTCAGCTACCCCTCCATTAACTGGGAAAACTACTCATGTACCACTACACTTGCCCAACATTTCCTGGAGTTCATTAATTCCAATGCTCTGGACCAGCTCATTCTTACCCCCACTAGAGGTAGCAACATCCTTGACCTGGTCATTACTAACATGGACGACCATTGCTCTACACCAATAGACAGCTCCTCCCTGGTTAGATCTGACCACAAACTAATCACCTTGGAAATCCTCATCCCTCCCACCTCCCACCGCCACAAAGGTAACCACCATGAAAAACTTCTCCAAAGCTAAATTTGGACTCCTAAAACAGAGGTGGCTAAGTTCATGGCACCCATGCGAATGGAGAATAGTTGCATGACCGCCGAATCATACACCAAAGCACTGTACGGACACGTACACAAATGCATGAATCTCACCATACCCAATAGAACCAAGATGCTCTCCTCCAAAAAAAGGAAGTTAATCTAGTCGTCCCCTGCCATAAGCAAACTGTACAACAGAAGGAGGAAACTGATGCAGAATAAGGAGAATTCCCAAGACTGGAAAAACTCCCTTATCAGCCCCAACTAAAAGTTGAGATCCCTCATCAAATCCTCTAAAGCTAGCTATGAAAACAGAATTGCAGCAGATAGTAAAGACAACCACAAGGCCTTCTATAGTTATGTAAAGCATCTCCATGGCAATAACTAGATTTGTTCTGAGCTACTGCACAATGGTACCGCCTATACCGAGCCAACAGATATTGCCAATATACCGGCTGATAGATTCAGTGCCAACTTTACCCCTTTCCCCCGCAAAGGACCAATCATAATACCAGTAGACTGCCAGGAACCCATTATTAAAGCTGCACAGGTTAAAACAGCACTGTCCAAGGCCAGAATACAGATTCTATGGGACCTGGCAATATCCCTGGCTGTGTTCTGCATGAACTACAGAGTGAACTGGTACCTCACCTGTGTGCCCTGTTCAATCACAGACTCACCACAGGCTTTGTTCCTACTGAATGGTGCACTGCTACAGTCATCCCTCTCCACAAAGGAGGAGTGACTACAGTCCTTGGGAACTATCACCCCATTAGCCTGAAGAGCCTCATATGCAAAGCTATGGAATGCATCATCATGGACCTAATAAACAAGGATATAGGGAACCTCCACCAAACTCTGGATCCCACACAGTTTGGTTTTGTGAAGGGTAGTTCATGCCTGCTCGACTTGGTCGACTTCTTTGAGTCAGTCACCAGAGCTGTGGATGAAGGCAAGGTGGTTCATACAGCCTACCTTGATCTGGCCAAGGCCTTTGATACCATTCCCCATTCAGGAATCATAGAAAAACTCACTAAGCTAGGCATCAACCCCTATATCACTAGGTGGGTTGCAAACTGTCTCACAGATAGAACCCACAGTGTGAAAGTAGCTGACTCCAAGTCAGACTGCTGACTACTCATGAGTGGAATCCCACAGGGTTCGGTCCTGGGTCCTTTCTTGTTTGGTATCAACTTCCCTGAAGTACAGGCCAACACGAAGGGACTCTGGCTGACAAAGTTCATAGATGATTGCATGCTGGGAGCTATTATTAACTCCACAAGTGATGTTGACATCCTACAGAATGGCCTCACTGAGACCAATGACTGGTGTCAGAACCATGGCCTTAAGCTCAATGTCAAAAAAATGTGTCATCATCCTTTTTGGGAAAAACCTGGTTCCCATGAATTACCACATGGATGGTAGTCCACTGAACACAGAAGGCATTATAAGAGATCTGGGAACACAGGTTGACAGCAACCTCTCTTTTGATCACCACATTGCCACTGTGGTCAGTCCTTCTATGTGGCACATCTATTTATTAAGGGTTTTGCATCCAGGAAGAAAGAGGTCATTGTCTCCATCTACTCTTCCCTTATTAGGCCAGTCATCGAGTACAGTGCCCCATTTGGCATGTACCTCACTAGACACCTGCAACAACTGGAGAGGCTGAAAAGTACCTCACAAAGAAGATCCTAGGCCTTAAATACTTGTCCTATATGGACTGTCTCAAAAAACTTCAACTATTCTCTGTCTCATATCGCCTACTTAGAGACGATCTCTGCTTGACTTAGAAAGCCATGTGTGACTCAGCTCTGTTAGAAATGCTGCATCTAAAGAAATCCCAATCCTCCACACCACATGCTCCAGAGACCTGAACCTCATTACCATAATCAACAGAACATACTGGAGGGACAGGTTCATAACCCAGAGACTGCCCATGCTATGGAATAGACTTCCCATACATGTAAAGCAGACCACCTCGGTGACCCTCTTCAAGAGAAATCTTGAGTGGATGGGAAATAGAAAATTCATCCTGGGGATAACTCCACTGGCACTACTCGACAGAGGTACTGGGAAATTAGATCGGGTGGCATAATGCCCGGGTAATCCTATGGGCTAGGCTTGTAAAGGTCCCAGGGCCATTAGCGTAGTACACACCTATGAGCCTATTAACCTAGGAACAGAAGGTCATGCCTACTTAACCTGGTAGACTTCTTTGAGAGAGTCACCAGGGCAACAGACAAAGGCAAAACAGTGCATACTGCTTATCATGACCTGGATAAGGCATTCAGTAAAATACCCTACCCGGTCATTGTTGATAGGCTCTCTGAGCTAAACATAAATCCCTACATAACTCATTGGATTGCTGGCTGGCTCACAGACAGAGTCAAGGAGTCAGGATCCTTGCTACCATCTCCACCAAGAGACCAGTACCCCAAGGCTGTCTGCTGGGTCCACTCCTGTTTGGCGTCTGTTTCTCAGAAGTCAGGGGGCTAATGTCAAAGGCTTCTGGCTCACCGAGTTCACTGATGACAGTGAGAGTCATTATAGACCCCCCGAGCCACCAACATCTTGCAAGAGCATTTAGTATAGATAAATGACTGCCGCCAAAGCCACGGCATAAAACCCAATGCCCATAAAAGGCATTATAATGCCATTTGTGAAACTGTCAACCCCAGTTAGTTACTCCTTTGATAAAACACCCCTAAGAGTTGACCCAGTAGTAAGGGATCTGGGAACATATGTAGACAACATGTAGCTAAGATAGTAAGAAAATAATTCTATGTTGCCCAACTTATTGGTAAAGGTATGGGATTCAGATCCAAGGAAGTTATAGTACCACTTTGCTTGGCCCTTATCACTGAGTACAATGCCCCCTTTGGCATTACCTAACCAGACATTGATCGCCCACAAGGGTTTCTAACCAAAGGAATTCAGGGCATGAATACCCTGTTCTACACTGATCACTTAGTTTCATAGTTTCATAGTATAGTACTAGGCTATCTGCCCTAGGGTATTTATAAGCCTAGCCAAAGTGTATGTGGCTTTCGCCACCCCATGTAATGATACAAAAGTGTAGAATTTAAATTAAATTTAGTTTACTGTGCCTCTATCTAGCAATGACACAGAGATGACCCCCGGGGTAAACCTACGATCACCCATCCATTCGTCCAGATTTCTCTTGAAGAGAGTCAGTGAGGGGCTCTGCCTAACATGGACAGGTATCCTGTTCCAGAGTGCGGGAAGCCTCTTATGAATCTGTCCCTCCAGCATGTCCTATTCATATTTGTGCTGAGGTTTAGATCTTTAGCTCTCGTGGCTCTGATGGATTTGGATTTTTTGAGGTGGAGCATGTCCATTAATTCTGAATTGGACATGGCCTTGTACATAAGGCACAGATCACCTTTGAGCAGGCGGTATGCTACTGAATAGAGCTGGAGCTTTTTCAATCTGGCAGCATATGACATATGCTGGAGACCCTTGATCCTCTTGGTAAAGTACTTTTGGGGTCTCTTCAGCTGCTGCAGGTGCCGGGTGAGGTACATACCAAATGGGGCATTGTACTCAATCATAGGCCTGATAAGGGAGGAATATAAGGGTACAATGACATCCTTTGATCTGGATGTGAATCTCTTCATGATAAGGTGGGCAAGGTAGAAGGTCTTTCTAACCACTTTGGTGACGTGGGTGTCAAATGAGAGGTCACTGTCAACTTGGGTCCCCAGGTCTCTGATTACTTTTTCCGTACTTAATGGATTACCACCTATGTGGTAATTTGTGGGTACTTTGTTTTTTCCAAAGGGGATGACTATACATTTTTTGGCATTTAGTTTAAGGCCATGACTCTGGCACCAGTCGTCTGTTTCTCTTAGGCCCTTTTGGAGGATGCATGTGTCAGCTGGTGTGTTGACTATGGCGCCTAGTTTGCAGTCGTCTGCGAACTTTGTCAGCCACAACCCCCTATGTTTGCCTGCACATCTGAGAAATAAATGCCGAACAAGAGGGCTCCCAAGATAGAGCCCTGTGGGACTCCACTTGTGACTGGCTTAGAGTCTGACATAGCTCCAGCTATTCTGACTTTGTGGGTTCTGTTCTTTATCCAGTTTGCAACCCATCTTGTGACAAACGGGTTTACATTTAAGCTGTTGAGCTTGTCTATGATGCCTGAGTGGGGTATTGTGTCGAAGGCTTTTGCCAGATCCAGGTAGGCTGTATGAACTGCTTTGCCTTCATCAATGGCTCTAGTGACTGTTTCAAAAAAGTCCACCAAGTTTAAAAGACAGGATCTGCCTTTTACAAAGCCGAACTGGGTAGGGTCAATTGTCTGTAGGTCCCCGATGTCTTTGTTTATAAGTTCCATAATGATCCTTTCCATAGCTTTGCAGACCAGGCTGGTCAAGCTTATGGGGCGGTAGTTTCCAGGGTCTGTAGAGGTGCCACCCTTGTGGAGTGGGACCACTGTAGCTGTACGCCAGTGTTCAGGGATGTATCCTGTAGCAAGTCTAAGATTAAACAGCGTTCTTATGTGTGGGTTTAGCTCCTCTAGGAATTCACATAGCACGCAACCTGGGACACCGTCAGCTCCCATGGATGCTGTATTTTTAGCTTTGCTGAGGGCAGCTCTCACCTGGACATCTGAGATTTCAGGGAGGTTGCATTCAGCTGAACTATTTATTTCGTCTTTTGGGGGAGAGGGAGGGGAGAAATTTGCACTGAACCTGTCTGCCAGTATGTTGGCAATATCTGTGGGCTCAGTGTATTTTTTGCCATTATGAACTAACTCTGTGTGCATATCTGAGGGTTTCCGCCCAGGTTACTAACATAACTGAAGAAGGCCTTGTGATCTTTAGTGTCCTTAGCGATTTTTCTCTCGAAGTTGGCCTTTGATGATTTTATTAGCGAACGTAGTTTTTTGCTAGTGCTGATCAGGGATGCCTTCCCTTTATGGGATTTTGCTCTGTCTTGCAGTAGCTTCCTTCTCTTGTTATAAAGTTTGTTTATGGCTGGGGTCCACCAGATATGACGCCTGCCTTTGGTGGAAAGGGTCTTGGTTTTATTAGGGATTGCATGATCCATGCATTCTTGGAGATGCTCGTAGAAAGCATTTGTGAAGGATTCAGCAGTGTGGGATGTGGTTTCCACTGGCCCAGGGGGCTTGAAGGATACCATTTCAGTCCTAAGGAGTGTAAAGTCAGCTTTTGAGAAGTTTCTCACTGTGGTCTTTTGTGCTGGGGGTGGAGGTGGGATATGAATATCTAGGGTTATTAGTTTATGGTCTGATCTCACTAGTGAGGGGTATACTTCCGGTGTTGAGCATTTTGTCCCCATGTTTGTGATGATCAGGTCAAGTATATTATTTCCCCTTGTGGGGGAGGTGACTAGTTGTTCCATCGCATTTGAATTGATGAATTCCAGGAACCTTTGGGCTAGGGTGTTGGGGCTTGAGTAATGCACCCAGTCTATGTTTGGGTAGTTGAAGTCTCCCAATATGATGGTATTTGGTGAGACATTCATATCCCCCAGTGTCTTCAGGAAGGCTGAATGGAGTTTCTGAGATTGTGAGGGTGGTCTGTAGCATGCTACAAGTTGTATAACAGTTTTGCCTATGGTTAGTTGCACATGGATGGTCTCCGATGCTTCGTGCGTTGCCACTAACCTGGAGGTGTGGGTGTCTTTAATGAATATGGACACTCCCCCTCCTTTTGTGGTTCGGCCCAGGTTTTGGGGCCAAAATGCATGATACGAGGTATAACCTGGTAGGGCTGGGGTGCTCTCAGGAGCCTTGAACCAGGTTTCAGTAGTGCACAGACATCGATGCTCTCCATACTGAGGAGTGCTTCGAGAGCCTGCATCTTGAGATTTAGACTTCTGGCGTTGAGCAGCATTACCCTTAGTTTTTTTCCTTTATTGTTTTCTGAGGTGGTGGGTTTGTCTTTTGAGCCTTGCCTAAAAAAGGCACTATGGGGGTGGCAAGAGCCTTAGCCAATATCCGGAAGCCCAGTGGTGACAGGTGCAAGCCGTCCCTTGCGAAGCAGCGTGGCTTGTCCAGCATGTCATCCCAAGCAGACAGACATTGGATCCCCCTAGAATGACACCAGTAATTGAGCCAATTATTAAAGCTGATCATCTTGTCTTTGTATTGTGGCATCATTCTTGGTGAGGGCAAGATGCTGCTCAGGGTCAGGGTCATACCGGCCTGGGCTACATAATCAGACAGCTCCTCTATGTCTCTTTTCATGTAGTCCAAGGAGGTACGTCTCAGGTCATTCACGCCGGCATGGACAATGATGGAGTCATATTTGTACTTGCTTTGGAGTGACCTGAGTGCTTGTGTTATGTGGTGGATCCTAGCTCCCGACAGACAGCTCACCGTTACCCTCTCTTTGTTCAGCCTGGTAAGCAGAACGTCAGTGTGTCTGACTATGGAGTCACCTATTACTAGTGTATCAGGCATGGTGTTTCGCCTTAAGGGCTGTGATTGTTTGGCACACTGACTTTGTGTACTATGTGTTGCTTGTGCAGAGTTTTGAGGTGGTGTTTTCTTGGATGTTTGCTTTGGGAGCCTCTGTTGTTTCGGTAATTGTTTTATTAGAGCCTCTGAGTATGTCTTTGTGTTACTATGTGTTTGGTTTGCAGTTGTGATTGGTGTGTGAGTATGTGAGACTGGGTTTGTTGTGTGTGTGGTTACCTTCTCCTCCTGTCTGGTCTTGCTAGTCCTGTGTTGAGAGAGTTCAACCTCCAGTTTGGCTATATAGTTGCATCTCTCACATGTGTTTGTGTTTGTTGGGAGGAGGAGAGGGTTGTCTGTGTACATGAGCCATTTGTAACATTGTCTCAGGATTCCCAGATTAACCAGCTGAACTGGAGAGGACATCAGTAATATACCACTCGACATGCCAGAATAGTATAAGGGGGTGATGTGTAACTGGGTCAGAGAGAGGACTTTGAAGGGAAGTGGGTAGCAGTATGGGTTGTAGGTGGATGTAGTGCTTACGTTAGTTTAAGGGTGCTTCACTTAAAAGAAAGGTTTTAGGAGCAAGTGCTAGGCCTATGATAAAGCGAATAGACTGATTTTGTTGAAAGTAGAGCTTTCTTAAGGGAAAAATTGAAGTGCAGACTTGGCGGAGCCAGGAATAGTTTAAGCCTGTTTAACTGGCGCTGCACTATGCGCACAATCACGCAAAGCCGCGCAAACGCATATTTTAAACAGGGAACTTCAAAAGAGCTGGAAATGGTCCAAAACGACCAATTACTACAAGCTCTTGTGCTGAGGTCACTCCTTCAGGGACAGATAGGCTGCTCAAGGCTCCCCACTCCCACTGGTGAGCAAAGAAACTTCCTTCTATCCAAGTAAGGCAATGGACAACACAGGAACTACACCACAGTCCAGAATACAGCAAAGCATGTATACTGGTCTAAACTAGTTGAGAAAGGCGGGAAAACAAGGATATTTTTTTTTGTTTGTTTTTTAGGTTAAAAAGTACACAGAAATGCAGGAAAAATAGTAATAAATCACTTACACAGGCTAGCTCACTTTAGTGGGTAGTCTCAACAGTTAAATTAAACAACAAACTTTCGACCGAATGTAACTTTAAGTGCAGATAATGTACAATGCAAAAACAGGTAATAAAGCAGTTTAAACTTGTTCAAAGGCTACCTGGATTACAGGGCTTTCTCAGACACAACCCTGATGAATCTGTTGCACATGTACAAATAAATAACAGCACCAGAAACACTAGATCCAGGGATCTGAACTTCTCTTGTGGCATAAACAGAATGGACTGGAGAGACAGATGTGTCTCACATGATCACTGCACTATGGAACAGGCTCCCCGTCCATGTAAAACAGAGTTCATTCCTGACCCTATTCAAATGAATCTTTGACAGCTGTATGGAAAATTGTAAGTATTCCTCCAGTGTGCCCCCCCCATGTCCATTATGGACACAGGCTGTCAATAAGATAGGTTTTATTCTGACCCCCCCCCACAAATCCCTTAGTTACATCTCTACTAATATGATCCCCCAATATAGATGCTCATGATACTCAGGATCCAAATGGGTTTGGGGTGCCCTGCTAGGCATGTAAAGGCCCTAGTGGTCATCAGCCTAGTAACACCCTATGAAGCTATGAACCTAAAAGAATAGGGGATATTCCTCAGTGCCCTGTCCAAATTTCCATCAGCCAGTATGAATACCACATTGAGTCTCTCCTGAGAAGTGGCCATTGAAGTAGTCAGATTAATCCAGTCAAAAAAAGAAAGATAAATAAAATATATATATTTATATACAAATAAATTGAAAATACAACTACCAATGGAAACTTCTTAGGTTTATTGGTAAATACAGCCAGCATCACCAATGAACCAGCAGACCAGGTTTCATCCTGACAAGCGGGGTTTCTTCAGTGTGTAAGCATTATATGGTAACATATGCTGTAGACATCTCACAGTTAAGTTCACAGTAATATTCACTTTCATTTAATTCTGCTGTGTAGCATCATATCACACTATTATTACGCTGGATATTGCTCTGGAAATATCCACTGGCTTTGAGAATTTACTTCATTAACACGCTTTTATCCAAAAGTTAGGAATTGCTTATTGAAAACAAATTGGCATGTCCATTAATCTGTTTTTGCAGACATTTTCTGGATATGTTACAGATACTGGTATTTTTGATCTGTTTTTACAGGCATTTTCTGGACATGTTACAGACATTGGTATTTTTGATCTGTTTTTACAGACATTTTCTGGATATGTTACAGATATTGGTATTTTTGATCTGTTTTTACAGACATTTTCTGCATATGTTACAGACATTGGTATTTTTGAAAGTGATTTCCTGCTTTTGGTTTTTAAATGATTGATGTTCTGAACCTCTTGCTTATGGACTCCAACTGTCAGTACTTCAACTAGGAGTCAAATTACTTAAAATGAAGTCTCCACATCTCAGAGCCATCTGCTTCAGCCATAGTGTGCCTTTCTCACCAGGAAAACCCTCCAGACTCTGGAAATGGGGACACTGGAAACTCCACTGGTTTCATTAATGACTGCTACCATAATTGTCATTGTAACAACCTTAAATAGGGGGCTGCCTCAAGCTATCATTAATTACCTGTAACCACAGGTAGAATCTCTTAAAGGGACCCAGTACTTAATCCTGCTTCATTCTAATCCCTGTCGCTATAGCTACAGACCATCAGATATTCCACCTAGCCTAATCCCTTATATGCCTAGAAGTCTTACCATTACCCATCATGCTCTGTTTTAGGTGACACCCCCTCAGCTTCACACCACTGGCTTCAAGCTTTCAGGAAGATCTATGAACCTAAGACAGTCCACTTGCATTGTGATGGTGTATACTGGGACGGTGTTGAATTCTGAAGTGAAATATCTGTAAGACTAGGGTCCACTAGCAAAAGAGGACACTGTCCTTTTGCTGTTGTTGAAGCCATTGGAGGAGGTCATGGTCCATAACCAGAGAGAATTCTCTGCCCAGATGATAGTACTGAAGGGAACCTAAGGCACATGTTATGATTAGACACTCTTTGCTTGAAACAGAACACTCACTTTCAGTTTTATTTAACTTTCTGCTCAAGAAGTAAACATGATCGTCTTCTTGGTTAAATTTGTGTGTTATCACTGTCTCTTACGTAAAATCTAATGCATTCATATTTGGAGAAGTCGAGAGGCATCAGAATGGCTCAGCATTTAGTCTTTCTTTAATTTTTTAAGTCAGACTAGACTCTGGTGGCCACTTGACTTTCTCCAGCATCCTACCTTTAGTGAGGCATGCCATGGAACATGCTAAAGAAAACAACTCTAGGATGAACTTCATCTAAAATCCATCAAGTCCAAGGAAAGACTGAACTTGCTTTTTCATCTGGAAACAGGGACACTTCTCTCTGCTGCCTCAATCCTTTCTTTCTGTTATATAGCTAATCCTATCACCCTGACCTGTCATAAAACCTAGCTATCCAATGTCTGTTAACACAACCTTACATTTTGGAGGGTTGAAAGTGAACCCACCCTGCCTCCGGGAATCTAACACTGCCTATACCCTTGGAAGATGAGAGTTTCAGTCTCCCAAGCTTCTGAGTGAATAACCATTTCATCTTGGTAAGCTGCTGAATATGCTTGGTGAGATTGTGTAACACTCAATCCACTAGTTTTTTGGAAAATGGCTGGGATGGCGCTGAGATCAAATGGATAAATGGTGTGTAGAACAAGGCCATCCATCAGAGGCTGAGAGGTTTTCCTCGTCTTTCCTGCTTCAGCCATTCGCATTCCATTGCTGTACCCATCCCCTGACTCTCTTTCTGGAATTATTATTAAAACAAATAATTTATTCTTTTAAACTGTAGCAAACTGCATGTTACAATGTAGCAAGACGTTTGTTACAATTTAGACCACACACTGAGCACTAGTGTGCTCAGGTTTGACTACAAATAAAATAATGGCTTTTAAAAGCCTGTTTTGCATTAAAGAGAGATTCTGCACAGCTAACCTTGTGCACAACACTTTGCACCCGGGAGAGTTGCCCTTCTTGCTCCACCTTAGCTACTTTACTGTATGCCAGTACCCATTGGTAGTGGTAGTAAGGAACCAGGTAGTTCCCAATAATTTCACTAACTTGTTTCCACTAAGCATGGGGGAATCAAACTTGGATATGCTGTTCAGTTTACAAAACTCATTCAAAAAGAGAATGGTACTGTTTGTCCCCTGGGAGAATTTTTTTTTTGTCCAATTGCTGAGCCATATGTTCCATGAATGAATGTTGAGCCAAAAATTTTGCTTTGTTTATGCACTAAAGTATTGCGTAATTGACTTTTTATTTACTGAAGGCATTGCACTAGAGACTTTGGGTTGAATAGATCATTAATCACCAGTGATTTGGGTTGTTTAAGGCACTTAGTTTTAAAAGGCAAGAGCAGTTAATAAAAGTTATTTTTCCCTTATGACAGTGACTTTTCCCTTCCTTTAAATGCATATCATGGTTTACCAGAATGCTGTACCTGTGAGCTTAATTGTCAAGATCCACAAATACAGGAACGCAGTAAGAAAACCAACACTGCACACTAGAATGATGTCCGAAAAAAAAAAAAAGAAACTATATGTTGATTTGGTTCTTTTGCCTTCAATACCATTATCTTTCAACAGTGGGAGGTCTGCTGAGAGAGACTGTGTTAATTTACCTTCAGTGTATTCCTTTGCCAGGAAAAATACACTGGTGAAACAGACGTGATAATTTGCTTCAGAGTATAGCCTACTTTACTCACCAGGGTGAAACCCTGTAGAAGAGACATGAAACTCTGTGTGAAAGTGCAGTTTTGATAGAGACTGTGTCATCAGCACTCATCAGAAAAGACCTGGAGCAAGAGAAACAGAAAGAGTGAGAGGCACACACACACAGACACACACACACACAGACACACACACACACACACACACACACACACACACACACACAAACACAAAGAGACACGTACATATATACACACACATACAAACACACACACACACACACACACACACACACACGAAAGAGACAGAGAGGTACACACACACACACACACACACACACACACACACACACACACACACACACACACACACACACACACACACACATACACACACACACGAAAGAGACAGAGTGGTACACACACACACACACACACACACACACACACACGAAAGAGACAGAGAGGTACACACACACACACACACGAAAGAGACAGAGAGGTACACATACACACACACACACACACACACACACACACACACACACACACACGAAAGAGACAGAGAGGTACACACACACACACACACACACACACACACACACACACACACACACACACATGAAAGAGACAGAGAGGTACACACACACACACACACACACACACACACACACACGAAAGAGAGACAGAGGTGTACACACACACACACACACACACACACACACACACACACACACGAAAGAGACAGAGAGGTACACACACACACACACACACACACACACACACACACACACACGAAAGAGACAGAGAGGTACACACACACACACACACACACACACACACACACATGAAAGAGACAGGGAGGTACACACACACACTTTGCATTTAACTGTTGATTTTTCTGCTAGTTTGAAGTGTATCAGCAATGTTAGCCAAATTAATTGTCACAAGGGCAGCTTTACATTAAATCATCAAATACTTTTAAATTTCAGCTGTCACTATATTTCAGTTCCTGTGCCAAAGTTTTCCTGTATTTGCTGCCACTGCCTATTAGAATTTCAACACATATACATCTACTTACATGTATCCATATATCTCTATTTATCTGTATATTTATATATATATATTATATATCTCGGTAGATAGTTATAAAACCCATTGTTTTGTTGAAATGCCAGTGTTTCAAGTGAGAAATCATAGAATTTGCATTTTCCACACTGTAGTGTGATCTTGGAATTAGTACATATAATTATTAGGAGTAGATGATGCACTGGGACTTGCTACCCTCTCCTTAAAAAAGCTGTTTTTTATTGTTTTTCTTCATTCATTCATTGTTTTTCTGCTTTGGTCTTGCTGGTATGATCATTTCTCACTACTTAGGATCATAGGAGGTTACAATGCTATTGACCCAAAGGTCATTTCAAGCCTAGCTGTTTCTTCCCAATGTAATACGAGAGATATACTAGTTAATACCCAAGATTGTATTTAGTGATGACTGCCCATGTCCAGGAGGGTTGTGACTGCTATTCCTGGTATGAATTTATGGTGCCACATCCACTCATCCAGGCTCCTTTTGAAAAGTGTACGTATATATCTATTTATTTATTGACATTTGATATCCAGCAAAGTCAGACTGGATAGAAGTCCATTTTCAGTGGAGTCCCAGGGAGAATAGCTCCAAATTACAAAACATTTTCTGAACAATAATTTTACAATCTTCAAAAATAATGCAAAAAAAACTACAGTTTAAATAATTATACCAAATTAGACATAAAATGAAACACTAGTTAAGAACAGATTCAAGTTATATGACAATGACTTCATATTTAGAGAAGTTTTAGCCAGTTTGTACAGAAATTTAAGGTAAGTTAGTTTAATACAAACAGGAATTGCAATATGAATTGAGAAAAAAGCAGGTTTATAGTATATTTAGAGATAAACTCAAGGAAGGGAAATCGATAGAAGTAAGGAAGTGATGTGAAGAAGGGAGAGTAAGGAGTTGTAAGGTATGAATAGATATTTGTTCAAATTTAGGGATAGAGTTTATCCTGGTGTTGAGCAAGAACAGAGTCAGCTTTTGGGTAGGAAGTCTTTCGGAATGATTTTGTAGAATGGGATGGAGGGTATTGACCTCATGGAGAGAGAGAAGGAGTTCCAGGCCTTAGCAACATGGTACAAGTACAGACAATGCCCAGTAGATTTGATAGGTTTGTGGACAGACAGGAGATTTTTGCCACCGGATCATAATGAGCAACTGGGGACACAGTTATGTAGAATGCTATTCAGTGCTGGACAAGTAGATGGATGCTGATAATTTTATAGGTGGTAAGACGTCGTGTACATGTTAGTTGATATGGCAGTTCTAATCAATTTAAGCTTCTCAGTGCTGTACTGTGGTGGGTACTGAAAGTTGTATGTACTGCAAGTTTTAATTCTTGTGAATCCTGGAGGCTAGTAAGGATGGGCGCACCATAAAGAAGTGAGGTAAGAAAATTCATATTGGCAAGTGTAAGTTTAGTTTTGTTGGTGAGAAAGATTTTGGCTGTGTAAAGTGTCCCTAGTTTTTGATGAATCTTTTTCTTATGCAATTTTGCATATGCAGGTTGAATTTACAATTCACATCTACTATCATCCCTAATAGTTTGCTATGAGAAGTGACTTCATTGGTTGCATTATCAAGAATGAGGACTTTATATTTATTTTTCCATGAGAGTGGGATTTAGGGGAAAAAGTAGTAGTTTGATTTGTTTTTCAGGCTGAACATGAGTTGTGAGTTACAAAGCCATATGTCAGTGGGTGTTAAAGCTTCCTGAGTAATTTTGTGAAGGTGAGGCATGTTTTTAGATGTACAAATGAGTGTGAAGTCATCTACATACTGTATTAAAGATGCCTGTTGTGTGGATGTGTGAAGGGTGTTGGTGAGAATGTTAAAGACTAGGGGACCAAGGATAGAGCCTTGTGCTACACTGGTGGTGACTTGGAGGTAATGAGAGAGCATGGAGTGTCATTTTATTGACTGATACCTATTGGGCAGGCAACCTTTGAACCACAAAAGGATGGGCTGAGATAGGCCTAGTGAGGACATTTGAGGTAGAAGTTTGCTGTGACAAACTGAGTTGAAGGCTTTAGACAAGTCTAGAAATAAGGAGGAGACTAGTTTGCTGTTCTCTCTGCCTTTATTGACAGTATCTGTGAAGCTTAGAAGTGCAGTGTTAATACTGTGGGAAGGGTGGAAGCCAAGTTATGTGGAGGATAAGAGTTCTTCCTACAGAAACTAGTTTGGCAGTTGTTTTTGAATGCATTTTTCAAGTATTTTGGAGGTGGGGATAAACTTGCTATAGGTCTTAAATTAGTAATGTCTGCTGAATTTCCTGCTTTGTGCAAAGGGAAAATGTATGACCTTTCCCAGTGAGACGGAACATGGGATACCTGAACTGACCTATTTATAATGATTGAGACAGGATAGGCAATGTTATTGGCTTCTATTTTGAGGTACTCACTTGAAATGTCATCAGCTGAAGTAGAGCATAGTTTGTTTACATATAGTTTTATACAGGTTATGGGCACAGGTTTAAAGGTGAAAGTGGGTGTGGTGTGTGACGCCTGTGCACTGGCCTAGCAATCAAGGAGCCTCAATCCTCACCACTAACACCAGTGAGGGGCGTCCATATAGGTAAATGATAATAAATACACACACAGTAAAGTACAATTTCCCTTAAGAGCACACAGAGATCACAGTCAGTCTGGGGCTGGTTTCTCCCTTTTTCTCCAGGTCTTCAATAAGACTCCCCACTGGCACAGCTATAGAGTCTAGATCTCATCCTAGTGGGCAAGCTAAAACCTTCAGCACTCTCTCTGTCCAACAAGTGCTTCATGTCCCTACCCAAGTAGCTCACACACACACACACACACACACACACACACACACACACACACACACACACACTTTGAGATAAGAGTTTATACAACCACACAGACACTCCTGGGGAAGGCTGGCACAGATTCTCCAGCTGTGCCCCTTTTTACCCAGACTATACAGTAGAAATCATTGCCACCACCCAGCTAATATTTATCAGCTACTCAAAGGCCCTTATGAAGTGTGTCCAATTATTACTGTGCAATATTATCATCTAACTGGTAAGTGCAACCAAACAGTCAAGACGTATTTGGAGTGACTTGGTCCAGTACCACTATATACATGCAATGTACTCTTAAAGCTTAAATTATCTCTACACAAATCAGCGTCAGTTGAAAGGTTTAAAATATTTAATAATAAATAATAAAAACACAAGACAATACTTCTTACTACACAGTACTAGTCAAGAGTTCAGAGATCACAGAGAAGTACTTAAAATACAGTGACATCACAGAAAAACAAACTAATCTAATCTTCCTATTTCCTAACTATATCTAAGAGAAAACACAGTTCTAAATAACTTACATATAGAGCAAAGCAGTGCTGGTGATGTTGGATGTTCTCAAGATAAAATGCTCAGAGCTCTGTAATTCTCTCTGTTTAAATTGATAACACAGAGCTGCTTCACATGACATCATTCTTTACACTTCTCTCGTGTTCCCATGATAACAGAAACTACATTTACATTCTTAACACCTGGTCAGAAACCAGAGCAATAAAGGACATTTATACATGCAAATTCTAGCTATTAACTCTGGTCTTAAAACAGTAGGCAGGATGCCTCCATCTAGACATACTGGCCCCGAATTTTGACATCAAAGACAGTCATAAAATGCTTGACAACTTTCATACAGCAGAGTGCACTGTTGTTGCATTTTTGCAGTTCAATACCCAATGCAGTCTTTTCACATTTAAGAGAACAAGCCTGTGGCATAGATTAATATTTACAAATGACAGAATTATCTACAGAATTCTATCTGACTAGGCTGGCAGCCTTCACCTATCTTCACATGGTGATATGTGGCTGTTGGGCAGGGCTAGGATTAGATGCTGGAGAATCCTTGGTTACAGATGCTATACTACCTGCAAAATAAGAGTTGAATTATTTTGCCATTTCAAGTAGTGACTTATTGGTAGCGGGGTTTGGGTTGAATTTTTGGCTGGGATGCAATATTTTTTTTAATGGCACTTCAGAATTGTTTAAGGCTGTGTTTACTATTATTCTGAAAATTATTATAGTATAGTTTTTTGTCATTTATTTGCTTTTTATTGTGATTGTGAAGCATTCAGAAGTTTTCAAGATATTGTGCAAGGATATTTAGGATATTCCGAATAGTTATATTGAATTCATTTATATATAGCATCATCTAAGAGGAGGATTTTTGAAAGTTACATTTAATACATGTGACTGTCCTTCTGACTGATTACTAGAGAATTTTGTATGTGGCCCTCCTTTGGCTTCACTGCTAGCTGATAGAGTCAGAGCAAACTTCACCCCTTATTGCCCTACAAAGGCCTAGTCGACATCCCCGATACTTGCCCCACACATCACATCTCCATAGATCAAGTGCTAAAGGCCCTATCCAAGGCAAAGAACACAGCTTCCATGGGACCTGATAATATCCCAGGCTGTATTCTGCACTATCTACAGCAAGAACTAGCTTCGCCACTGAGCACCCTATTCGACCACAGCCTAATTACAGGCTTCACTCCAGCAGAGTGGCGAACCACCATTGTCATCCTCTTGCATAAAGGTGGTGCCTCTACTGACCTGGGAAACTATTGCCCCATTATCTTGACAAGTCTGATCTATAAAGCCATGGAGCGTATTATTATGGATTTCATAAACAAGGGCATAGGCAATCTCCAAACACTTGACCCAACCCAATTCAGATTAGTCATTAGCAGATCTTGCCTACTGAATCTAGTTGACTTCTTTGAGATGGTCACCAAGGCCCTGGATGAGAAAATATCAGTACATACAGCTTACCATGACCTGGGCAAGGCCTTTGACACAATCCCCTAGTTGGTCATCATTGAAAAGCTAACACAACTTGGTGTTAATCCCTGTCTCATTAGATGGGTGGCCAACTGGCTCACAGTTAGGACCCACAAGGTCAAAATAGGTGCCACCACTACTGACAGCAGACCTGTCACTAGTGGTGTTCCCCAGGAATCTGTCCTGGGACCCCTACTGTTTGGCATCTACTTCTCAGAGGTCTAGGCAAAGACCAAGGGCCTGTGGCTGACCACGTTTGTTGATGACTGTAAGTTGGGTGCTGTCATTGACTCCCCAAATGACATTAGCATACTGCAAGAGGGTCTCACAGCTAAAAATAACTGGTGCCAAAGTCATGATCTTAATTTAAACACAAAAAATGTATTATATAATTTGGCAAAAACATGGCCCTATTGATTACCACATCAACAGTAACCCCTAAGCATACAACCTGTGGTGAGAGACCTGGGTACTCAGCTTGACAGCAATCTCACATTCGACCATCATGTGGCGACAGTGGTCAGAAAAGTCTTTTACTTGGTTCATCTCATAAGTAAAGGGATTGCATCCAGAAACAAGGAGGTCATTACCTCCTTGTACTCCTCAGTCATTAGACCTATAATTGAGTATAGTGCCTCATTTGATATGTACCTCTCCAAACACCTGCACCAACTAGATATGTCACAGAAATACCTCACAAAAAGAATCCATGGCCTCCAACACCTGTCCTATGTGGACAGGCTCAAATCACTATCACTTTACTCGGTATCATACAGATTGCTCAGAGGTGATCTGTGTCTTGCCCACAAGGCAATAGCAGACCTTGACCTACTCCAAATCAGTAAGTCTAACTCCTCACACATTACCCACTCAATAGATCAAAATTTAATATGTGACATCAACAAAACTTTCTGCAGAGAGAGGTTTGTCTTCCAGAGGCTGCCTCATCTCTAAAATAGACTTCCCATACATGTCAAACAGAGTGTCTCACTGACCCTCTTCAAGTACAACCTGGATGAGAGGAAGGGAAACCACAAATTTGTCCCAGGGGTTCTACCTTTGTCCCTCATTGACAAGGGCAGGAGTTGCTGACTGAGGTTTCTTTTTGGGGGATAAACTCTTGGCTAGGCTTGTAAGGACCCCAGGGCCATTAGCTTAGTAACCTCCTATTGTCCTAAGGTCCAATGATAATACCAAGATAAACTTCTGGTGTTAATGTCTTAGATAGAGATAGGCCAAGAGGTGCTTCATATCATTAAACTTTTAATCATTGACGATCAAACCCCATGGTCTTTTATCCAGGTTCACACAATCAATAGTAGGCTATCCAGTCTTGAATTTTAGGCGAGGCACCATCTGCACAGTAGAGATACACCAATCATAATCTCTTAAAAATGTAATTAATGCTTATAATTTTTTCTGTCCCCATAGCCCTTACTGTGGCTTTCTGTCCTGATTGTCTGTGGTCACCACAATATACTACCATTCCTCCTGCTATCATTTAACTCTTTCTTCAGTGTCACCACTGTTGAGGTATACTGTACACTGACTTATTTACTGGTGAGTAATGTCCCTCTGTTGGAACTCTCCTTATGACTGTTCCTGAATTAATACACTTCATATCAACTTTGGAAAATACGGGTGAGAGGTCTGTTATAATACACATGTGATGTCGGTAACCCCACCCCCCTGGGATGTGCAAGCCTATATGCAGTGCATGTGAGGGCACAACAGAGTATTGTGAAGGGAGCACCTCATCTTTGCTATGACACTCACTGTACCTGATCTCTGCTGACTTACCTTCTTAACAACTAAAGGTCTCCAGAATACCCAGCTTGTATCAAGAGCGTACAGTAACAGGCCTCACCAGCATGTTTATCCATTTCATTCTCATTGAGAGAAATCAGGCTTAATGTTTTATTATCCCCCTTCCACAACTGAATCCTTCACCATCTTCCTGCTAGCAAAAAACAACTCATCTGCGTCATAGTCAGGGCTTCCTCCCTTTTCAGCAAAAAGCTGACTAGTTACATGATAATAAGAAACAGAGATGGTACTGAACTCAAAAGTATTTTATAGGCCACAGGCCTCTGGGAGGAGATGAAAATGTTTCCATCTACTTTCTATACCCAGATTAAGAGACAAGATCCATACTGCATGATCAGAAAGATGCTTAACAAGCTTTAGCTACGCAGTCATCACTGCGGTTAATCTCTACATGCAACCTCACTGCGGTTAATCTATACACACAGCATCACTGCTGTTAATTTCTACACGCAGCTATCACTGCAGTTAATTTCTACACGCAGTGATGTCTTTTGTAATGCATTGGAGCAGATAAAGCTCCATGCACTAGACAGACTTATATTCAGGTCTCTGATTATAACACAGGTGAAATGTGTTCTCATCCTGGATGTCAAGCTTCACATTGATACCTCTCAACTTTCCAAATTTTCATACAATGACCAGATTTTTGTGTCATATTTTTGGTTTGTTCCTCATAAAATTTGTGGTTTACTGGCAAAGCACCAAACATTGAAGTCACTAAATAATGATATATATTTGAGTTTCAGACTTCATGTCATTCAGAAAATATATTCTAACATAAACCCTGTTATATTAGCAACTTTCTAAGTTTTTAAGAGCAATATTTACAATGGGCAGGATTCACGAAGGCTTGCACGGAGTCTAAGAGTAGTGTAAGACTCCATGCAGCCTTCGCGATCCAGGAACAGCCCAAACTCCATGTAAGAGACAAGCTAAAATGTCTCTTACATGGAGTGGGCGTGGATAAGCTAATCACCTCACTTGCAGCCGAATAGCATGCAAATGAGGATGATTAGCGATCCAGGAAGCCCAGAGCAGCCCGTGTAAGAGCCGTTTTAGCTGCAGAAATGTACTCAGTTGACAACTGAGTACGTTTCTGAAAAAAACGTAATGGAGCCATGTCAGCTCCAAATAAAGGGTGCATATGTGTCAGGCAGCATGCCAATGGCCAAATATGTGGCCATTGGCAAGGTAACCTGATGCAAATATATTAAAAATATAATTTTTGATGTTTAAACCCAGCGCAGCCCCGCACAAATGGGCTGTGCTGTATAAAACATAAAAACGAAGGTTATAAACCCACAAATGTGGGTTTTATGCAATACATGGAATGTCAATGCAGGGACCAGCAGACCAAAACCAACATGGCCACCGTGTAGTGGTTGCTAAGGGGGGAAGCTGAGTCTAAGAGATGTAACTAAGCATTAGTAGGCAATCAAATGAGTGCAAATGAGTGTTAGGATATTGAATTCCACTGTCACATAGCAAATGAGCACAGTCTGAGTAGTGTAAGAGTTACAGAAGGGGGAGGAACAGAGTAGGAGATAGGTGACATCACGGGGGGAATGGTAGAAAGAAATGCAGTTCATTGGAGGTCAGAGTTACATGACAGATGTCAGACAGATATCATGGAAAGAGGTGTGCCACTAAATAAGCATGAGAAAGTCAAGAAATGGAAGGTGTACACTGTTGCCTACACCAAAGTTTCTTGCTGGGCGTGCATGTGCACGTGTGCCATGAAGCGAGTAAGGCAGTGTGCGCACGTGTAAGGCAGACTGAGCATGTGGGAGCATGTTGGGAGATGTTTAACACTGTTTGCGCGGGTATGCACGCGTTTTAATCCGAATAAGCAGATTCTGAACTGTGTAAGCATGTGTGTGCGCGTGTAAGCCACTGTGAGCATGTTTCTGCTGGTTTGCACATGGCTCCTCCCTGAGGAAACAGAGAGGAAAAAGGAAGCAACAGATTTAATAGGAAGCTAGCAGGGAATACTGCTGGAGCTAGCAGGTGAAAACAATTAGAAGCAGGCAATTACACAGGCAGAATAGTAGCCCAGCCCAGCACTTAAAACTCTGCAAACAGCAGTGCAGGATGTTTCTCTCAAGAGACACTGCAAGACAGGAGTAAGTTATTAGAAGTGAAAACTGAAAAAGCTGAACTCAGAGCAGAAATGTTAGGGGCTGCCATAGCTGTCATAATGAGACATAGGTGACTTGCTGAGGGTGGTGACAATGCAGATGGTGCCAGACAACCCACAGTGAGGAGACGGAGAAGAGTGTACAGGCCCAGGGTCACCTACCATGGGTTACATGAGCTGGAGATAGTAGAGCACTATAGAGTGGACAGAGACCTCCTGCAGCAAATAGTGGAGCTGTGCAGACCACGCTTCACACACAGAACCAACATAGGGGAACCCATCCCAGTGGAAACCAAGGTATGTGTTGGCCTAAGAATACTAGCAACAGGTACCTTCCAGAGACCAACTGGTGATATGATGGGGATATCACAGGCATCAGCCTCCAGGGTACTGCACCAGTTCCTGGATGCCATGTCAGCACATGTCGGTGATCATGTATATTTCCCCAATGCCCGTGAGGTATTGGCCAGCAATATGCGTCTCTTCCAGCAAATGCGGAATACCCTGAGGTAGTGGGTGCAATAGACTGCACGCACATACGCATCAAAGCACCAGCCGGTGAGCGGGGTAGGGCATACATCAACCGCAAGGGCTTCCCCTCCATCAACTGCCAGGTCGTGTGTGATGCTCAGGGCATAATAATGAATGTGTGTGCTGGCTGTCCTGGGAGCTACCATGATTCCCACATCTGGCATTTGACGCAACTGTACCAGACATTTGCCAATGGGGACATCCCGCACGGACACCTAGTGGGGGATGCAGGTTATACACTGGAGCCGTGGCTGATGACACCCATCAGAAACGCACACACACCTGAACAGGAACGCCATAATGAGGCACACGCACAAACAGGTAATGTAATAGAGCGTGTGTTTGGGCTGCTGAAGTCACAGTTCCGGTGTCTGGACACATCTGGTGGAGCCTTGCAGTACACACCAACTACATGTACCCAAATTGTCATGGTATGTGCTATGCTACATAATATGATCTTGCGAAAACAGCTGCAGCAGGACCAGCATAGGGCCAGGCCAAACAGCCCCCCACCATTGCCAAGGCCATCACAGGCAGAGCGTGACTCAGAGGAGAAACAACCTGAGCCTGTCCCAGTAGGCAGAAGGAGGCGTGACCAGTATGCCCTGGCCTTGGCAAAGAGGCAACACATAGCACATACACTGGCTCAGTAGGAACCCTGGGAATGATACCCCCTCTGACTCACTCAAATAATAACATGGATGCCTACAATGACATGACCTGCTCACAAACATGTACAGGGAAGTGTAATATGTGCATCCGACAGAGGCAGCCCTGCAGCACCACCTGAGGCATGAATGCCATGTGTTAAGTAATGTAACACCATGTACTATATGCATACCTGAGGACCCTGACTAACATCCTACCCTCACCAAGCATCATGCCACAATATGACAATGAGATGATCAAGTGCAGTAATTGACTGAAGTATCACAGTTAGTCAAAGGGGATCCAATGTGTGCCAGTCTGGGATGACATGCTGAGCATGACATGATGCTCCACCTGCTAGGACTGGCGTGCACCTATCAGTGCAGGCCGTATGGATACTGGCAAAGGCTGTTGTTACCCACAGTGTGCCCTGAATAGGTAAGGCTCAAAACACAAACATATCTCCATAGGTATCAGAAGGGATAAGAATAAGATAAGGGATAAGTCGAAACAGCAAGATGCATGCAGTCTAAACTCACCCAGTATGGAGAATGGTGATATCTGTGCTGTAACAGAAAACTGAGCCAAGGCTCACAACAGCACCCTAACACTACCAGGTTACACCTCATACTGTGCTGTACAGCCTCAAAACAATGAACAAGCTACAAAAGGAGGGTGACTAGCAAGAATTGTCAAGGATAACCACACCCCCATGTTGGTACCACAACAAGAAGCAGCATGGACTAGCGATGGTCAAGTAACAGTGGCTAAAACTGCCCCCCAGTTTATAGCCTGCTACAGACTACTGTCCCAACACCAGGAACTGTACCTGGCCTATGCTGGAATACATGAATATATCAAGTCCTCCAAACCACATTATATTGGGTGACTGAAAATACCCAGACATAGACTGGGAGCATTATACTAGCTCCAACAGTGTAGGACAAAAGTTCATAGAATCCATAAACCAAAAGGCCCAGGAACAACGTACCACTCCCACAAAAGGGTAAGCATACTGGATGTGATAATCAGCAACATGGGTACTGGATGGCAAGACGAGAAGTGTATTGCTCACTGGTAAAACCAGACCATAGAGTAATCACACTGGATATACAAATCCTGACCACAGTCCCTGGCCAGAAAACCACAGTGAAAAACATGTGTAAAGCAATATTTGCACTCCTCCAAACTGATGTGGAATCCATTAAAGGTCCTGTGCAGGTGCAAAATATGGGCCACACCTCAGAACCTGTAATACAGCCATTCCATGAACACAGCCAGGAATGCTTGGATTATGCAATCCTAAATTAAAACAAGACACAATGCCATACATGCAGGCATCTGGCATGGTGGACACCAGCCATAACCAAACCATGCAAGAGAATGGGGAAGCTACATGATAGAGCAAACATAAACAATGAAGTAATCACTGATCAGTAGTATGGCAATAAAATATGTCTCCACTAAGGCCAGCCACAACAAGTTGAATCTGTGAATCCTGAGGCAATGTTACACCTGCCCCAAGTACACAGACAACCCCCAACCCCACCCAAGAAATACAAATATATGTGAGAGATGCAACCATCTATCCAAACTGGAGGCTGAGCTCCCTCAACTCAGTACTCCCAAAACTAGTCAGGAGGAGGAGAAGGTAACCACACACACCACAAACACAGTCCCACATAGACTTATCACAACTGCAAACCAAACACATAAACACAGAAAAACATTCCCAGAGGCACAAATTACAAACACAGCTCACCAACAGAGGCCTCTAAAGCAGACACCCAATCAAACAACCTTCAAACATAGCACATGCAACACATAGTACACAAAGCTGGTGTGCCAAACAGTCACAGGCCAGAAGGAGAAACAACATGCCTGATACAGTTGTAATAGGTGACTCCATAGTCAGACACACTGCTGTCCCGCACACCAGACTGAACAAGGGAAAGGGTACAGTAAGCTGCCTGTAGGCTGCCACAATACGCCACATAACAGAAGTATGCAGGTCACTCCAAAGCAAGTAGAAATATGATGCAGTCATAGTCCATGCTGGTGTGAATGACCTGAGATGTACCTCCCTAGACTACATGAAAAGAGACATAGATGAGCTCTCTGATTATGTAGTCCAGGCCGGTATGACACTCACCGTTTGCAGCATCCTACCCTTACCAAGAATAATGCCACAGTACAAACACGGAATGATCAGTCATAGCAAGTGGCACACTTACTGGTGTCATTCCAAGGGGATCCAATGTCTGTCTGCTTGGGATGTCATGCTTGACAAGCCACACAGCTGTTCTTGGGATGGCGTGCACCTGTTACCCCTGGGCATCTGGATATTGGATAAGGCCTTTGCCACCTCCATAGAGCCTTTTGTAGGCAAGGCTGAAAAGACTAACCCACCACCCTAGAAAACGTAAGTGGAAAGAAACATAAGGGTAATGCTGACCAATGCCAGATGTGTAAACCCCAATATGCATGCTCCCAAGGCCATCCCCAGTATGGAGAACATCAATGTCTGTGCAGTGACAGAAACCTGCTGCAAGCCTCCTGACAGCACACCAGCACTACCAGGTTATACCACATATGTGTCATGGCCTCAAAACCTGGAACAAAACATAAAAGGAGGGTGAGTATCCATATTCAGCACAGACACCCATACGTCCAGGTAACTGACAATGCACAAGGCATTGGAGTCCACCCATGTGCAACTAACTGTAGGCAAGACTGCTGTACAGTCTGTAGCATGCTACAGACCACACTCTCACACACAGGAACCCCACCCAGCCGTCCTGAAGACACTGGACAGTATGAATGTCCCAACAAATACCAAACAAGGTACCACAAATTACCACATAGGTGGTAAACCATTATGTATGGAAGGAGTAATCAGGGACCTAGGGACACAAGTGGACAGTAACCTGTTATGTGACACTCACATTGCCAATGTGGCTAGGAAGACTGTCTACATTTGACACTGTATCAGGAAAGGATTCACATCTACGTCAACAGAGGTCATTGTGCCCCTATACTGTTCTCTTATCACACCCATAATCTAGTACAATGCCTCATATGGGATGTACCTTACCTGACACCTGCAGCAGTTAGAAAGACCTCAAAGGTACCTCACCAAGAGGATAAAGGGTCTCAAATATATGTCATATGCTGCCTGGCTGTAGACACCCCAGCTGAATGCAGTCACATACTGCCTACACAGAGGCATTGCATGCCTGTTGTAGAAGGCCATGCCCAACACAGGAGTAATGGACATGCTCCACCCCAGAAAACTCAAAGCCATTGGAGCTTGTGAGAGTGAGAGATGTCAACCTCAACAAATAATGAAATAGGATGTGCTGGTGGGACAGATACATAATCCAGAGGCTCCCCACACCCTGGACCAGAATCCCACTCCATGTTAGGCAGAGCCCCTCACTGACACTCTTCAACAGGAATCTTGCCAAGTGGATGGATGATTGTAGAGTTACACTGGGGGTCTTCACTGTGTCATGTCCAGACAGAGGCACAGCAAAGCAAATCATAAATGGCCATAATATTCACATAGCAAGGGGTGGCAAAAGCCACACACACTCTGGCTAGGCTAACAAATGCCCTAGGGTGGATAGCCTAGTATGAACCTATGAACCTATGAAGATACAAATTGTACAGGACACTAAGGATAATCCCAAGGCTTTCCCAACTGATGGTAGGAACCGTGTTGGGATTTCACAGATATGCTCTGAATCACACAAATATCACAAGCACACACACATATTGCCAACATACATCCTGACAGGTGCAGTGCAAACCCCCCCCCCCCCCAGAATGCAGAATATCTATCCCAGCAGACTGCTGGCCCCCTGACATTGCAGATGCTGAGGTAACAGCCAGCATCTACAAAGCAAAACACACAGCAGCAATGGTATGAGATGGTGTCCTGGGCTGAGTGCAACATGGACTCCAAGATGAATGGAATGCCAAATCACACTACTGCTCAATGTCAGCCTTACCACAGAATATGTACCCAAAGAGCAGTGTACAACAACAGTGGTCCTTCTCAACAAAGGTGTTGCCTGAATGGATACTGAAAACTACTACCCCAGAATCCTGAGAAGCTCGGTCTGCACAGCTATGGAAAGGATCAGCATGTACCACAGACATAAAGATATTGGGGACCTACTGACACCGGACCCTACCCAGTGTGGCTTTCTTAAGTGCAGATCCTGCCCCTAAACATGTTTGACTCAATTGAAACAGTCATTAAGGTCATTGATGAGGGCAATGTGGTCCACACAGCATAGCTGGACCTTGCAAAGGCTTCTATACAATACCCTACGTGTTCATTATAGATAAGCTCACCAGCTTAAATATAAACCCCTATGTCAGTAGACGGGTTGCAAACCAGACCAAGGACAGAACAGATATGGTCAGACATGCTGCAGCCATGTCAGACTACAAACCAGATATAACTGGCATCCCACAAGGCTTGGTCCTGGGATCTCCCTCGTCTGGTATATATGTCCCATAGGTACAGGCAAACATGGAAGGACTGTGTCTGAACATGTTTGCAGAGGACTACAAACTGCTCACCATATATGATCCACCAGCTGACACAAGCATCCCACAAAAGGGCCACATAGAAACAGACACCTGGTGCCATAGCCATGTCAGCAAGCTAATTGCAGAAAAGTGTATAGTCAACCCCCGTGGATATACAGTAAGTGCCCACCAATTACCACATAGGTGTTAACCCATTACGTAGTTAACGTGTAATGAGAGACCTGGGGACACAAGGTGATAGATATCCTGCATTGGACAAACATGTGCTGTAGTGTTTACAGACTCATACCATATACCCACCTAATCATGAAGGTTGTCAGATCTAGATAAGGGGAGGTCATTGTGGCTCTGCAGTCATCCTTCATCAGCGGTACAATTGACTACAATAGCCCCTGTGGGATGTACCTCAGCAGACACCTCCATCAACCGTAAAGTCCCCAACAGTACCTCACCAGGAGTATCAAAGAGCTTGCACAGATGCCATGTGTTGCCTGTGTTGCTGGTATCAATAAACATGCTGCACCTTGTACAATCTGAATGGCAGTGAGCTATGCACATGAGAGACCTGAACCCCAGCACTGACTTACATAGGACAAGCTGTACTGCATGATCCATAACACAGAAGCCACCCCACCCATGAGTGAACTCCCAGTACAGGCTACCCATAGAGTCACTTATCAATTTTCCTCAATAGGAATCTTGATGAGTGGATGGGAGATGGTAGCTTTATCCTGGGTATCACTGTCATGTCACAGGTAGACAGAGGCACAGTATACTAACCATGACATATGTCATGGCAAACTCCACTTACAATGTGTGTTGAAGGACAAACACACTCTCCAACTAGCATTAGACATGGACTAGGGCACATCGCTAGTGTTTGCAAATGTACACCTATGTTGTGGAATACACTACCAATGTTGGACAAGCCTGGTTTAAGTAGTTCATATCTGAACATAATGCAACATGGTCAGATGTACACAACTGGCCCCTAACCAGGCTGTTGTGCTCACTATCGAAATGTAAAGCAGTGATAGCACTAAAGCCCAGGATACTGTCCACCACAGTCAAAGTACTACCAGTACACTATACAGTACTACACTGTTAGGTCAGTGTGAAAGGATGTTGACAACTGTATGCAAAGTATCCCATGCAAACACTGCAGGCACAGTATAATCCTGTTGTGTTCACACACAAAGCAGTTGTACAGTAACTACACAACATGACACACAACACACAACCATAAACGGGTGATATTTGTTGAAGTTCACACTCATCCACAAATGTGGTGGGCTGCAGAGTTCAACATATGGAATGCTCACACTGGGCATGCTCACACACTTCGATAAATGAGACCTATGTCAGACAACATGCCATGGAAAGGCTGAACTGGGCATGCTCACACACTTGGGCCAAATCTCAGTTTAGCAGTTGGACACACATATCTGGTATTTTTACATGTTATTCCAGGAACCAACCACATTACAGCAGTCTGCCCAGTGCACACAGTTAAATGACTACAGAGACATACGTGATATAGTGGATCCCTCCCATATGCAAACATCTTCCACAGATGCACAAGTTGTTCATACAAAGAGGGAATGCTATGGCAATAAAGATGTGCAAACAGTCTATCAGCAACAAATAATGTGCATTTGACAATTAAACATATGGGTGTAGAGGTCAACACTAGGCTGTTTGCCCTAGGGAATGACAGCTTAGCCAGAGTGTGCTTGGCGTCTGCCTCCCCACAGGATGCACATTCCCCTTTCTAAACACCGATGATGTCAGCACCCTATAAGTACAGCAGGAGAAAAGAAACCTCCCAGAAATGCGAATAGCGTGCTCCGCTAATGTGTCCGTCATAACATAGTTAGGTAGGGGTTTGAATCCTGCAAATGCTCAGTGTGAGTGGGGTTGGTGTGTGTGTAAGTCTGTGGGAGAGAAATGTCCCTTTTGGCAACTGGGAAAACACACTACAGGATGCACATTCCCCTTTCTAAACACCGATGATGTCAGCACTCTATAAGTATAGCAGGAGAAGGGAAACCTCCCACTAATGCGAATAGCACGCTCCGCTAATGTGTCCGTCTCAAGTGTCATAACATAGTTAGGTAGGGGTTTGAATCCTGCAAATGGTAAGTGTGTGTGTTTGGCTGAGGGGGGTAATTGTGTGTGAGAGAAATGTCCCTTTTGGCAACTAGGAGAACAGACTACAGGATGCACATTTCCCTTTCTAAACACTGATGATGTCAGCACCCTATAAGTACAGCAAGAGAAGAAAAACTTTACAGTAGTGCGAATAGCACACTCTGCTAATGCATCCATCTCAAGTGTCATAACATAGTCAGATAGGGGTTTGAATCCTGCAAATGCAAGTGTGTGTTTTTGGCTGAGGGGGGTTAGTGTGTGTGAGGAAAATGTCCCTTTTGGCAACTAGGTGAACAGACTACAGGATGCACATTCCCCTTTCTAAACACCAATGATGTCAGCACTCTATAAGTAGAGCAGGAGAAGGGAAACCTCCCAGTAATGCAAATAATGTGCTCTGCTAATGCGTCTGTCTCAAGTGTCATAACATAGTTAGGTAGGGGTTTGAATCCTGCAAATGGCAAGTGTGTGTGTTTGGCTGAGGGGGATTATTGTGTGTGAGTGAAATATCCCTTTTGGCAACTAGGAGAACTGACTACAGGATGTACATTTCCCTTTCTAAACACTGATGATGTCAGCACCCTATAAGTACAGCAAGAGAAGGGAAACCTCCCAGTAATGCGAAAAGCACACTCTGCTAATGCATCCATCTCGAGTGTCATAACATAGTCAGATAGGGGTTTGAATCCTGCAAATGGCAAGTGTATGTTTTTGGCTGAGGGGGGTTAGTGTGTGTGAGGGAAATGTCCCTTTTGGCAACTAGTTGAACAGACTACAGGATGCACATTTCCCTTTCTAAACACTGTTCAGCTGAAGGCCATGGCTCTGGCACAAGTTGTCTGTTTCTATGATGCCCCTTTGGAAGATGCTTGTGTCGGCTGGAGAGTCGATTATGGTGGCCAGTTCGCAGTCATCTGCATATTTGGTCAGCCACAGTCCGTCCGTGTTGGCCTGTACCTCCAATAAATATATACCAAACAAGAGAGGTCCCAGGACTGAGCCTTGTGGGACACAACTCGTAACTGGTTTGGAGTCTGGCATGGCTCCAGCAATTCTAACCATGTGGGTTCTGTCCTTGAGCCAGTGTGCAATCCATCTAATGACATAGGGGCTTATATTTAAGCTGGTGAGCTTCTCTAGAATGCCCAAGTGGGATATTGTTGTGAAGGCTTTTGCGAGGTCCAGGTAGGCTGTGTGAACCACCTTCCCCTCGTCAATGGCCTTGGTGACTGTTTCAAAGAAATCAACCAGGTTAAACCTGGTAGTGCTGGTGTGCTCTCAGTAGCCCTGAACCAGGCATCTGTTACTGCACAGATATCGATGTTCTCCATGCCAAGGAGAGTTTCGGGTGCATGCATCTGGAGGTTTAGACTTCTGGCGTTGGGTAGCATTACTCTTAGTTTCTTATCCCTTGTGATATCTATGAAGGTGGGTTTGTCATCTGAGTCTTGCCTAACATAGGCACTATGGGGGTGACAAGAGCCTTTGCCAATATCTGAAAGCCCAGGGGTGACAGGTGCAGGCCGTCCTTAGCGAAGCAGGTAGTTCAACAGAAGATGAATATGTGAAGGTGTAGTGCCTGTGGTTAGTTAACAGTAGCATATACGACTGCTCACATGGACACATGCCAGATAAGTCATATGCACTGTGTCACAGGCAATGTACATGTGAACAGGACAAACAGCGACATCCTGTCAAGTTGGACATGGACATACATATAGTAAGCTATGCAGATGGCACTAGGAGTCCACAGAAGCTCTATAACTATGCATTGCAGGTGTGATCAGTATTCCAGGGTAATTGCAAGCAAACATGCATGCAAACAAAGCTACAGTAAACAGGGCTGCATGTAGTCCATTGTACAACAAACAAGCTGTACCAGTTCCAGTAGGTAACACTGCAGATATGCAGGCACTATGCACATGTACATGGAAATACATGGGTCAGATGGCTAGGGTCCAGTCTCAGCGCACACAAGTGTACAGACCATGTACTGTCAGGATGTACAATAACTGGATGGAAACCCATGTGCTCATACCTGCAGTAATACACATGTCAAATAACAGACACTGAGCCTTCACTCAGTGGTTCCATACTTAGTAGGATGTATGCTACCTGGCCTGCCACCACAGTATCCCTGACATATATGGGGACTCTCCCTCCTGTGACAGTTTGTTTTGTGTGTTGGGGCTGTCTAGCATGGTATGAGATGTGATCATGCAGTGCTAGGGTGCTCCTGTGTGTCCTGTACCAGTCGTGCAGTACTGCACACATATCAACATCCTCAAACATCTGCATTGCAGAGTCCAGTGTGGGCAACATGCCACTTGCAATATACATGTCCATCATTGCGTATTACTACACTCATTACCTTATCCCCTGTGCTATCTATGTATGTAGCCTTCTGTTGACATCATTACCACCAGTATGCCAACATGTGCAGATGATACACTATGGTACTTACCATGGGTGTAGACAACAGTACATGACAATCACACACTTACTGCATCAGGCATGCTGTGATATACCCACAATTAATTCAGCACACAGTACTGTTAACAACATGATACTATTACTACACATCTATGTGGTCACCCTGTGCATCAGCAACATGTTAACCTGTACCTGCACAGTTGTTACAGATTGCAGGAGGTGGCACAGTTTCATCATATGCACAGGGTATGAACTTGGTATGCCTGAGTCAGCCACCGATACCACCGATTGACATGTATGTGTATGTGTGTTGGTGAAGGACAGCAGTAGAAGGTGGGGCAATGTTGATGCAGTGTGTGCATGTATGCGGTAGCCCTAGGTGTTGTCAATTTACATGTGTGTATGGATGCACACAGTTCCACCTCATGGCTGCCATATACTGGTGTTTGTCGACAGCCACAGACTGTACCTGCCAGGTCATACAGATCAGTGTCTCTGGCCACGGACACGGTACCTCTGCCTTGCAGGGGTGCTACGGACCGTATCCAGTACCAAACCAGACTGGGTACTGTCATCAGAAGCAGGTGTTCGTTGACTGGACACAGATCCCTGTCGGGCCTGGCCAGAGCCACGTGCACGTGGTCTCCTGGGGCGGTCTGATGACAGCACAGACCCAGCATTGCTGGGGCTGCTGCTGGCACTACGGGGGCGGCCATGGCCCTGTTGTCATCCGCGATGACTGCCAGCTGCTGCTGTTGCTGGCATACGGCCACGTCGACGCCTCAACCGCCCACCATCGCCCTGGCTCATGGGCATGTAGTTGTGGAACCGGTCTAATATGTCCCCACAATGTCTGTCTATGACATCGGTGAAATCACGGATGGCAGCCGCAATGTCACGCATACTGTCAGTCATGGCTGTGCGACATGCTGTCAGCTCCCTCAGACCCTGTCTGGTGTACCGTTCCATACGTGACTGTGCCTGCATGACAGCCCGAAACATAGCTGAGGTTGTAAGACCTCTGTGGGCACGTCTGACAGGGGCAGTACGCCCACGGATGCTCCCACGAGAACCCCTGGACATCTGACTGTGTGGTACCATCTCTGGGCCATGCGCATGGCTGCTGTGTGGGGAGGCATGTACCACAGATACCACATTACCCTGGTCAATGCCCACTGTATGCTGTCCATCACCTTGGGACATTGGTGACAAAGGGTGTATTGGCAGGATAACTGTGCACATTGATGGGGTCGACAGCTGTGTACTGTCAATCGGCTGACCAATGGCGGACCCTGGCATACCTTCCTGTGCCATTACACAGATGTCATCATTATCAGTACCCATGGCACCTGATTCAGGTTCCCTGCTACATGACACCAGAGCAGCACCAGAACCTGTGGGAGGGAAACAGGAAACACAGTTTACAATGTCTACACATTACCAGTGATGCACACATGCACACATGCACAGGTGCACAGGTGCACACATGCACACATGCACAGGTGCACACATGCACACATGCACAGGTGCACACACGCACACATGCACAGGTGCACACATGTACACATGCACACATGCACAGGTGCACACATGCACAGGTGCACACATGCACACATGCACCCATGCACAGGTGCACACATGCACACATGCACACATGCACACAGTTTCACACAATTGTACAGTACTCAGTATGCGTGATATCAACACACAGACACAGACACACCTACATGCATACAAAGAGCACTACTAAGTGAGCCAAATAGTACTATTACTATCAAGACTATTACAGGAATTGTTAATACACACTCACCAGCATGGATAGGCTGCATTGCTGTTATACCAGAGGGACCTGCAGACGTGAAGAAACTAATGTCAGTGGGCACAACTGTGCCATTGTTACTGAGTATGATACAGTCGCCTTTCACAGGTCAGCTGCTAATATTCAGGATATCACACTTGCACATTAAATACTATGGTGACAAGTACAAATCAAGGACACACCTCACACATGCATTAACTACCAGTGTACACAACAGTCAACTATACATATGGCATATTACCTGCACGTTCACTGTCTTGCTGCTGCGTGGCTCCAGCCTCCATCATAATGCATGTCTGCTGCTGTTGTTGTTGCTGGCGGACTGGAGCCACTACACTCATGAGTAGTCCCTCCAGTCTGGTGAGTGGGGGATGTGTAGCCACCCCACCACCTGTGGCGACCTCTTGCCTGTGGATATCCTACGCACGCTGATGGACATGTCTGATTAAATCACTGCAGTGATGTCGTACCTGCTCATATGTCCTATTATGCGTGCCTATGTCATTTACCCGACGGACAAGGTCTTGCCACAGTGCAGCCCTCTCCTGCTGATTTTGGCTGGTGCGGGAAAAGAGTATAGCATAATCCCGCACCAGGCTCTGGTGTATCTCCTCATCCTCAGCTGTGGAGTAAGTGGGATTCTGCGGGTGGGCCATGTACCTGAGAAAGAAAATAACCTGATATCAGCAATATATTTCAGCAGAATTTGGCACACATACTACACATGCTACTCGACTGTTATGATACAACATATCTCACATATATAGCATTTGTCTGTCTATTGGTGGATACACATGTAAATGGCCAGGTATCAGTGCTCAGCCAGCAACTGTGCAACAGTACCTGGCACACTCCATACGACATACTACCAAACCCCAGCAGTCAGAACACTGATTCAGGTCAAGAGCACCTCCTCACTCTGGGGGGTTGTATCTAGGTACTGTATGGCCTACATCATCAACTACTATGAGCTGACCACACACTGATTGCCCTGGATATACATATCCCACCTCCACCACCAGCACAAACGACTATAGTGAATAACATTACAGATGCAAACTTTACACTTTGTAACAGTGACATGGTATCCTTTCAGCACACTGGGCCAGTGGCAGATACAACCCACAATGCTGACCCCTACACAATTGCTTTCTACAGACATGTCCGAGAATGCAGCATCCTGTCTGGTGGACCCCAGCCATAGACAGATTGTATTACAGAAGATGGAAGCTACTGCAAGACAGAGCATAATTCCATAAAGGGAGGGCATGTCTGAGCAGCACTAGTAAGGATCTATTTTCCATCATACAAACATCCATGGGCAACTTTGAGAGGGAAATCAAGAGGGACACTACAGATAACCAGAAGGCCTTCTTCAGTTATGTTAGCAACCTGGTCAGGATCCATCCTCTATGCCCTTAGTTAGTACACAACAACAAATATTTCACAGACACCACAGATATTGACAACATTGTGGCAGACAGGTTCAGTGCAGGTGTCACCCCGCCCTCTCCCCCAAAATAAGACATAGTTATCCCAGCTGACTGTAACCTCCCTGTCATCACAGATGTCCAGGTGAGAGTCACCCTCAGGACAGCAGAATACACAACATGAATGGGACCTGATGGTATCCCCAGTTGCATGCTACATAAACTCTGACAGGAGCTAAACACACATATAGAAGTGCTATGTAACACTAGCCTGACTACAGGATATGTACCTGTAACTGGCACACAGCAGCAGTGGTTCCACTCCACGAAGGAGGCACCTCAACATACCAATACAATACAACACAATACATTACATTACAATACAATACTATACAATATGCTATTGCCCCTGGGACTACAGCAGCGTACTGTTCTGCTATCCTGACCATTGTGACACATGTGGTGTGATGGTACCTGCTGCTGTCACACAGTTACACAGGGTGACTCATATGGCATATTACCTATCTGACTAACATTCAGCAGGGGTATGTGTGACATGTACTCATGGGGAGTCTTGCTTCTTAACACTGTGTGGTTTATTGCAGGGTATGTCTTATCTGTGGGTAGGAACTTTTACCTCCACATGTGCACTCTATTGCAGTGGCACAGACGACACACAGCAGTCATTTAGGTTGTGGATGGTGTGAGGTGTTACTATGGTTGTTGGACATCTGTCATGGGTGTGACTTACATATGTAAATCCGGGAGTGGTAACCTCTATGTGGGTAGTATATGTGTACTCTGTGGTGTTGTCAGTCACTGTGCATTGGTAATGTGTTTGAGTGCATTGTCACAGTGTTGTACATGTCACTGTGTCCTTCTCCATATCTGTAGCTATCATGTGAGGTCCATACGATGGCATCCATTATGTGGTGTGGAGGGGTACACTGACCTACATGTCCATAGCTGACACACCATGTTTGCTGACACATACTATGTGCAGGTATTCCAGGGATAGTGTGCCACTGTGAATATCATTGGGGCCATTATTGTACACATTTATGACCCTGTTCACCCCTGACACATGCAGTGGTGGGCAGCCAATCACATATCTGGTTGTTACTGGTATAGGTGATTTGAAATGTGGTATGGTACTCCGGTTTTGACACTGGTGTTCACTCCATGCCTTTGTCATCAGGCACCTGTTGCAGTACATCTGTACACATGTGCCTCACTCAGAATTTATATACATCTCTCTCTCTCTCTCTATATATATATATATATATATATATATATATATATATATATATATATATATATGTATATATATATATATATATATATACACATATATATATATATTGATGTACATATATTGCTATAGATGTGGAAAGGGGGGACACAGAGGGGGTGAGAGTGACAGAGGGGGTGGGACAGGGTGTGTTGAAGGTCATCATATACAGTCATACCTGTAGATAGTCAGATCAGTCTGTCTATGTATATGTATCTACATATATCTATATCTGTATGTGTGCATTACATATATATGTTTGTACAATATTCTATCTACATCTGTCTATGTATTCCTACATCTCTCTCTGTATGTATGTATACATATATGCATGTCATATATATATATATATATATATATATATATATATATATATATATATATATATATACACATATATATGTTGACATACATACGTATCCATATGATAGACAGGTATATCAACATGTTTGTCTACCATACTGTATACACACACTAACATACTGCTAAACATACATAACTGTGAAACCTACTTTGTACATGGCACTATAACCTACAATCAACCAACATTGATATGTGCACATAGATGCTCTCACATACAAATGTATGTACAGCCTTCACTGATAGTTGCTGTATGTCCCCTGCCCTTTACACATCTTCTTATACATATGGATACAGACCAATGACACATATGGAGGGTTCACAGTATGTAGACCTTTATAGTATTACTTTACATTATCTGTGTTTGTCACAGCTGCTTGTGTTGCCATCTGGTTCTCTGTCCTGCTGCTCCACTTCCCAGTTGTCAGCTTTCAGGTGGCTGTTGCTGAACAATTTGTTTGTGTCTGCTTAATTACAATTTTCTCTGTCTCTGTCTCTGTCTCTCTCTCTCTCTCTGTCTGTCTGTCTGTCTCTCATGTCCTTCTCAGGGTGCAATGAAAGTATTGCATGTGTAGACTGGGAGTACAGCATACTATTGTAGGTATCTGCATATGCCCATGTGATGGCCTCTGCACCAATTGTTAGCCAGCATTTGCTAATTGCATGCAGCCAGTTGTGTACTGATTGCAGTTCTCACTGTGATTTCAGAACAGTGCTATAAAAAGGTATGTGAGATAGGCGTAGAACTTTCAGATTTTAAGGGCAGGGACCATGCTGTTATGCTGTGGATAATGTTCTGTGAGTGTAAATGTTGGTATCTCTCTCATATTTCCAGCTGTGTTGTAGATTAACATTCCTCCATTCATTTCTCTAGTTTCCTGTACTAACTGTGTATGTACACTGACACCTACAACTACTACTACTGTTAATGTGTGTGTGTGTGCTTTCCTTTCACTTTTGCTTGCACTTTGTTGCTAAGGCTTCAATATTTGCCCTTTACAGTCACTACTTGTATGCCTGCTAGGTGTTCTGACTGTAGTGTGCTGCTGTAGCTTTCCTATTTTCCATGTACATTCACACCTTGGAATGCTTGCTATATCTGCTAGGGTGTTACAGCATGCAGTGTGGTCTAGCCATGGTGTGGGCCTTGACATCTATTAGGGTATTTGAGTATGCTGCTGAGCAGGCCCCAGAGACTTTCAGGTTCATCTGTTATCTGCCTCATGGAATGGTACATATCAGTGGGGTACACCCATTAAAATGTCTGGTATGCTGCAGTTGTGACTGTGGGTTAGCATGAGCATATGTATGACTACACTTTTTTTGCCATGCAAGTGGTGAATATTTTCAGGACTCCATAGTTACCATTGCATGTGTTACACCTTTCTGCCTACTGTTTGTACATTTCACATGGAGTCTGTGGGGCATCCCTGTAAGTCATTCACTGTTGCTATGTCTAGGCTCTTAACTATTCAAATATGTGGTGTCAGACCCGTCATGTGTACAGATATTTGCAGGTTGTCCACATTTTTGCCTCATATTTTGGTCAATATCTCATGCACACCTTTTTCTTGCAAATCACTCTGGGCTCAAGTCAGAATATGGTGACAAACATGCAAGTTTCAGACTTCATACCCTTCCAAACATCCCACAAAATGCAGACCCTGCTACTCTCTGAACTGTCTGCGTTTGTTGTAACATTATTTGTAATGTGTCCCTGGTTTTGGGCCTTTGCTCCACATATTTTATTACTTGGTCCAGATGTGTTCCTGTAAGAGGTTGTGGGGTATGGACAGTGATTATCCTGCTGTGAGTATGTGTGTGGCTTGCAAGGTGCTATAGTGACATTATTACCTACTAGCTAGCAACTAGCATGGCTGTTTCTGTTCACACACTACTATTATGGAAATCCACTAGTTTTGATAGTAATTCTAAATGGCATGCTTTGTGTACTACACATCTATATTCCCTTTACATTCATTCCTACTATTACATGATATATTTATTTTAGCACAATGTTCTTGGATAAGAGTCATGGCTTAGTGGTAAGTCATGCAGACTACTGTTTCCAAGGTCCTGGGTTTGGGACTGCCAGTGGGATTTTATTTTGCTTCTGAACTGACTACAAGACCTGTCAATCAAAGTGACTAAGGCACTTTTAAGCAGTTGTAACTGGGTTAGCGCTGGTTTGTGTGGAGCTCACGCATGCGCACTGGCGTTTAGCTCCGCGCACACAAGCGCACACCTGCTTACAACCACTTAAACGTGCTTACTCTTTCGCACACCCGTGCTATTTTCTTTGAAAGAAATGAAAATGGGGAGACAGAAAAGTAGTGAAAAAGGGGTCACAAAGAGGGTAAGACAGTAGGGAAACAAGCTTGGGTTTTGCAGGAGGGATGTAGGTAAGGCCCATAGCTGCCCATTTCTTCATCAGCAACAGCTGTGCATATGTATGTAATTTGGTGTGACATTTGAAACCTTCCACCCCTGAGAGAGGTGTCAGGACAACAATAATACTTGTTGTACAGCCAATTGTAATTGATAGGTTCCATGTCCAGCAGACATGTGTGCGGAATGGGCAGCTATGTATGGGGTGTAATTTTTTTGTGGGTACAGAGTGCCCTTTTTTTTTTTTTTTTTTTCAGGTGAGAGTAGTATGTCAGGTGAAGGAAGTCGGTACAGCTGGGGAGGTAGGTTGGGTAGGTAAACAGACAAGACAAACAAGACGCATACAGGGGCGGTGAATGACACGTGTGGGGGGTTACACAATTGACGGGGATGGAGGTTTGGATATCCAGAGCCCATGAGCCCACAGATGGCAACAGTGGAACTGATATCCCCACCCATAGGCAGTTGCCACTGTTCCTTCACTGCCCAGGACGGGGCTGTGCTGGCGGCTGTGTAGGTGGGGCAACAGGCATGCCCGTTAGTTGCACCACCCATGCCTCGAGCTGGCATAGGGGCTCGAGAACAGAGTCCGAATCTCCCTACGCACCACAGTCCGGATGCTACGGAGGGTGAGTGGTGGTTCTCCTCTGGCCACACTTGCAGAGGGGGGGCGAGCCCCATCCCCTGCAGCGCTTCCACCCGCAGGTGGCACAGGGCCACCGGAGGAAGGTCTGGACTCGGCACTAGTGCCAGGTGCACTCGCCAGCTGAGGTGGGAGAGGTGGGTCCGCTGGAACCCACCTTCCCTGTCGTCCTATGTTTTGCATTATGTCATGACAGTTTGGGTTAGTGACATATAATACCATTCACAATTAGTTGTAATAGCATGCATTAGTATTCCCATTAACCAAACACCCAGATATTCACACCATTGAACAGCGTGCATAACACATGCATAATTTGAACAGAAATACACAGTCCAACAACATGCAGGGTTAATTGATGGCAACAGGCCATCAGATGTGGATGCATGAACAGGGCAGATGCATCAACGGTAATGCAAATATATATGACCCAACAGGACAAACGTCCAGGGGTGTTAATTGTGATTGCACATACCATTTTCACGTGGAATGGGTTATATGTGGTTATAGGGTGGGGTAAAGAAAGTAATATTAACACCTTCGAATAACAATACATATGCTGTACATTTCTAATAGCTACAGTTATATACACACTACTGTTCTAACTACAGTTTCCTATATGATAACTATTTCAACTTGGTGATAGGACTGTTACTGCAACATCAATATACATTTTATTGTTCTTCATACACATTCATATCTAGCTTTGTTCAGCTACATCATCCTGCTACATTTGCTTTATATAGCTGTAGACAAGTGTGGATGTTTGGTATATCAGACAATCATCCTATCTGCATATTGTAGACTGAGAGCAACATATCCAGATTTGGGGATACACATTCCAGATGCAGCAACACTTTGAACAGATTTCGCTGTTTGGTTTTGAATCTCACATGCATTTCATTCTGTCTTGACTGCAGTATACTTTATTCAGGGGTTATTACTACTGTATTGCTGGATTCATGACACTTTCTCACACTCTCTCACTTGCTTTCATTTTACTATTCAGGATGGTACTTACTTCTAGGCTTTATTGACATGTTTTACCTGTAGTTATTACAATCCTTTCCAGCAGTCTCACTTCTGTCATTTTTCAGTATTTCCACAGGGATATATTTCACACATGTGATTTCATCATCTTCTGCAGCTATACTTTTCAGCCTGCTGCAGGTTGTGTACTATTTTCTTACAGGTAGGGCATTTTTATTTCAGAATATATGTCAAACAGTTTCATTTTTCGGTTTAACTTAAAGGCTGAAACACACTTTTGTAATCAAGCAATACTTGCAGACACTTTCACACTGTTACTTGCACATTTTATTCCTTACTGACTACACTGCACTCTTTTGCTGACTGTCATACTTTTATATTTCTTTACAGTTACTGGTAGTTGATTACTGACCTGCCTGGTGGCGCAACCGCACCAGCCTATCACCATAGGCTCTGCGGTTCGCAGAATGGACACCTGCAGTTGTAATATAAATGAAGTAATATTGGAATACACATCTCCATAATATCAGCTAGTTTAATTTCTTACATACATAATTAAATGTTACTTACTCAGTAGTGGGGCGTTGGGTGTTTGCCGGGCCTCCTGGATCCAAATGTTCAGTTGGTCCTGCTTGCGTCTCTTCAGGTCCGCATGGTGGTGACGGACCTGCTCACCAGTCCTTGGAATCCCTGTGGCACTGGTGAGATCATGAGCCAACCGGTCCCACGCCTCGGCCCTGTATGCTCCCCAGAGGACCTGGCCTTGCATGAGTTGGGCCTCATGATTATGGACTAGGAGCCAGACCATGTACCTGGACTCCTCAACACCCCACCTCTGTGCTCGAAAGCAACTACCCTCTCCTACTCCTGTCATTCTGCCTGCAGGTCAGTTCTACAATCGTTTATGTTGTGTATTCCTGCCTATGGGGCTTATATAGTCCGTTTTTCCCGCACATATCTGTGATTGGCCATTTTGGAATTGTATCAACTTCAGTAAACCTGCATTGTCGTGCTCTAGTTTGTATTCATTCCTATATATTAGCTATTATTGCATTTAAAGGTACTGCTGTCATGGCTTAGTGGTTCTGTACCTTGACTATGGTGTATAGTATCCTGGGTTCAAACCTCGCCACTGCTTTTTATTTTTCATGACTGTCTAGACATTCTGATGGGTGTGTCTGTTTAAAGGCAGTTTTGATACGGCTTGCTCAACGTTGCCTGTCGGTTAGCTTGTTTGCGCGATGCGCAGCTCCGAGCAAATGGGGTACGCTGCTTTAAGCCTCATTTGGCTATCGGCACGCATATTACACTCAGCTCAGTTAGGGACACATAGATTTAGTGTGTTAGACCACTGCTCAGCTACGGGCACTCATTTTGCACCAGTTAAACCACTGCTCATCTACGGGCAGATGCACTCACTCTGTTAAACTGTAGCTCAGCTATGAGCACATCTGGCATTTTTTATTCTTTTGTTACCTCACATTTCTTCAATATAAATGGGCTATTTCATTACATTTTACATAAATTGTGGTTTTATGTGTACATATTTGTCAGGGACTTGTTTCCTGCTTATTTTGCAAAAAAAAAAAAAATTGGTGTTGTGGGGGCTCGAACCATGAATGCCTGCTCTTCAGCCAACATCTCTACTGCTACGCTATTGTTTCCTGGCTTATTTTGCATATTTAGTTCTTATATCCTTTCCCACTGACTGCTAACTGTAGCTGCGCTACGGGCACACCCGCGCAAACGAGCGCACTCATGGTTAAACATCTTTACAATTTAAAAAAAATATATAACATGTTCATTTATATATTTTATGTTCATAGTCTGTGGGGGCATGTGTTGTGTTGTGTTTATTCACATTTCCATGGACTCTGTTGTGGGTGTTTACTTTGGGCACTTTTACACTTCTGGGGGCGTGTCCGCTTGCAGGGCTCGGCCTACGGACATGCCCCCTACTGTCTTACACGGACCGTGTTAGACTTAGGTGTGATTCAGCATGCTCTCATGAATATGCAAAGCATGCTGACATCACTCCGTTTAACTGCAGCCTCCGTGTAAGAGTTATAACTCTTACACGGAGGCTTCGTGAATCCTTGCCAATGTGTTCCTATTTTGGGACCTTTGTCCCCAGATTATTTTAGGCTTTCTCCAGATTTCTTGAGTTAAGAGCTTGAGAGGTATGTTCACTGTACAAGTGAAGCTGGAGAGGTGACTTAACATCCATGTCCCAAACACATAACAAGTTGGTTATGATGGAAGACACAGTCATAATCCCCTGTTTATGAAATGCACTATAATATATTTATTTAATACTGATTTTCTACATTTTGATAGCTGGGAATATCCACTTAGGAAGAACCATTATGACTAAAGCTCCAGGGAGAAATGCTGTCCAACAAAAATAAAAGAATGGGTGGTACAAAAGACGTTAAGGCAATGCAGTTACAAAATGTGAAGTCAGAAAAAATTAAAACCTAAAAATGCATATCTTGAATTCTATACACAGAGAGCTCATTAAGACCAAGACTTATATAATAAAAGCAGATAATGCAAACATGACTGGGATTATATTGTGACTTACTAAAATTGCCTTTAAGTATATTTTCCCGCCTTGTTTTAGAGATATGTACATTCATTTCAATAAATATTCCTTTCAGGATATTCCACATAGCCATCACAACCAATCAGTTTGTTTATGATGTATTTAGACAAGGGGTGTGTGTGTCATGTACAGATGTGATCCATCTCACCATGGACAACACTAGACGCCACCAGCTTCCTCTGAGGTCCATGGCATAAAATCAGACTTGAATATAATAATATCAACTTGCAGAATGCATTCTGCCAAAATCAGTACACAGAAAAAAGAAACAAAACTCAAGTGGATTAGAGGAGCAGAACCCGTCTTCCATATGAAAGGATTTGTGTCTGACACCTGTCCATACATTATATGACAGTCCCAAGGGCACACTCCCTTTCAGTTGTTACTTAAACATATAGAAGAAGAATTTCTCATTTGAAACTGTCCTTTTTCTCAATAGGCTTTCTGCAAACTGCAGTTTTGGCCTGTAATTCAGACAGTTTGGCTTCGGAAGACTGAGATGTTCCCCACTTTCATATCATGATTATTTTCTTGGAATGTCGGAGAGATTCAGTTTTATCTCAATATATTCTAGGTTGAAACATTCAAAGGTTAAAATAGAGCAATATACATATGGGAGAACACTCAGGGAGGCAAGGACGTTGACATGATAATGAGATTTGATCACTTTCAAGGTCTTTTGGGGTTTACCGCCACATCAGTGCTTTTCATTTCAGTCAGAAAATCTCTTTTGATTGGATGACCCTTTCTGTGGGTCAGAAATTGAATAACTAGCACCTATACTAACACAGCCAAATCTTTGTAAATTTAGGACTTAATTATAGGTTTCCACAGCTGATTCAGACACTGTAGTCTCCTTATATCAGATATTCAGAGTTCGTCATCTAGCTCACAATAGACTTGAGCAAATTAGAGTTTTTTCTTAAGTCAATAACACTGTCTGTGCAAGTCTGACATATACAAGGAAGTGATGTGCAGTAGACCATCAGGATAAATGTATATGCCCCCAGGCTTATGTAATCAAATGGCACTACTCCATTCAGATATCATCTCTGCATGATTCCTGGTATGCAGTGGGGATGCTACTACAGTGTGTATACCATGGTGTGTGCCCTCATCCTCTCTCCACAGACCCACGGTACTTGCCCCATCCTCATAGTGTGTGTCCCCATCCTGTCCCCACAAACCCATGGTGCATGCCCCTCTCCTCTGTCCACAAACCCATGATGCATGCCCATACCTCTCCAAGAAATCTGGGCAAAGCCATAAATAATGGGGGGACAATGGCCTCAAAATAGGGACAATTTTTAAATATTGTTCTTACAAACTTACAAAGTTGATAGAATAACCTGTTTTGCTTTAGCATGGATTTTTCTGAAGGGTGTGAAGTCTGAAACTCAAATGTCTGTCATTATTCTTTGTCTTCAATCTTTAATGACTTGACAATAATTTTCCAAAAAACCACAATTTTATGATAAATGGACAAAAAATATGAGGCAAATATCTGGACAGTCTGTGAAAATCTGTACAGTTGAGAGGTATATGAATGCCCTCATCCTCTCCCCACAGACCCATGGTGTGTGACCCCATCCTCTCCCCACAGACCCATGGTGCATGCCCCCATCCAATACCCACAGAACCATGGTGTGTACACCCATCCTTTCCCCACAAAAAGAAGTGAGTCACTTTTGCTATGTCATTCCTGTCCTCCCCCACATCAACTCCAACAGGTGTCCAAGCCATCAGTCAAGCTTGAGACCTTTTCATGGATCATGCACTTTCTCAAGACTTGGACTGTGGCTTCCGAATTACGGGTCTATACTAGAACACTGAAAGTTCAAAATTTTGAGTGTTCTAATATCGACCCGTTTTCAGCGAACGCTGAAAATATCGAAGAAACAGAAAACCAAATTTTTTCCTAGGTAAAGATTTCGGTTGTCCGATTCTGTTGCTTCGGTATTTTCAGAGCAGTGGTGGAAAGTTACGGGTCGGGTTCAGGTAAGTGAGCGATTGTGTGGATGTGAGGGTTAGGGTGGGTTAGGTGAGTTAGGGTTAGGGCACGGGTGAGGTGACTGCAATAGTGACGGACCTTAGGGTTAGGGTTTGGGTTAAGGTAAATGGATAGTTAGTGGTGTATGTATAGTTTAGTGTAGGGTTAGGTGTAAGAGTTTAGGTGAATTTCTGTTTGTTTGGTGTGCTTGTGTTGTGTGTGTGTGTGTTTTGGAACTACAAATTATTTCCCTAGGAAAAAATTCACTGTTCTGAATGTTTGATGTTTTCTATTTTCGATTCATAGGGTTCGATATTAGAACACTCGACCTTTTGAATGTTCGGTGATCTAATATAGACCCCCAAATTACTATATCCATATCTTCAGTATATGAAAAAGCTAGCGAGTTACCTTTTCTCTTTAATATCTAACTCCAGGAGACCTCTGTTTCATCCTGACTCGTCTCTTGTTGGGGGTGTCATTACTTATTACATCTTTTTTAGCTTAATACCACGGGATATGTAATGATTATCTGTTTCCATGGGAAGGTGGTAGCAATTTATAGGGATTAAAGTCCTACATGTGGAATGGGGGAAGTATATCCCTTCTGAGATATCCTTCCAGCTTAAAACAAAAACTATGACCATGGTTCAGATCTCTGGAACAAGACATCCTTGCAGCTTAAAACAAAAACTATAATCATGGATCAGACCTCTGTAACAAGACATCAAGAAATACACTCATTGGATAGTACAGGTAAGTTACACAAGTGCAGGCATCTGCAGACTAAACGTTAATATTCTTTGGATGTGAGTGACGCATTAAAAACACAAAAGAGGGGCCGGTCCTTCTCTTCACCAAAAAGACCTTCACCATTCATATTCTCCCTCCTTTATCCTGTCAGTAATGTCTCAAACTCTCACCACTTACAGAAAGATCAGTTACTACCAGTTCTCATTTCAGTAATTATATACCTCGATCCTTAAAAATAAGTGTTATAAATAGCTAACACCTGGGCCTAACATATTTCTAGCAACTCATTGTCTTAATCTTTATATTACACTGCCACGTATATCTCCTTCCAACATTTATAACAATGCCAATAAGAGGGAGATTGAGGAGTTGTGGCACCAAGGGAAAGATGTGATGCCTTCACAGTGTAGACAAACCCCTTGGGTTCAGAAAAAGAGTCAAACAAGCTTAGTTTTTAACATTTCTTTGTATCCCCTAACTGAAGCACATTTAACTTTGTTAAACAGAGGACTTGGTTTTGTACCTTCACAAAAATTGGACTTGGTTGATGTCCTTAAAGATCTTAAATTATTTGATAGAACTGTGACACTAAGGGCAATGTTTAAGGATGGTATTTATGATCCTAATATTTTTAAGAAACCTAGTGTTTATATCCCACCTAGTAATGCAGTCATTGATTTATTTATTGATGTATGTGAAAAACCAATTAAAGAAAGACATGCAGCTAATGATTTCAAAGTATTCTATAATTTGACAACTTTTGAACGACACGCCCTACAAAAACTTAGGAATCTTACTAGTATTGAAGTTCGCCCCGCAGATAAGGGTGGTGGCGTAGTTGTATTAGATAAGGATATGTATATAGCAAGTATGTTGATGCTATTACGGAATGGAGATACTTATGAGAATATAACTCTAGCAACAGTGAAGGCAGGTGTAGATAGGACACAATTTTTTGTTTTTGATCTTTTATTAGCAGGTATGATATCAGATCCTCTGTTTGAATATTTAAAGTGGATACATCTACAATTCCTATGATCTATGGTTTACCTAAAGTACATAAATACTTGGCTAATCCTCCAGTGTGGCCCGTTGTATCAGGTAGAGGGTGGGTGATAAAGCCCTCTCTATTTTTGTTGAACAGAATTTACATCCCATTCTTGATGAATGTGTCACTGTCCTTAGATACAATAATAATTTTCTTAATGAATTGAGCACACAGATGGAATCTATACAGAATATCTGTTGGTTTGTGACCCTTGCTATTGAGTCACTATTTAATGTAATTCCTAACACTTGGGGCATAGAAAATATTAGGAATCTGTTAATGGATAAAAAGGTTTGCCCCAATAAGATTAGGTTGCTCTGCTCATTGTTAGAAATTATTATTGAAAACAATGTGTGTATGTTCAACAATTAATATTATATACAGAAGGTTGGCGTGGCTATGGGCACAGCTTGTGCCAACAGCTACGCCAACCTTTCATTGATACAATGGGAGAGGAGTTTTCTATCTGGTAATGCATATAGTGAGTCCATCAAACGGTATAAAAGATTTGTGGATGATATCTTTCTTTTGTGGCAGGGCACTGAGCAAGGTTTGCTTGATTTTCTCGACTACCTTAACAATGTAACAAACTTTCTTAGATTTGCTAGCAAATATTCACTTACAAAAAATGATTTTCTAGATGTTAAGATAGAAAGATATACATTATGTGTATTGACTATTTCACTCTATAGGAAACCAGTCAGGAAAAACTATTTTTTACATAATAAAAGTATGCATCCTACACATACTAAAAGAAATGTATTAAAAGGGCAGATTTATTGAATCATGTGGCTCTATAATGATAATAGGTTATCGAATGAGGCATTACTCATGTTGAAAGAGGAATTTATAGAGAGAGGTTATAAAGCACATGACATAGATAAGTCTATACAAGAGGCATGGAAGAATAGACTAGGGAGATGTAGACCATATTACTATAATAATGAGCAGACGTCGCTAATGAATACAAATGAAAATGTGGAGAGACGACACTTAAATAGTACGAGGACAGCTGATAACATTCATATGCCTTTCACTTTTTCAAGTAATATACAATTGCTATGTGATGTCATTAAGAAAAAACAGGGTATTCTCTCTATGGTTAAAGAGTTAGATGGAAAAATTAATGATTCACCTCTTTTTTTCCTTTAAAAAGAATAAGTCACTAAAGGACCATTTATGTTATAGGGCATTAGATACCCACGCATATAATGTATCAGATAGACTAGGTACATGTATTTGTAGGAGGTGTGCAGCCTGCCCCCACATCTATGTGGGTGGGAGGTTTGTACATCCGAGTACAGGATTTAATTTTGAGGCCACATTCTGTGCAGATTGTCGTACCAACAATGCTGTTTATTTTGGTTTCTGCACAGAATGTTTTGCCTTTTATGTAGGAAAGACTAATCGCCTGTTTAAAGACAGAATGTTAGAACATATATCTCAGAAATGTCAAGAATGGAAAAGGGAATAATGCATTAGCAATGCATGTTAAGAACAATGGTCCCTTGCATAAATTTAAGTTTTTTGTGTTACAAATAGTATATGAGAGCGTGAGAGGGGGCAAATTTAAAAAAATATACTGAGGCGACAGAACAGCAATGGATTATTAGACTTCAGGCAGAAAAGTCACCAGGGCTTAATAACATGGTGTCTTTAAAACCATTATTAAAAAATAGAGCCCTGAAACACTGAGTGTTCTTCTCCCCTTATAATATCTATGTTTTAACACTATTCAATATTTTCATGGTTGTTTATTGTTGAATCTGTTATATTTTAACATTTTAGACATTTATTTATGTACTACTTTTTAGATATGCACATATGCCATTAAGGAAGGCAATGACAGATGTAATGCTTTAATTAATGCTTTTTTGTGATTGGCATGTGTGATTTTTGAATTGTGTTAAATAAGTGCTTTCTATAGAGTTTTTTTTGTATCAGTCTGAGGAAGTGGAGCTGATCCGTGAAAGCGCTTACTGGTTTTTGTTTTTTGTTTTGTATTAAAGGATTATTGCTGTCAGCCGTGTGCTACCAATGTGTATCATTAGTATAGTTGTGTTTTCATAGGTTGAATATGTGTATCATTAGTATAGTTGTGTTTTCATAAGTTAAGTATGTGTATCATTAGTATAGTTGTGAGTTCATAGGTTAAATATGTGTATCATTAGTATAGTGTGTTCATAGGTTAAATATGTGTATCATTAGTATAGTTGTGTTTTCATAGGTTAAATATGTGTATCATTAGTATAGTTGTGTTTTCATAGGTTAAATATGTGTATCATTAGTATAGTTGTGTTTTCATAGGTTAAATATGTATATCATTAGTATAGTTGTGTTTTCATAGGTTAAATATGTGTATCATTAGTATAGTGTGTTCATAGGTTAAATATGTGTATCATTAGTATAGTTGTGTTTTCATAGGTTAAATATGTGTATCATTAGTATAGTTGTGTTTTCATAGGTTAAATATGTGTATCATTAGTATAGTTGTGTTTTCATAGGTTAAATATGTGTATCATTAGTATAGTTGTGTTTTCATAGGTTAAATATGTGTATCATTAGTATAGTTGTGTTTTCATAGGTTAAATATGTGTATCATTAGTATAGTTGTGTTTTCATAGGTTAAATATGTGTATCATTAGTATAGTGAGTGTTCATAGGTTAAATATGTGTATCATTAGTATAGTTGTGTTTTCATAGGTTAAATATGTGTATCATTAGTATAGTTGTGTTTTCATAGGTTAAATATGTGTATCATTAGTATAGTTGTGTTTTCATAGGTTAAATATGTGTATCATTAGTATAGTGTGTTCATAGGTTAAATATGTGTATCATTAGTATAGTTGTGTTTTCATAGGTTAAATATGTGTATCATTAGTATAGTCATGTGTTCATAGGTTAAATATGTGTATCATTAGTATAGTTGTGTTTTCATAGGTTAAATATGTGTATCATTAGTATAGTGTGTTCATAGGTTAAATATGTGTATCATTAGTATAGTTGTGTTTTCATAGGTTAAATATGTGTATCATTAGTATAGTTGTGTTTTCATAGGTTAAATATGTGTATCATTAGTATAGTTGTGTTTTCATAGGTTAAATATGTGTATCATTAGTATAGTGTGTTCATAGGTTAAATATGTGTATCATTAGTATAGTTGTGTTTTCATAGGTTAAATATGTGTATCATTAGTATAGTTGTGTTTTCATAGGTTAAATATGTGTATCATTACTATAGTTGTGAGTTCATAGGTTAAATATGTGTATCATTAGTATAGTTGTGTTTTCATAGGTTAAATATGTGTATCATTAGTATAGTTGTGTTTTCATAGGTTAAATATGTGTATCATTAGTATAGTTGTGTTTTCATAAGTTAAATATGTGTATCATTAGTATAGTTGTGTTCATAGGTTAAATATGTGTATCATTTGTATAGTTGTGTTTTCATAGGTTAAACATGTGTATCATTAGTATAGTTGTGTTCATAGGTTAAGTATGTGTATCATTAGTATAGTTGTGTTTTCATAAGTTAAGTATGTGTATCATTAGTATAGTTGTGTTTTCATAGGTTAAATATGTGTATCATTAGTATAGTTGTGTTTTCATAGGTTAAATATGTGTATCATTAGTATAGTTGTGTTTTCATAGGTTAAATATGTGTATCATTAGTATAGTTGTGTTTTCATAGGTTAAATATGTGTATCATTAGTATAGTTGTGTTTTCATAGGTTAAATATGTGTATCATTAGTATAGTTGTGTTTTCATAAGTTAAATATGTGTATCATTAGTATAGTTGTGAGTTCATAGGTTAAATATGTGTATCATTAGTATAGTTGTGTTTTCATAAGTTAAATATGTGTATCATTAGTATAGTTGTGAGTTCATAGGTTAAATATGTGTATCATTAGTATAGTTGTGTTTTCATAAGTTAAATATGTGTATCATTAGTATAGTGTGTTCATAGGTTAAATATGTGTATCATTAGTATAGTTGTGAGTTCATAGGTTAAATATGTGTATCATTAGTATAGTTGTGAGTTCATAGGTTAAATATGTGTATCATTAGTATAGTGTGTTCATAGGTTAAATATGTGTATCATTAGTATAGTTGTGAGTTCATAGGTTAAATATGTGTATCATTAGTATAGTTGTGTTTTCATAAGTTAAATATGTGTATCATTAGTATAGTTGTGTTTTCATAGGTTAAATATGTGTATCATTAGTATAGTTGTGAGTTCATAGGTTAAATATGTGTATCATTAGTATAGTTGTGTTTTCATAGGTTAAATATGTGTATCATTAGTATAGTTGTGTTTTCATAGGTTAAATATGTGTATCATTAGTATAGTTGTGAGTTCCTAGGTTAAATATGTGTATCATTAGTATAGTTGTGTTTTCATAGGTTAAATATGTGTATCATTAGTATAGTTGTGAGTTCATAGGTTAAATATGTGTATCATTAGTATAGTGTGTTCATAGGTTAAATATGTGTATCATTAGTATAGTTGTGTTTTCATAGGTTAAATATGTGTATCATTAGTATAGTTGTGTTTTCATAGGTTAAATATGTGTATCATTAGTATAGTTGTGTTTTCATAAGTTAAATATGTGTATCATTAGTATAGTGTGTTCATAGATTAAATATGTGTATCATTAGTATAGTTGTGAGTTCATAGGTTAAATATGTGTATCATTAGTATAGTTGTGAGTTCATAGGTTAAATATGTGTATCATTAGTATAGTTGTGTTTTCATAAGTTAAATATGTGTATCATTAGTATAGTTGTGAGTTCATAGGTTAAATATGTGTATCATTAGTACAGTTGTGTTTTCATAGATTAAATATGTGTATCATTAGTATAGTTGCGTTTTCATAAGTTAAGTGTGTGTATCATTAGTATAGTTGTGTTTTCATAGGTTAAATATGTGTATCATTAGTATAGTGTGTTCATAGGTTAAATATGTGTATCATTAGTATAGTTGTGTTTTCATAGGTTAAATATGTGTATCATTAGTATAGTTGTGAGTTCATAGGTTAAATATGTGTATCATTAGTATAGTTGTGTTTTCATAGGTTAAATATGTGTATCATTAGTATAGTTGTGTTTTCATAGGTTAAATATGTGTATCATTAGTATAGTTGTGTTTTCATATGTTAAATATGTGTATCATTAGTATAGTTGTGTTTTCATAGGTTAAATATGTGTATCATTAGTATAGTGTGTTCATATGTTAAATATGTGTATCATTAGTATAGTTGTGTTCATAGGTTAAATATGTGTATCATTAGTATAGTTGTGTTTTCATAGGTTAAATATGTGTATCATTAGTATAGTTGTGTTTTCATAGGTTAAATATGTGTATCATTAGTATAGTTGTGAGTTCATAGGTTAAATATGTGTATCATTAGTATAGTTGTGTTTTCATAAGTTAAATATGTGTATCATTAGTATAGTTGTGAGTTCATAGGTTAAATATGTGTATCATTAGTATAGTTGTGTTTTCATAGGTTAAATATGTGTATCATTAGTATAGTTGTGTTTTCATAAGTTAAATATGTGTATCATTAGTATAGTGTGTTCATAGGTTAAATATGTGAATCATTAGTATAGTTGTGAGTTCATAGGTTAAATATGTGTATCATTAGTATAGTTGTGTTTTCATAGGTTAAATATGTGTATCATTAGTATAGTTGTGTTTTCATAGGTTAAATATGTGTATCATTAGTATAGTTGTGAGTTCATAGGTTAAATATGTGTATCATTAGTATAGTTGTGTTTCATAGGTTAAATATGTGTATCATTAGTATAGTTGTGTTTTCATAGGTTAAATATGTGTATCATTAGTATAGTTGTGAGTTCATAGGTTAAATATGTGTATCATTAGTATAGTTGTGTTTTCATATGTTAAATATGTGTATCATTAGTATAGTTGTGTTCATAGGTTAAACATGTGTATCATTAGTATAGTTGTGTTTTCATAGGTTAAATATGTGTATCATTAGTATAGTGTGTTCATAGGTTAAATATGTGTATCATTAGTATAGTGTGTTCATAGGTTAAATATGTGTATCATTAGTATAGTTGTGTTTTCATAGGTTAAATATGTGTATCATTATCATTAGTATGGTTGTGTTTTCTTAGGTTAAATATGTGTATCATTAGTATAATTGTGATTTCATAAGTTAAATATGTGTATCATTAGTATAGTGTGTTCATAGGTTAAATATGTGTATCATTAGTATAGTTGTGTTTTCATAGGTTAAATATGTGTATCATTAGTATAGTTGTGTTTTCATAGGTTAAATATGTGTATCATTAGTATAGTTGTGTTCATAGGTTAAATATGTGTATCATTAGTATAGTTGTGTTTTCATAGGTTAAATATGTGTATCATTAGTATAGTTGTGTTTTCATAGGTTAAATATGTGTATCATTAGTATAGTTGTGTTTTCATAGGTTAAATATGTGTATCATTAGTATAGTTGTGAGTTCATAGGCTAAATATGCATATCATTCGTATAGTGTGTTCATAGGTTAAATATGTGTATCATTAGTATAGTTGTGTTTCATAGGTTAAATATGTGTATCATTAGTATAGTTGTTTTCATAGGTTAAATATGTGTATCATTAGTATAGTTGTGTTTTCATAAGTTAAGTATGTGTATCATTAGTATAGTTGTGTTTTCATAGGTTAAATATGTGTATCATTAGTATAGTTGTGTTTTCATAGGTTAAATATGTGTATCATTAGTATAGTTGTGTTTCATAGGTTAAATATGTGTATCATTAGTATAGTTGTGTTTTCATAGGTTAAATATGTGTATCATTAGTATAGTTGTGTTTTCATAGGTTAAATATGTGTATCATTAGTATAGTTGTGTTTTCATAGGTTAAATATGTGTATCATTAGTATAGTTGTGTTCATAGGTTAAATATGTGTATCATTAGTATAGTTGTGTTTTCATAGGTTAAATATGTGTATCATTAGTATAGTGTGTTCATAGGTTAAATATGTGTATCATTAGTATAGTTGTGTTTTCATAGGTTAAATATGTGTATCATTAGAATAGTTGTGTTTTCATAGGTTAAATATGTGTATCATTAGTATAGTTGTGTTTCATAGGTTAAATATGTGTATCATTAGTATAGTTGTGTTTTCATAGGTTAAATATGTGTATCATTAGTATAGTTGTGTTTCATAGGTTAAATATGTATCATTAGTATAGTTGTGTTTTCATAGGTTAAATATGTGTATGATTAGTATAGTTGTGAGTTCATAGGTTAAATATGTGTATCATTAGTATAGTTGTGTTCATAGTTTAAATATGTGTATCATTAGTATAGTTGTGTTTTCATAGGTTAAATATGTGTATCATTAGTATAGTGTGTTCACAGGTTAAATATATGTATCATTAGTATAGTCATGTGTTCATATGTTAAATATGTGTATCATTAGTATAGTTGTGTTTTCATAGGTTAAACATGTGTATCATTAGTATAGTCGTGTTTTCATAGGTTAAATATGTGTATCATTAGTATAGTTGTGTGCATAGGTTAAATATGTGTATCATTTGTATAGTTGTGTTTTCATAGGTTAAATATGTGTATCATTAGTATAGTTGTGTTTTCATAGGTTAAATATGTGTATCATTAGTATAGTTGTGTTTTCATAGGTTAAATATGTGTATCATTAGTATAGTTGTGTTTCATAGGTTAAATATGTGTATCATTAGTATAGTTGTGTTTTCATAGGTTAAATATGTGTATCATTAGTATAGTTGTGTTTTCATAGGTTAAATATATGTATCATTAGTATAGTTGTGTTCATAGGTTAAATATGTGTATCATTAGTATAGTTGTGTTTCATAGGTTAAATATGTGTATCATTAGTATAGTTGTGTTTTCATAGGTTAAATATGTGTATCATTAGTATAGTTGTGTTTTCATAGGTTAAATATGTGTATCATTAGTATAGTTGTGTTTTCATAGGTTAAATATGTGTATCATTAGTATAGTTGTGTTTTCATAGGTTAAATATGTGTATCATTAGTATAGTTGTGTTTTCATAGGTTAAATATGTGTATCATTAGTATAGTTGTGTTTTCATAGGTTAAATATGTGTATCATTAGTATAGTTGTGTTTCATAGGTTAAATATGTGTATCATTAATCATTAGTATAGTTGTGTTTTCATAGGTTAAATATGTGTATCATTAGTATAGTATAGTTGTGTTTTCATAGGTTAAATATGTGTATCATTTGTATAGTTGTGTTTTCATAGGTTAAATATGTGTATCATTAGTATAGTTGTGTTTTCATAGGTTAAATATGTGTATCATTAGTATAGTTGTGTTTTCATAGGTTAAATATGTGTATCATTAGTATAGTGTGTTCATAGGTTAAATATGTGTATCATTAGTATAATTGTGATTTCATAAGTTAAATATGTGTATCATTAGTATAGTGTGTTCATAGGTTAAATATGTGTATCATTAGTATAGTTGTGTTTTCATAGGTTAAATATGTGTATCATTAGTATAGTTGTGTTTTCATAGGTTAAATATGTGTATCATTAGTATAGTTGTGTTTTCATAGGTTAAATATGTGTATCATTAGTATAGTTGTGTTTTCATAGGTTAAATATGTGTATCATTAGAATAATTGTGAGTTCATAGGTTAAATATGTGCATCATTAGTATAGTTGTGTTTTCATAGGTTAAATATGTGTATCATTAGTATAGTTGTGTGTTCATAGGTTAAATATGTGTATCATTAGTATAGTTGTGTTTTCATATGTTAAATATGTGTATCATTAGTATAGTTGTGTTCATAGGTTAAATATGTGTATCATTAGTATAGTTGTGTTTTCATAGGTTAAATATGTGTATCATTAGTATAGTTGTGTTTTCCATAGGTTAAATATGTGTATCATTAGTATAGTTGTGTTTCATAGGTTAAATATGTGTATCATTAGTATAGTTGTGTTTTCATAGGTTAAATATGTGTATCATTAGTATAGTTGTATTTCATAGGTTAAATATGTGTATCATTAGTATAGTTGTGTTTTCATAGGTTAAATATGTGTATCATTAGTATAGTGTGTTCATAGGTTAAATATGTGTATCATTAGTATAGTTGTGTTTTCATAGGTTAAATATGTGTATCATTAGTATAGTTGTGTTTTCATAGGTTAAATATGTGTATCATTAGTATAGTTGTGTTTTCATAGGTTAAATATGTGTATCATTAGTATAGTTGTGTTTCATAGGTTAAATATGTGTATCATTCGTATAGTTGTGTTTTCATAGGTTAAATATGTGTATCATTAGTATAGTTGTGTTTTCATAGGTTAAATATGTGTATCATTAGTATAGTGTGTTCATAGGTTAAATATGTGTATCATTAGTATAGTTGTGTTTTCATAAGTTAAATATGTGTATCATTAGTATAGTGTGTTCATAGGTTAAATATGTGTATCATTAGTATAGTTGTGTTTTCATAGGTTAAATATGTGTATCATTAGTATAGTGTGTTCATAGGTTAAATATGTGTATCATTAGTATAGTTGTATTTCATAGGTTAAATATGTGTATCATAAGTATAGTTGTGTTTTCATAGGTTAAATATGTGTATCATTAGAATAGTTGCGTTTTCATAGGTTAAATATGTGTATCATTACTATAGTTGTGTTTTCATAGGTTAAATATGTGTATCATTAGTATAGTTGTATTTCATAGGTTAAATATGTGTATCATTAGTATAGTTGTGTTTTCATAGGTTAAATATGTGTATCATTAGTATAGTTGTGTTTCATAGGTTAAATATGTGTATCATTAGTATAGTTGTGTTTTCATAGGTTAAATATGTGTATCATTAGTATAGTTGTGTTTTCATAGGTTAAATATGTGTATCATTAGTATAGTTGTGTTTTCATAAGTTAAGTATGTGTATCATTATAGTTGTGTTTTCATAAGTTAAGTGTGTGTATCATTAGTATAGTTGTGTTTTCATAGGTTAAATATGTGTATCATTAGTGTGTTCATAGGTTAAATATGTGTATCATTAGTATAGTTGTGTTTTCATAGGTTAAATATGCGTATCATTAGTATAGTTGTGTTTCATAGGTTAAATATGTGTATCATTAGTATAGTTGTGTTTTCATAGGTTAAATATGTGTATCATTAGTATAGTGTGTTCATAGGTTAAATATGTGTATCATTAGTATAGTGTGTTCATAGGTTAAATATGTGTATCATTAGTATAGTTGTGTTTTCATAGGTTAAATATGTGTATCATTAGTATAGTTGTGTTTTCATAGGTTAAATATGTGTATCATTAGAATAGTTGTGTTTACATAGGTTAAATATGTGTATCATTAGTATAGTTGTATTTCATAGGTTAAATATGTGTATCATTAGTATAGTTGTGTTTTCATAGGTTAAATATGTGTATCATTAGTATAGTGTCTTCATAGGTTAAATATGTGTATCATTAGTATAGTTGTGTTTTCATAGGTTAAATATGTGTATCATTAGTATAGTTGTGTTCATAGGTTAAATATGTGTATCATTAGTATAGTTGTGTTTTCAGGTTAAATATGTGTATCATTAGTATAGTTGTGTTCATAGGTTAAATATGTGTATCATTAGTATAGTTGTGTTCATAGGTTAAATATGTGTATCATTAGTATAGTTGTGTTCATAGGTTAAATATGTGTATCATTAGTATAGTTGTGTTTCATAGGTTAAATATGTGTATCATTAGTATAGTTGTGTTTTCATAGGTTAAATATGTATCATTAGTATAGTTGTGTTTCATAGGTTAAATATGTGTATCATTAGTATAGTTGTGTTTTCATAGGTTAAATATGTGTATCATTAGTATAGTTGTGTTTCATAGGTTAAATATGTGTATCATTAGTATAGTTGTGTTTCATAGGTTAAATATGTGTATCATTAGTATAGTTGTGTTTTCATAGGTTAAATATGTGTATCATTAGTATACTTGTGTTTTCATAGGTTAAATATGTGTATCATTAGTATAGTTGTGTTTTCATAGGTTAAATATGTGTATCATTAGTATAGTTGTGTTTTCATAGGTTAAATATGTGTATCATTAGTATAGTTGTGTTTTCATAGGTTAAATATGTGTATCATTAGTATAGTTGTGTTCATAGGTTAAATATGTGTATCATTAGTATAGTTGTGTTTTCATAGGTTAAATATGTATCATTAGTATAGTTGTGTTTTCATAGTTAAATATGTGTATCATTAGTATAGTTGTGTTTTCATAGGTTAAATATGTATCATTAGTATAGTTGTGTTTTCATAGGTTAAATATGTGTATCATTAGTATAGTTGTGTTTTCATAGGTTAAATATGTGTATCATTAGTATAGTTGTGTTTTCATAGGTTAAATATGTGTATCATTAGTATAGTGTGTTCATAGGTTAAATATGTGTATCATTAGTATAGTTGTGTTTTCATAGGTTAAATATGTGTATCATTAGTATAGTTGTGTTTTCATAGGTTAAATATGTGTATCAGTAGTATAGTTGTGTTTTCATAGGTTAAATATGTGTATCATTAGTATAGTTGTGTTTTCATATGTTAAATATGTGTATCATTAGTATAGTTGTGTTCATAGGTTAAATATGTGTATCATTAGTATAGTTGTGTTTCATAGGTTAAATATGTGTATCATTAGTATAGTTGTGTTCATGTTAAATATGTGTATCATTAGTATAGTTGTGTTCATAGGTTAAATATGTATCATTAGTATAGTTGTGTTTCATGTTAAATATGTATCATTAGTATAGTGTGTTCATAGGTTAAATATGTGTATCATTAGTATAGTTGTGTTTTCAGGTTAAATATGTGTATCATTAGTATAGTTGTGTTTCATAGGTTAAATATGTATCATTAGTATAGTTGTGTTTTCATAGGTTAAATATGTGTATCATTAGTATAGTTGTGTTTTCATAGGTTAAATATGTGTATCATTAGTATAGTTGTGTTTTCATAGGTTAAATATGTGTATCATTAGTATAGTTGTGTTTTCATAGGTTAAATATGTGTATCATTAGTATAGTTGTGTTTTCATAGGTTAAATATGTGTATCATTAGTATAGTTGTGTTTTCATAGGTTAAATATGTGTATCATTAGTATAGTTGTGAGTTCATAGGTTAAATATGTGTATCATTAGTATAGTTGTGAGTTCATAGGTTAAATATGTGTATCATTAGTATAGTTGTGTTTTCATAGGTTAAATATGTGTATCATTAGTATAGTTGTGTTTTCATAAGTTAAATATGTGTATCATTAGTATAGTTGTGTTTTCATATGTTAAATGTGTATCATTAGTATAGTTGTGTTTTCATAAGTTAAATATGTGTATCATTAGTATAGTTGTGTTCATAGGTTAAATATGTGTATCATTAGTATAGTTGTGTTTCATAGGTTAAATATGTGTATCATTAGTATAGTGTGAGTTCATATGTTAAATATGTGTATCATTAGTATAGTTGTGTTTTCATAGGTTAAATATGTGTATCATTCGTATAATTGTGTTTTCATATGTTAAATATGTGTATCATTAGTATAGTTGTGTTTTCATAGGTTAAATATGTATATCATTGGTATAGTATAGTTGTGTTTTCATAGGTTAAATATGTGTATCATTAGTATAGTTGTGTTTTCATAGGTTAAATATGTGTATCATTAGTATAGTTGTGTTTCATAGGTTAAATATGTGTATCATTAGTATAGTTGTTTTCATAGGTTAAATATGTGTATCATTAGTATAGTTGTGTTTCATAGGTTAAATATGTGTATCATTAGTATAGTTGTGTTTTCATAGGTTAAATATGTGTATCATTAGTATAGTTGTGTTTCATAGGTTAAATATGTGTATCATTAGTATAGTTGTGTTTTCATAGGTTAAATATGTGTATCATTAGTATAGTTGTGTTTCATAGGTTAAATATGTATCATTAGTATAGTTGTGTTTCATAGGTTAAATATGTGTATCATTAGTATAGTTGTGTTTTCATAGGTTAAATATGTGTATCATTAGTATAGTTGTGTTTCATAGGTTAAATATGTGTATCATTAGTATAGTTGTGTTTTCATAGGTTAAATATGTGTATCATTAGTATAGTTGTGTTTTCATAGGTTAAATATGTGTATCATTAGTATAGTTGTGTTTTCATAGGTTAAATATGTGTATCATTAGTATAGTGTGTTTCATAGGTTAAATATGTGTATCATTAGTATAGTTGTGTTTCATAGGTTAAATATGTGTATCATTAGTATAGTTGTGTTTTCATAGGTTAAATATGTGTATCATTAGTATAGTTGTGTTTTCATAGGTTAAATATGTGTATCATTAGTATAGTTGTGTTTTCATAGGTTAAATATGTGTATCATTAGTATAGTCGTGTTTTCATAGGTTAAATATGTGTATCATTAGTATAGTGTGTTCACAGGTTAAATATATGTATCATTAGTATAGTCATGTGTTCATAGGTTAAATATGTGTATCATTTGTATAGTTGTGTTTTCATAGGTTAAACATGTGTATCATTAGTATAGTCGTGTTTTCATAGGTTAAATATGTGTATCATTAGTATAGTGTGTTCATAGGTTAAATATGTGTATCATTTGTATAGTTGTGTTTTCATAGGTTAAATATGTGTATCATTAGTATAGTTGTGTTTTCATAGGTTAAATATGTGTATCATTAGTATAGTTGTTTCATAGGTTAAATATGTGTATCATTTTTATAGTTGTGTTTACATAGGTTAAATATGTGTATCATTAGTATAGTTGTGTTTTCATAGGTTAAATATGTGTATCATTAGAATAGTTGTTCATAGGTTAAATATGTGTATCATTAGTATAGTTGTGTTTTCATAGGTTAAATATGTGTATCATTAGTATAGTTGTGTTTCATAGGTTAAATATGTGTATCATTAGTATAGTTGTGTTTTCATAGGTTAAATATGTGTATCATTAGTATAGTTGTGTTCATAGGTTAAATATGTGTATCATTAGTATAGTTGTGTTTTCATAGGTTAAATATGTGTATCATTAGTATAGTTGTGTTTCATAGGTTAAATATGTGTATCATTAGTATAGTTGTGTTTCATAGGTTAAATATGTATCATTAGTATAGTGTGTTTCATAGGTTAAATATGTGTATCATTAGTATAGTTGTGTCTTCATAGGTTAAATATGTGTATCATAAGTATAGTTGTGTTTTCATAGGTTAAATATGTGTATCATTATAATAGTTGCGTTTTCATAGGTTAAATATGTGTATCATTACTATAATTGTGTTTTCATAGGTTAAATATGTGTATCATTAGTATAGTGTGTTCATAGGTTAAATATGTGTATCATTAGTATAGTTGTGTTTTCATAGGTTAAATATGTGTATCATTAGTATAGTGTGTTCATAGGTTAAATATGTGTATCATTAGTATAGTTGTATTTCATAGGTTAAATATGTGTATCATTAGTATAGTTGTGTTTTCATAGGTTAAATATGTGTATCATTAGTATAGTTGTGTTTCATAGGTTAAATATGTGTATCATTAGTATAGTTGTGTTTCATAGGTTAAATATGTGTATCATTAGTATAGTTGTGTTTTCATAGGTTAAATATGTATCATTAGTATAGTTGTGTTTCATAGGTTAAATATGTGTATCATTAGTATAGTTGTGTTCATAGGTTAAATATGTGTATCATTAGTATAGTTGTGTTTTCATAGGTTAAATATGTGTATCATAAGTATAGTTGTGTTTTCATAGGTTAAATATGTGTATCATTAGTATAGTTGTGTTTTCATAGGTTAAATATGTGTATCATTAGTATAGTTGTGTTTTCATAGGTTAAATATGTGTATCATTAGTATAGTTGTGTTTCATAGGTTAAATATGTGTATCATTAGTATAGTTGTGTTTTCATAGGTTAAATATGTGTATCATTAGTATAGTGTGTTCATAGGTTAAATATGTGTATCATAAGTATAGTTGTGTTTTCATAGGTTAAATATGTGTATCATTAGAATAATTGCGTTTTCATAAGTTAAATATGTGTATCATTAGTATAGTTGTGTTTTCATAAGTTAAGTATATGTATCGTTAGTATAGTTGTGTTTTCATAGGTTAAATATGTGTATCATTAGTATAGTGTGTTCATAGGTTAAATATGTGTATCATAAGTATAGTTGTGTTTTCATAGGTTAAATATGTGTATCATTACTATAGTTGTGTTTTCATAGGTTAAATATGTGTATCATTAGTATAGTGTGTTCATAGGTTAAATATGTGTATCATTAGTATAGTTGTATTTCATAGGTTAAATATGTGTATCATTAGTATAGTTGTGTTTTCATAGGTTAAATATGTGTATCATAAGTATAGTTGTGTTTTCATAGGTTAAATATGTGTATCATTAGAATAGTTGCGTTTTCATATGTTAAATATGTGTATCATTAGTATAGTTGTGTTTTCATAGGTTAAATATGTGTATCATTAGTATACTTGTGTTTCATAGGTTAAATATGTGTATCATTAGTATAGTTGTATTTCATAGGTTAAATATGTGTATCATTAGTATAGTTGTGTTTTCATAGGTTAAATATGTGTATCATTAGTATAGTTGTGTTTTCATAGGTTAAATATGTGTATCATTAGTATAGTTGTGTTTTCATATGTTAAATATGTATCATTAGTATAGATAGTTGTGTTTCATAGGTTAAATATGTGTATCATTAGTATAGTTGTGTTTTCATAGGTTAAATATGTGTATCATTAGTATAGTTGTGTTTTCATAGGTTAAATATGTGTATCATTAGTATAACTGTGTTTTCATAGGTTAAATATGTGTATCATTAGTATAGTTGTGTTCATAGGTTAAATATGTTCATAGGTTAAATATGTGTATCATTAGTATAGTTGTGTTTTCATAGGTTAAATATGTGTATCATTAGTATAGTGTGTTCATAGGTTAAATATGTGTATCATTAGTATAGTTGTGTTTTCATAGGTTAAATATGTGTATCATTACTATAGTTGTGTTTTCATAGGTTAAATATGTGTATCATTAGTATAGTTGTGTTTTCATAGGTTAAATATGTATCATTAGTATAGTTGTGTTCATAGGTTAAATATGTGTATCATTAGTATAGTTGTGTTTCATAGGTTAAATATGTGTATCGTTAGTATAGTTGTGTTTTCATAGGTTAAATATGTGTATCATTAGTATAATTGTGTTCATATGTTAAATATGTGTATCATTCGTATAGTTGTGTTTTCATATGTTAAATATGTGTATCATTCGTGTAGTTGTGTTTTCATATGTTAAATATGTGTATCATTAGTATAGCTGTATTTTCATAGGTTAAATATGTGTATCATTAGTATAGTGTGTTCATAGGTTAAATATGTGTATCATTAGTATAGTGTGCTTATAGGTTAAATATGTGTATCATTAGTATAGTGTGTTCATAGGTTGAATATGTGTATCATTAGTATAGTTGTGTTTTCATAAGTTAAATATGTGTATCATTAGTATAGTTGTGAGTTCATAGGTTAAATATGTGTATCATTAGTATAGTTGTGTTTTCATAGGTTAAATATGTGTATCATTAGTATAGTTGTGTTTTCATAGGTTAAATATGTGTATCATTAGTATAGTGTGCTTATAGGTTAAATATGTGTATCATTAGTATAGTTGTGATTTCATAGGTTAAATATGTGTATCATTAGTATAGTTGTGTTTTCATAGGTTAAATATGTGTATCATTAGTATAGTTGTGTTCATAGGTTAAATATGTGTATCATTAGTATAGTTGTGTTTCATAGGTTAAATATGTGTATCATTAGTATAGTTGTGTTTTCATAGGTTAAATATGTATATCATTAGTATAGTTGTGTTTTCATAAGTTAAGTATGTTTATCATTAGTATAGTTGTGTTTCATAGGTTAAATATGTGTATCATTAGTATAGTTGTGTTTTCATAGGTTAAATATGTGTATCATTAGTATAGTTGTGTTTCATAGGTTAAATATGTGTATCATTAGTATAGTTGTGTTTCATAGGTTAAATATGTGTATCATTAGTATAGTCATGTGTTCATAGGTTAAATATGTCTATTATTTGTATATTTTTGTTTTCATAGGTTAAACTTGTTTATCATTAGTATAGTGTGTACATAGGTTAAATATGTGTATCATTAGTATAGTGTGTTCATAGGTTAAATATGTGTATCATTAGTATAGTTGTGTTTTCATAGGTTAAATATGTGTATCATTAGTATAGTGTGTTCATAGGTTAAATATGTGTATCATTAGTATAGTTGTATTTCATAGGTTAAATATGTGTATCATTAGTATAGTTGTGTTTTCATAGGTTAAATATGTGTATCATTAGTATAGTTGTGTTTTCATAGGTTAAATATGTGTATCATTAGTATAGTGTGTTCATAGGTTAAATATGTGTATCATAAGTATAGTTGTGTTTTCATAGGTTAAATATGTGTATCATTAGTATAGTTGTGTTTCATAGGTTAAATATGTGTATCATAAGTATAGTTGTGTTTTCATAGGTTAAATATGTGTATCATTAGTATAGTTGTGTTTCATAGGTTAAATATGTGTATCATTAGTATAGTTGTGTTTTCATAGGTTAAATATGTGTATCATTAGTATAGTGGTGACTTCATAGCTTAAATATGTGTATCATTAGTATAATTGCGTTTTCATAAGTTAAATATGTGTATCATTAGTATAGTTGTGTTTTCATAAGTTAAGTATATGTATCGTTAGTATAGTTGTGTTTTCATAGGTTAAATATGTGTATCATTAGTATAGTTGTGTTTTCATAGGTTAAATATGTGTATCATTACTATAGTTGTGTTTTCATAGGTTAAATATGTGTATCATTACTATAGTTGTGTTTTCATAGGTTAAATATGTGTATCATTAGTATAGTGTGTTCATAGGTTAAATATGTGTATCATTAGTATAGTTGTGTGTTCATAGGTTAAATATGTATCATTAGTATAGTTGTGTTTTCATAGGTTAAATATGTGTATCATTAGTATAGTTGTGTTTTCATAGGTTAAATATGTGTATCATTACTATAGTTGTGTTTTCATAGGTTAAATATGTGTATCATTAGTATAGTTGTGTTTCATAGGTTAAATATGTGTATCATTAGTATAGTTGTGTTTCATAGGTTAAATATGTGTATCATTAGTATAGTGTGTTTCATAGGTTAAATATGTGCATCATTAGTATAGTTGTGTTTTCATAGGTTAAATATGTGTATCATATCATTAGTATAGTTGTGTTTTCATAGGTTAAATATGTGTATCATTAGTATAGTTGTGTTTCATAGGTTAAATATGTATCATTAGTATAGTTGTGTTTTCATAGGTTAAATATGTGTATCATTAGTATAGTGTGTTCATAGGTTAAATATGTGTATCATTAGTATAGTTGTGTTTTCATAGGTTAAATATGTGTATCATTAGTATAGTTGTGTTTTCATAGGTTAAATATGTGTATCATTAGTATAGTGTGTTCATAGGTTAAATATGTGTATCATTAGTATAGTTGTGTTTTCATAAGTTAAGTATGTGTATCATTAGTATAGTTGTGAGTTCATAGGTTAAATATGTGTATCATTAGTATAGTTGTGTTTTCATAGGTTAAATATGTGTATCATTAGTATAGTTGTGTTTCATAGGTTAAATATGTGTATCATTAGTATAGTTGTGTTTCATAGGTTAAATATGTGTATCATTAGTATAGTTGTGTTTTCATAGGTTAAATATGTGTATCATTAGTATAGTGTGTTCATAGGTTAAATATGTGTATCATTAGTATAGTTGTGTTTCATAGGTTAAATATGTGTATCATTAGTATACTTGTTTTCATAGGTTAAATATGTGTATCATTAGTATAGTTGTGTTTTCATAGGTTAAATATGTGTATCATTAGTATAGTTGTGTTTTCATAAGTTAAGTATGTGTATCATTAGTATAGTTGTGTTTTCATAGGTTAAATATGTGTATCATTAGTGTGTTCATAGGTTAAATATGTGTATCATTAGTATAGTTGTGTTTTCATAGGTTAAATATGTGTATCATTAGTATAGTTGTGTTTTCATAGGTTAAATATGTGTATCATTAGTATAGTTGTGTTTTCATAGGTTAAATATGTGTATCATTAGTATAGTTGTGTTTTCATAGGTTAAATATGTGTATCATTAGTATAGTGTGTTCATAGGTTAAATATGTGTATCATTAGTATAGTTGTGAGTTCATAGGTTAAATATGTGTATCATTAGTATAGTTGTGTTTTCATAGGTTAAATATGTGTATCATTAGTATAGTTGTGTTTTCATAGGTTAAATATGTGTATCATTAGTATAGTTGTGTTTTCATAATTTAAATATGTGTATCATTAGTATAGTGTGTTCATAGGTTAAATATGTGTATCATTAGTATAGTTGCGTTTTCATATGTTAAATATGTGTATCATTAGTATAGTTGTGTTTTCATAGGTTAAATATGTGTATCATTAGTATAATTGTGTTTTCATAGGTTAAATATGTGTATCATTAGTATAGTTGTGTTTTCATAGGTTAAATATGTGTATCATTAGTATAATTGTGTTTTCATAGGTTAAATATGTGTATCATTAGTATAGTTGTGTTTTCATAGGTTAAATATGTATATCATTAGTATAGTTGTGTTTAGATAGGTTAAATATGTGTATCATTAGTATAGCTGTGTTTTCATAAGTATGTGTATCATTAGTATAGTTGTGAGTTCATAGGTTAAATATGTGTATCATTAGTATAGTTGTGTTTTCATAGGTTAAATATGTGTATCATTAGTATAGTTGTGTTTTCATAGGTTAAATATGTGTATCATTAGTATAGTGAGTTCATAGGTTAAATATGTGTATTGTTAGTATACTTGTGCTTTCATAGGTTAAATATGTGTATCATTAGTATAGTTGTGTTTTCATAGGTTAAATATGTGTATCATTAGTATAGTGTGTTCATAGGTTAAATATGTGTATCATAAGTATAGTTGTGCTTTCATAGGTTAAATATGTGTATCATTAGTATAGTTGTGTTTCATAGGTTAAATATGTGTATCATTAGTATAGTTGTGTTTTCATAGGTTAAATATGTGTATCATTAGTATAGTGTGTTCATAGGTTAAATATGTGTATCATTAGTATAGTTGTGTTTTCATAGGTTAAATATGTGTATCATTAGTATAGTTGTGTTTTCATAAGTTAAGTATATGTATCATTAGTATAGTTGTGTTTTCATAGGTTAAATATGTGTATCATTAGTATAGTGTCTTCATAGGTTAAATATGTGTATCATAAGTATAGTTGTGTTTTCATAGGTTAAATATGTGTATCATTAGTATAGTTGTGTTTTCATAGGTTAAATATGTGTATCATTAGTATAGTTGTGTTTTCATAGGTTAAATATGTGTATCATTAGTATAGTGTGTTCATAGGTTAAATATGTGTATCATTAGTATAGTTGTATTTCATAGGTTAAATATGTGTATCATTAGTATAGTTGTGTTTTCATAGGTTAAATATGTGTATCATTAGTATAGTTGTGTTTTCATAAGTTAAATATGTGTATCATTAGTATAGTGTGTTCATAGATTAAATATGTGTATCATTAGTATAGTTGTGAGTTCATAGGTTAAATATGTGTATCATTAGTATAGTTGTGTTTTCATAGGTTAAATATGTGTATCATTAGTATAGTTGTGTTTTCATAGGTTAAATATGTGTATCATTAGTATAGTTGTGAGTTCATAGGTTAAATATGTGTATCATTAGTATAGTTGTGTTTTCATATGTTAAATATGTGTATCATTAGTATAGTTGTGTTTTCATAGGTTAAATATGTGTATCATTAGTATAGTTGTGTTTTCATAGGTTAAATATGTGTATCATTAGTATAGTGTGTTCATAGGTTAAATATGTGTATCATTAGTATAGTTGTGTTTTCATAGGTTAAATATGTGTATCATTAGTATAGTTGTGAGTTCATAGGTTAAATATGTGTATCATTAGTATAGTTGTATTTCATAGGTTAAATATGTGTATCATTAGTATAGTTGTGTTTTCATAGGTTAAATATGTGTATCATTAGTATCATTAGTATAGTGTGTTTTCATAGGTTAAATATGTGTATCATTAGTATAGTTGTGTTTTCATAGGTTAAATATGTGTATCATTAGTATAGTGTGTTCATAGGTTAAATATGTGTATCATTAGTATAGTTGTGTTTTCATAGGTTAAATATGCATCATTAGTATAGTTGTGTTTCATAGGTTAAATATGTGTATCATTAGTTGTGTTTTCATAGGTTAAATATGTGTATCATTAGTATAGTTGTGTTTTCATAGGTTAAATATGTGTATCATTAGTATAGTTGTGTTTTCATAGGTTAAATATGTGTATCATTAGTATAGTGTGTTCATAGGTTAAATATGTGTATCATTAGTATAGTTGTGTTTTCATAGGTTAAATATGTGTATCATTAGTATAGTTGTGTTTTCATAGGTTAAATATGTGTATCATTAGTATAGTTGTGTTTTCATAGGTTAAATATGTGTATCATTAGTATAGTGTGTTCATAGGTTAAATATGTGTATCATTAGTATAGTTGTGTTTTCATAGGTTAAATATGTGTATCATTAGTATAGTGTGTTCATAGGTTAAATATGTGTATCATTAGTATAGTTGTGTTTCATAGGTTAAATATGTGTATCATTAGTATACTTGTGTTTCATAGGTTAAATATGTGTATCATTAGTATAGTTGTGTTTTCATAGGTTAAATATGTGTATCATTAGTATAGTTGTGTTTCATAGGTTAAATATGTGTATCATTAGTATAGTTGTGTTTTCATAGGTTAAATATGTGTATCATTAGTATAGTGTGTTCATAGGTTAAATATGTGTATCATTAGTATAGTTGTGTTTTCATAGGTTAAATATGTGTATCATTAGTATAGTTGTGTTTTCATAGGTTAAATATGCGTATCATTAGTATAGTTGTGTTTTCATAGGTTAAATATGTGTATCATTAGTATAGTTGTGTTCATAGGTTAAATATGTGTATCATTAGTATAGTTGTGTTTTCATAGGTTAAATATGTGTATCATTAGTATAGTGTGTTCATAGGTTAAATATGTGTATCATTAGTATAGTTGTGTTTTCATAGGTTAAATATGTGTATCATTAGTATAGTTGTGTTTTCATAGGTTAAATATGTGTATCATTAGTATAGTTGTGTTTTCATAGGTTAAATATGTGTATCATTAGTATAGTTGTGTTTTCATAGGTTAAATATGTGTATCATTAGTATAGTTGTGTTTTCATAGGTTAAATATGTGTATCATTAGTATAGTGTGTTCATAGGTTAAATATGTGTATCATTAGTATAGTTGTGTTTTCATATGTTAAATATGTGTATCATTAGTATAGTTGTGTTCATAGGTTAAATATGTGTATCCTTAGTATAGTTGTGTTTCATAGGTTAAATATGTGTATCATTAGTATAGTTGTGTTTTCATAGGTTAAATATGTGTATCATTAGTATAGTTGTGTTTTCATAGGTTAAATATGTATATCATTAGTATAATTGTGTTTTCATATGTTAAATATGTGTATCATTAGTATAGTTGTGTTTTCATAGGTTAAATATGTATATCATTGGTATAGTTGTGTTTAGATAGGTTAAATATGTGTATCATTAGTATAGTTGTGAGTTCATAGGTTAAATATGTGTATCATTAGTATAGTTGTGTTTTCATATGTTAAATATGTGTATCATTAGTGTAGTTGTGTTTTCATAGGTTAAATATATGTATCATTAGTATAGTTGTGTTTTCATAAGTTAAGTATGTGTATCATTAGTATAGTTGTGAGTTCATAGGTTAAATATGTGTATCATTAGTATAGTTGTATTTCATAGGTTAAATATGTGTATCATTAGTATAGTTGTGTTTTCATAGGTTAAATATGTGTATCATTAGTATAGTTGTGTTTCATAGGTTAAATATGTGTATCATTAGTATAGTTGTGTTTCATAGGTTAAATATGTGTATCATTAGTATAGTTGTGTTTTCATAGGTTAAATATGTGTATCATTAGTATAGTTGTGTTTCATAGGTTAAATATGTGTATCATTAGTATAGTTGTGTTTTCATAGGTTAAATATGTGTATGATTAGTATAGTTGTGAGTTCATAGGTTAAATATGTGTATCATTAGTATAGTTGTGTTTTCATAGGTTAAATATGTGTATCATTAGTATAGTCGTGTTTTCATAGGTTAAATATGTGTATCATTAGTATAATTGTGATTTCATAGGTTAAATATGTGTATCATTAGTATACTTGTGTTTCATAGGTTAAATATGTGTATCGTTAGTATAGTTGTGTTTTCATAGGTTAAATATGTGTATCATTAGTATAGTTGTGTTTTCATAGGTTAAATATGTGTATCATTAGTATAGTTGTGTTTTCATAGGTTAAATATGTGTATCATTAGTATAGTTGTGTTTTCATAAGTTAAATATGTGTATCATTAGTATAGTTGTGTTTTCATAAGTTAAATATGTGTATCATTAGTATAGTCATGTGTTCATAGGTTAAATATGTGTATCATTAGTATAGTTGTGTTTTCATAGGTTAAATATGTGTATCATTAGTATAGTTGTGAGTTCATAGGCTAAATATGCATATCATTAGTATAGTTGTGTTTCATAGGTTAAATATGTGTATCATTAGTATAGTTGCGTTTTCATAGGTTAAATATGTGTATCATTAGTATAGTTGCGTTTTCATAGGTTAAATATGTGTATCATTAGTATAGTTGTGAGTTTTCATAGGTTAAATATGTGTATCATTAGTATAGTTGTGTTTTCATAGGTTAAATATGTGTATCATTAGTATAGTTGTGTTTCATAGGTTAAATATGTGTATCATTAGTATAGTTGTGTTTTCATAGGTTAAATATGTGTATCATTAGTATAGTTGTGAGTTCATAGGTTAAATATGTGTATCATTAGTATAGTTGTGTTTCATAGGTTAAATATGTGTATCATTAGTATAGTTGTGTTTCATAGGTTAAATATGTGTATCATTAGTATAGTTGTGTTTTCATAGGTTAAATATGTGTATCATTAGTATAGTTGTGTTTTCATAGGTTAAATATGTGTATCATTAGTATAGTTGTGAGTTCATAGGTTAAATATGTGTATCATTAGTATAGTTGTGTTTTCATAGGTTAAATATGTGTATCATTAGTATAGTTGTGAGTTCATAGGTTAAATATGTGTATCATTAGTATAGTTGTGTTTTCATAGGTTAAATATGTGTATCATTAGTATAGTTGTGTTTTCATAGGTTAAATATGTGTATCATTAGTATAGTTGTGTTTTCATAGGTTAAATATGTGTATCATTAGTATAGTTGTGTTTTCATAAGTTAAGTATGTGTATCATTAGTATAGTTGTGAGTTCATAGGTTAAATATGTGTATCATTAGTATAGTTGTGTTTTCATAGGTTAAATATGTGTATCATTAGTATAGTTGTGTTTTCATAGGTTAAATATGTGTATCATTAGTATACTTGTGTTTCATAGGTTAAATATGTGTATCATTAGTATAGTTGTGTTTTCATAGGTTAAATATGTGTATCATTAGTATAGTTGTGTTTTCATAGGTTAAATATGTGTATCATTAGTATAGTTGTGTTTTCATAGGTTAAATATGTGTATCATTAGTATAGTTGTGTTTCATAGGTTAAATATGTGTATCATTAGTATAGTTGTGTTTTCATATGTTAAATATGTGTATCATTAGTATAGTTGTGTTTTCATAGGTTAAATATGTGTATCAGTAGTATAGTTGTGTTTTCATAGGTTAAATATGTGTATCATTAGTATAGTTGTGTTTTCATAGGTTAAATATGTGTATCATTAGTATAGTGTGTTCATAGGTTAAATATGTGTATCATTAGTATAGTTGTATTTCATAGGTTAAATATGTGTATCATTAGTATAGTGTGTTCATAGGTTAAATATGTGTATCATTAGTATAGTTGTGTTTTCATAGGTTAAACATGTGTGTCATTAGTATAGTGTGTCTTCATAGGTTAAATATGTGTATCATAAGTATAGTTGTGTTTTCATAGGTTAAATATGTGTATCATTAGTATAGTTGTGTTTTCATAGGTTAAATATGTGTATCATTAGTATAGTTGTGTTTCATAGGTTAAATATGTGTATCATTAGTATAGTTGTGTTTTCATAGGTTAAATATGTGTATCATTAGTATAGTGTGTTCATAGGTTAAATATGTGTATCATTAGTATAGTTGTGTTTTCATAGGTTAAATATGTGTATCATTACTATAGTTGTGTTTTCATAGGTTAAATATGTGTATCATTAGTATAGTGTGTTTTCATAGGTTAAATATGTGTATCATTAGTATAGTTGTGTTTCATAGGTTAAATATGTGTATCATTAGTATACTTGTGTTTTCATAGGTTAAATATGTGTATCATTAGTATAGTTGTGTTTTCATAGGTTAAATATGTGTATCATTAGTATAGTTGTGTTTTCATAGGTTAAATATGTGTATCATTAGTATAGTTGTGTTTTCATAGGTTAAATATGTGTATCATTACTATAGTTGTGTTTTCATAGGTTAAATATGTGTATCATTAGTATAGTGTGTTCATAGGTTAAATATGTGTATCATAAGTATAGTTGTGTTTTCATAGGTTAAATATGTGTATCATTAGTATAGTTGTGTTTCATAGGTTAAATATGTGTATCATTAGTATACTTGTGTTTCATAGGTTAAATATGTGTATCGTTAGTATAGTTGTGTTTTCATAGGTTAAATATGTGTATCATTAGTATAGTGTTTTCATAGGTTAAATATGTGTATCATTAGTATAGTTGTATTTCATAGGTTAAATATGTGTATCATTAGTATAGTTGTGTTTTCATAGGTTAAATATGTGTATCATTAGTATAGTTGTGTTTTCATAGGTTAAATATGTGTATCATTAGAATAGTTGCGTTTTCATAGGTTAAATATGTGTATCATTACTATAGTTGTGTTTTCATAGGTTAAATATGTGTATCATTAGTATAGTGTGTTCATAGGTTAAATATGTGTATGATAAGTATAGTTGTGTGTTCATAGGTTAAATATGTGTATCATTCGTATAATTGTGTTTTCATATGTTTAATATGTGTATCATTCGTATAGTTGTGTTGTCATATGTTAATTATGTGTATCATTAGTATAGTTGTGTTTTCATATGTTAAATATGTGTATCATTAGTATAGTTGTATTTTCATGAGTTAAATATGTGTATCATTCTTATAGTGTGTTCATAGGTTAAATATGTGTATCATTAGTATAGTTGTGAGTTCATAGGTTAAATATGTGCATCATTCGTATAGTGTGTTCATAGGTTAAATATGTGTATCATTAGTATAGTTGTGAGTTCATAGGTTAAATATGTGTATTATTCGTATAGTGTGTTCATAGGTTAAATATGTGTATCATTGGTATAGTTGTGTTTGCATAAGTTAAGTATGTGTATCATTAGTACAGTTGTGAGTTCATAGGTTAAATATGTGTATCATTAGTACAGTTGTGTTTTCATAAGTTAAGTATGCGTATCATTAGAATAGTTGTGAGTTCATAGGTTAAATATGTGTATCATTAGTATAGTTGTGTTTTCATAGGTTAAATATGTGTATCATTAGTATAGTTGTGTTTTCATAAGTTAAGTATGTGTATCATTAGTATAGTTGTGAGTTCATAGGTTAAATATGTGTATCATTAGCATAGTTGTGTTTTCATAGGTTAAATATGTGTATCATTAGTGTAGTTGTGTTTTCATAAGTTAAGTATGTGTATCATTAGTATAGCTGTGTTTTCATAGGTTAAATATGTGTATCATTAGTATAGTGTGTTCATAGGTTAAATATGTGTATCGTTAGTATAGTTGTGTTTTCATAGGTTAAATATGTGTATCATTAGTATAGTTGTGTTTTCATAAGTTAAATATGTGTATCATTAGTATAGTTGTGAGTTTATAGGTTAAATATGTGTATCATTAGTATAGTTGTGTTTTCATAGGTTAAATATGTGTATCATTAGTATAGTTGTGTTTTCATAAGTTAAGTATGTGTATCATTAGTATAGTTGTGATTTCATAGGTTAAATATGTGTATCATTAGTATAGTTGTGTTTTCATAGGTTAAATATGTGTATCATTAGTATAGTGTGTTCATAGGTTAAATATGTGTATCATTAGTATAGTTGTGTTTTCATAGGTTAAATATGTGTATCATTAGTATAGTGTATTCATAGGTTAAATATGTGTATCATAAGTATAGTTGTGTTTTCATAGATTAAATATGTGTATCATTAGTATAGTTGTGTTTTCATAGGTTAAATATGTGTATTATTAGTATAGTGTGTTCATAGGTTAAATATGTGTATCATAAGTATAGTTGTGTTTTCATAAGTTAAATATGTGTATTATTAGTATAGTTGTGTTTTCATAGGTTAAATATGTGTATCATTAGTATAGTTGTGTTTTCATAAGTTAAGTATGTGTATCATTAGTATAGTTGTGAGTTCATAGGTTAAATATGTGTATCATTAGTACAGTTGTGTTTTCATAGGTTAAATATGTGTATCATTAGTATAGTTGTGTTTTCATAGGTTAAATATGTGTATCATTAGTATAGTGTGTTCATAGGTTAAATATGTGTATCATAAGTATTGTTGTGTTTTCATAGGTTAAATATGTGTATCATTAGAGTAGTTGTGTTTTCATAGGTTAAATATGTGTATCATTACTATAGTTGTGTTTTCATAGGTTAAATATGTGTATCATTAGTATAGTTGTGTTTGCTTAGGTTAAATATGTGTATCATTAGTATAGTTGTGTTTTCATAGATTAAATATGTGTATCATTACTATAGTTGTGTTTTCATAGGTTAAATATGTGTATCATTAGTATAGTGTGTTCATAGCCTAAATATGTGTATCATAAGTATAGTTGTGTTTTCATAGGTTAAATATGTGTATCATTAGAATAGTTGTGTTTTCATAGGTTAAATATGTGTATCATTACTATAGTTGTGTTTTCATAGGTTAAATATGAGTATCATTAGTATAGTGTATTCATAGGTTAAATATGTGTATCATAAGTATAGTTGTGTGTTCATAGGTTAAATATGTGTATCATTCGTATAATTGTGTTTTCATATGTTAAATATGTGTATCATTCGTATAGTTGTGTTTTCATATGTTAAATATGTGTATCAATCGTATAGTTGTGTTTTCATATGTTAAATATGTGTATCATTAGTATAGTTGTATTTTCATAGGTTAAATATGTGTATCATTAGTATAGTGTGTTCATAGGTTAAATATGTGTTTTGTCGTATAGTTGCGTTTTCATAGGTTAAATATGTGTATCATTAGTATAGTTGTGTGTTCATAGGTTAAATATGTGTATCATTCGTATAATTGTGTTTTCATATGTTAAATATGTGTATCATTCGTATAGTTGTGTTTTCATATGTTAAATTTGTGTATCATTCGTATAGTTGTGTTTTCATATGTTAAATATGTGTATCATTAGTATAGTTGTATTTTCATAGTTTAAATATGTGTATCATTAGTATAGTGTGTTCATAGGTTAAATATGTGTATCATTAGTATAGTGTGTTCATAGGTTAAATATGTGTATCATTCGTATAATTGTGTTTTCATATGTTAAATATGTGTATCATTCATATAGTTGTGTTTTCATATGTTAAATATGTGTATCAATCGTATAGTTGTGTTTTCATATGTTAAATATGTGTATCATTAGTATAGTTGTATTTTCATAGGTTAAATATGTGTATCATTAGTATAGTGTGTTCATAGGTTAAATATGTGTATCGTTAGTATAGTGTTTTCATAGGTTAAATATGTGTATCATTAGTATAGTTGTGTGTTCATAGGTAAAATATGTGTATCATTCGTATAATTGTGTTTTCATATGTTAAATATGTGTATCATTCGTATAGTTGTGTTTTCATATGTTAAATATGTGTATCATTCGTATAGTTGTGTTTTCATATGTTATATATGTGTATCATTAGTATAGTTGTATTTTCATAGGTTAAATATGTGTATCATTAGTATAGTGTGTACATAGGTTAAACATGTGTATCATTAGTATAGTGTGTACATAGGTTAAACATGTGTATCATTAGTATAGTGTGTTCATAGGTTAAATATGTGTATCATAAGTATTGTTGTGTTTTCATAGGTTAAATATGTGTATCATTAGAATAGTTGTGTTTTCATAGGTTAAATATGTGTATCATTACTATAGTTGTGTTTTCATAGGTTAAATATGTGTATCATTAGTATAGTTGTGTTTTCATAGGTTAAATATGTGTATCATTCGTATAGTTGTGTTTTCATAGGTTAAATATGTGTATCATTACTATAGTTGTGTTTTCATTGGTTAAATATATGTATCATTAGTATTGTGTGTTCATAGGCTAAATATGTGTATCATAAGTATAGTTGTGTTTTCATAGGTTAAATATGTGTATCATTAGAACAGTTGCGTTTTCATAGGTTAAATATGTGTATCATTACTATAGCTGTGTTTTCATAGGTTAAATATGTGCATCAGTAGTATAGTTGTGTTTTCATAGGTTAAATATGTGTATCATTAGTATAGTTGTGTGTTGATAGGTTAAATATGTGTATCATTCGTATAATTGTGTTTTCATATGTTAAATATGTGTATCATTCGTATAGTTGTGTTTTCATATGTTAAGTATGTGTATCATTCGTATAGTTGTGTTTTCATATGTTAAATATGTGTATCATTAGTATAGTTGTATTTTCATAGGTTAAATATGTGTATCATTAGTATAGTGTGTTCATAGGTTAAATATGTGTAGCATTAGTATAGTTGTGAGTTCATAGGTTAAATATGTGTATCATTAGTATAGTTGTGTTTTCATAGGTTAAATATGGGTATCATTAGTATAGTTGTGTTTTCATAAGTTAAATATGTGTATCATTAGTATACTTGTGAGTTCATAGGTTAAATATGTGTATCATTCATATAATTGTGTTTTCATATGTTAAATATGTGTATCATTCGTATAGTTGTGTTTTCATATGTTAAATATGTGTATCAATCGTATAGTTGTGTTTTCATATGTTAAATATGTGTATCATTAGTATAGTTGTATTTTCATAGGTTAAATATGTGTATCATTAGTATAGTGTGTTCATAGGTTAAATATGTGTATCGTTAGTATAGTTGTGTTTTCATAGGTTAAATATGTGTATCATTAGTATAGTTGTGTGTTCATAGGTTAAATATGTGTATCATTCGTATAATTGTGTTTTATATGTTAAATATGTGTATCATTCGTATAGTTGTGTTTTCATATGTTAAATATGTGTATCATTCGTATAGTTGTGTTTTCATATGTTAAATATGTGTATCATTCGTATAGTTGTGTTTTCATGTGTTAAATATGTGTATCATTCGTATAGTTGTGTTTTCATATGTTAAATATTTGTATCATTAGTATAGTTGTATTTTCATAGGTTAAATATGTGTATCATTAGTATAGTGTGTTCATAGGTTAAATATGTGTATCATAAGTATCGTTGTGTTTTCATAGGTTAAATATGTGTAACATTAGAATAGTTGTGTTTTCATAGGTTAAATATGTGTATCATAAGTATCGTGTTTTCATAGGTTAAATATGTGTATCATTAGTATAGTGTGTTCATAGGTTAAATATGTGTATCATAAGTATCGTTGTGTTTTCATAGGTTAAATATGTGTATCATTAGTATAGTGTGCTCATAGGTTAAATATGTGTATCATAAGTATCGTTGTGTTTTCATAGGTTAAATATGTGTATCATTAGAATAGTTGTGTTTTCATAGGTTAAATATGTGTATCATAAGTATTGTTGTGTTTTCATAGGTTAAATATGTGTATCATTAGTATAGTGTGTTCATAGGTTAAATATGTGTATCATAAGTATTGTTCTGTTTTCATAGGTTAAATATGTGTATCATTAGTATAGTTGTGTTTTCTTAGGTTAAATATGTGTATCATTTGTATAGTTGTGTTTTCATAGGTTAAATGAAGGTTGGGAGGGTGGCCTAATGGTTAAGGTGTTTGCCTTACAAACACAAAATGCAGGGTTTGAGACTCACAAGGGATAATTGGCTAGGCTTAAAATGGCTTGCAACGGCAATTAGCCTAGTACGAACATATAAAAAAAAATATATATATATATAGGTTAAATATGTGTATCATTAGTATAGTGTGTTCATAGGTTAAATATGTGTATCATTAGTATAGTGTGTTCATAGGTTAAATATGTGAATCATTAGTATAGTTGTGAGTTCATAGGTTAAATATGTGTATCATTAGTATAGTGTGTTCATAGGTTAAATATGTGTATCATTAGTATAGTTGTGTTTTCATATGTTAAATATTTGTATCATTAGTATAGTTGTGTGTTCATAGGTTAAATATGTGTATCATTAGTATAGTGTGTTCATAGGCTAAATATGTGTATCATAAGTATAGTTGTGTTTTCATAGGTTAAATATGTGTATAATTAGAATAGTTGCATTTTCATAGGTTAAATATGTGTATCATTACTATAGTTGTGTTTTCATAGGTTAAATATGTGTATCTTTACTATAGTTGTGTTTTCATAGGTTAAATATATGTATCATTAGTATAGTTGTGTTTTCATAGGTTAAATGAAGGTTGTATCATTAGTATAGTGTGTTTTCATAGGTTAAATATGCAATTAGCCTAGTACGAACATATAAAAAAAATATATATATATATATAGGTTAAATATGTGTATCATTAGTATAGTGTGTTCATAGGTTGAATATGTGTATCATAAGTATAGTTGTGTTTTCATAGGTTAAATATGTGTATCATTAGAATAGTTGCGTTTTCATAGGTTAAATATGTGTATCATTACTATAGTTATGTTTTCATAGGTTAAATATGTGTATCATTAGTATAGTGTGTTCATAGGTTAAATATGTGTATCATAAGTATAGTTGTGTGTTCATAGGTTAAATATGTGTATCATTCGTATAATTGTGTTTTCATATGTTAAATATGTGTATCATTAGTATAGTTGTATTTTCATAGGTTAAATATGTGTATCATTAGTATAGTGTGTTCATAGGTTAAATATGTGTATCGTTAGTATAGTTGTGTTTTCATAGGTTAAACATGTGTATCATTAGTATAGTCGTGTTTTCATAGGTTAAATATGTGTATCATTAGTATAGTGTGTTCATAGGTTAAATATGTGTATCATTAGTATAGTTGTGTTTTCATAGGTTAAATATGTGTATCATTAGTATAGTGTGTTCATAGGTTAAATATGTGTATCATTAGAATAGTTGTGTTTTCATAGGTTAAATATGTGTATCATTACTATAGTTGTGTTTTCATAGGTTAAATATGTGTATCATTAGTATAGTGTGTTCATAGGTTAAATATGTGTATCATTAGTATAGTGTGTTCATAGGTTAAATATGTGTATCATTAGAATAGTTGTGTTTTCATAGGTTAAATATGTGTATCATTACTATAGTTGTGTTTTCATAGGTTAAATATGTGTATCATTAGTATAGTTGTGTTTTCATAGGTTAAATATGTGTATCATTAGTATAGTGAGTTCATAGGTTAAATATGTGTATCATTAGTATAGTTGTGTTTTCATAGGTTAAATATGTGTATCATTAGTATAGTTGTGGTTTCATAGGTTAAATATGTGTATCATTAGTATAGTGTGTTCATAGGTTAAATATGTGTATCATTAGTATAGTTGTGTTTTCATATGTTAAATATGTGTATCATTAGTATAGTTGTGAGTTCATAGGTTAAATATGTGTATCATTAGTATAGTTGTGTTTTCATATGTTAAATATTTGTATCATTAGTATAGTTGTGAGTTCATAGGTTAAATATGTGTATCATTAGTATAGTGTGTTCATAGGTTAAATATGTGTATCATTAGTATAGTTGTGTTTTCATATGTTAAATATGTGTATCATTAGTATAGTTGTGAGTTCATAGGTTAAATATGTGTATCATTAGTATAGTTGTGTTTTCATATGTTAAATATGTGTATCATTAGTATAGTTGTGTTTTCATAGGTTAAATATGTGTATCATTAGTATAGTTGTGTGTTCATAGGTTAAATATGTGTATCATTAGTATAGTTGTGAGTTCATAGGTTAAATATGTGTATCATTAGTATAGTGTGTTCATAGGTTAAATATGTGTATCATTAGTATAGTTGTGTTTTCATAGGTTAAATATATGTATCATTAGTATAGTTGTGTTTTCATAGGTTAAATATGTTTATCATTAGTATAGTGTGTTCATAGGTTAAATATGTGTATCATTAGTATAGTTGTGTTTTCATAGGTTAAATATGTGTATCATTAGTATAGTGTGTTCATAGGTTAAATATGTGTATCATTAGAATAGTTGTGTTTTCATAGGTTAAATATGTGTATCATTACTATAGTTGTGTTTTCATAGGTTAAATATGTGTATCATTAGTATAGTTGTGTTTTCATAGGTTAAATATGTGTATCATTAGTATAGTGTGTTCATAGGTTAAATATGTGTATCATTAGAATAGTTGTGTTTTCATAGGTTAAATATGTGTATCATTACTATAGTTGTGTTTTCATAGGTTAAATATGTGTATCATTAGTATAGTTGTGTTTTCATAGGTTAAATATGTGTATCATTAGTATAGTGTGTTCATAGGTTAAATATGTGTATCATTAGTATAGTTGTGTTTTCATAGGTTAAATATGTGTATCATAAGTATAGTTGTGTTTTCATAGGTTAAATATGTGTATCATTAGTATAGTGTGTTCATAGGTTAAATATGTGTATCATTAGTATAGTTGTGTTTTCATATGTTAAATATGTGTATCATTAGTATAGTTGTGAGTTCATAGGTTAAATATGTGTATCATTAGTATAGTTGTGTTTTCATAGGTTAAATATGTGTATCATTAGTATAGTTGTGTTTTCATAGGTTAAATATGTGTATCATTAGTATAGTGTGTTCATAGGTTAAATATGTGTATCATAAGTATAGTTGTGTTTTCATAGGTTAAATATGTGTATCATTAGTATAGTTGTGTTTTCATAGGTTAAATATGTGTATCAGTAGTATAGTTGTGTGTTCATATGTTAAATATGTGTATCATTAGTATAGTTGTGAGTTCATAGGTTAAATATGTGTATCATTAGTATAGTTGTGTTTTCATATGTTAAATATGTGTATCATTAGTATAGTTGTGTTTTCATAGGTTAAATATGTGTATCATTAGTATAGTTGTGAGTTCATAGGTTAAATATGTGTATCATTAGTATAGTTGTGTTTTCATAGGTTAAATATGTGTATCATTAGTATAGTTGTGTTTTCATAGGTTAAATATGTGTATCAGTAGTATAGTTGTGTGTTCATAGGTTAAATATGTGTATCATTAGTATAGTTGTGAGTTCATAGGTTAAATATGTGTATCATTAGTATAGTGTGTTCATAGGTTAAATATGTGTATCATTAGTATAGTTGTGTTTTCATAGGTTAAATATATGTATCATTAGTATAGTTGTGTTTTCATAGGTTAAATATGTGTATCATTAGTATAGTTGTGTTTTCATAGGTTAAATATGTGTATCATTAGTATAGTGTGTTCATAGGTTAAATATGTGTATCATTAGTATAGTTGTGTTTTCATAGGTTAAATATGTGTATCATTAGTATAGTGTGTTCATAGGTTAAATATGTGTATCATTAGTATAGTTGTGTTTTCATAGATTAAATATGTGTATCATTAGTATAGTTGTGAGTTTATAGGTTAAATATGTGTATCAGTAGTATAGTTGTGTGTTCATATGTTAAATATGTGTATCATTAGTATAGTTGTGTTTTCATAGGTTAAATATGTGTATCATTAGTATAGTTGTGTTTTCATAGGTTAAATATGTGTATCATTAGTATAGTTGTGTTTTCATAGGTTAAATATGTGTATCATTAGTATAGTGTGTTCATAGGTTAAATATGTGTATCATTAGTATAGTTGTGAGTTCATAGGTTAAATATGTGTATCATTAGTATAGTTGTGTTTTCATAGGTTAAATATGTGTATCATTAGTATAGTGTGTTCATAGGTTAAATATGTGTATCATTAGTATAGTGTGTTCATAGGTTAAATATGTGTATCATTAGTATAGTTGTGTTTTCATAGGTTAAATATGTGTATCATTAGTATAGTTGTGAGTTCATAGGTTAAATATGTGTATCATTAGTATAGTGTGTTCATAGGTTAAATATGTGTATCATAAGTATAGTTGTGTTTTCATAGGTTAAATATGTGTATCATTAGTATAGTTGTGAGTTCATAGGTTAAATATGTGTATCATTAGTATAGTGTGTTCATAGGTTAAATATGTGTATCATTCGTATAGTTGTATTTTCACAGGTTAAATATATGTATCATTAGTATAGTTGTGTTTTCATAGGTTAAATATGTGTATCATTAGTATAGTTGTGTTTTCATAGGTTAAATATGTGTATCATTAGTATAGTTGTGTTTTCATAGGTAATTACTATGTGTGTGTGTGCATATATTGTTTCATAGGTAAGTGCTAGAGTAGCTGCCCTTGCAGGCCATTTTAAGCCTAGTCAATTTTCATTTTTGCCCTCAAAATAACTTAGCCCGTTTGGCTATAGATTGGACTTACTCATCCCATGGTCAATAATTATATATTTCTACCCCTATAGAGAATATGTGGGATCATACCATAGATAATTGGAGGGGGATGCCTGCATTTAGGAGCTGCCTCTGTCGCTTAGTAGTAGGCGGCATTCCAGTTGGAAGTCTTCTGATTCCTCTCCATACATTTAATTTGCACTTGAATATGGACAGGGATGAAGTTTGTTTTATGTGGAAGGAGTCTATTCCACAGCAGCACTACCCTGTACGAGATATACCTGCCCCCACAAATCATTCTGTTTATGTTGTGAAGAGGTTTAGATCAGTAGACTTAGAATTTCTGATGTCATATGACTTGCTGATGCTCAGTAAATCCATCAATATTGGGTCAGAGGAAGCTTTGTATGCCAGACACAGGTCACCTCTTAGCAGTCTCTAGGATACAGAGTATAGTGACTGGGCTTTGATTTGGTCCATTTAGGGCATATTGTTTAGGCCTTTTATCCTTTTAGTAAAGTATTTCTGTGTGTGTCTCAGTTGCAGCATGTGTCTGGACAGATAGATGCCAAAGGGGGCATTATATTCAATGACTGGTCTATTGAGGGCTGAGTAAAGGGGACAATGACATCCCTAGAGCTAGACACAATCCCTTGTGTATAAGCCATTGCTGTACAGAAGGACTTTCTTGCAACAATAGCCAAATGGTCAAAACTTAAGTTTCTGTTCACATAAGTAATCAAACCCTGAACAACCATGTCAACGTTTAAGAGCATATTGTCAATGTGGTAGATCCCAGGGTAGATGACTTCCCAAAGGATGCAATAATGCATATTTTGGCATTTAGTTTATTCCATGGTTTTGACACTGGTTATTTATTTGAGACACTCCTTCCTGCATATTATGTATCTTATTGCAATACAATTTCTCTGATTAGAAGCACATGCAATGGAGACAACAGTTGAGCCCAAATCCTACCATGTGGGCACCATAAGTCTTAAAATATTTTCATAAATAACTAGAAAGACTGCATGGGAAAGAAAGCGGTGGAACATTTTATGTACTGTGTGTGTGTGTGTGTAGGGACAAAATCTGTCCACAACAGTTCATTACAATATCATTGACATGTGGCGTCAAACGCTGTTGAGAAGTGAAGGAGGACCAGGCTTGAATGCAGCCTGTGATCACTCACCAAAAAGAGGTTATTTACCATCAATAAAATGAGAGTCTTAGTGCTCTGTCGAGGCCTAAAGTCAAACTGGAAGAATCAAGGAGACCATGAGGGACCAGATCAGAAGACATCTGAACATAACAAAACTTTCTCAGTTGTGCGTGCCAAGAAAAGAACAGCAATAGATAGGGTCAAAGTTTTACCAACACTCAACCCCCCCCCAAAAGCAATTTATATAGGATCATGGGTAAATGCTTGGTCAGCTGCCCTTGTGGACCATTTTAAGTCTAGCCAGTTTTGTTTCAAAGTGAGACTCAAACCCTGTACTTTGTGACTGTGAGGTACACGGGTCTATATTATAATACTGAAGTTTTAAAACTTCGAATGTTATAATATCAAACCCTTTAGAGCGAAAGCTGACAATAGCAAAGCCTCAGAACATCAAAATTTTACCTAGGGTAAGATTTTGGTGGTCTGTTCTGTGGCTTCACTATTAACAGCACTGTGGTGTGATGGTTATGGACCAGGTTTAGGGAAGTGAGTGAACGGAGGTTACGAATTGGGTTCAGGTAAGTGTGGTGCGATTGTTACGGACCAGGTTAAGGTAAGTGAGCGAACGGACTGGGGTAAGGTGAGTGTGCAGTAGTTAGAGACTTTAGGGATAGCGCGTGGGTAAGGTGAGTGTGCGGTAGTGACAGACTTTAGGGTTAGGGGCAGGTTAAGTGAGTTAGGTTAGGACACGGGTCAGGTAAATGTGCAATTGTGTGGATGTTAGGGTTAGGGTGGGGTAGGTGAGTTAGGGTTAGGAAGCGGGTAAGGTGAGTGTGCGACAGTTAGGGACATTAGGGTTAGGGTTGGGTTAAGGTAAGTTGGTAGCTAGTGGTGTATGTCTGGTTTAGTATAGGGTCTTGTGAAATATATGTGTGTGGATTATTTATTTTGGTGTGCTTGAGTTGTGTGTATGTTTGTCGAAACAGCAAATTTTTTCCCTGGGAAAAAATTCACTATTCTGATTGTTTGGTTTTCTGGTGTTTCGATTGAATGGGTTCAATATTATAACATTCAATGTTTTTAGACTTCAATGTTATAATATAGACCCAAGGTACACACCTTAAGCATTATACAATCTACTTCCCAAAGTGTGTTGACCAAGCAAAAGCTTCTTAAAGAAAAATGCCCTGCACTACAAAACTTACTACCCTACTGTCCAGCAAGGGACCTCCGTTCTAGTAGTAAATTCTTATTACTTACTTGCAGGAGACTGTCTCTACTCCCAGTGTTGCTAAACTCTGGAAGAGTATCCCCATGCAAACAAACCGCTTCAACAAACTCAGTAGTTTTAAACCGCAGCTTAAACATCTTAACCAGTCCTGGTCCTGGAGATGCTCATCACAGGGTTAAAATATTTTCATTGCACAACAATATCCAAATACTCTCCTTAAACATAATATTCTCAACCTCTTAGTGAAATGATAAAACAAATTTGTATACATAACTGCTGCCTGTACAATCCACTAAATTGCACGTGTGTTTTATCTCTAGTAACTTCCACCTCTGTAAAATCTTAGAATGTATATGTATAAATGTAACTACTGTTTCTGTACAAATATAAATAAAAATATAACTACTGTTTGTGTATAAATGTAAATAGAAATATAACTACTCTGTGTTTGACTGGAACTTAGTAGAATGCAGTGTAAGCAAATGGTGCTTTTCTCTCTGGGCCTCCACTGATAATGGGCATTACCCAGTCAGACCTTCCCAGTAAACAGAGACAAATAAATAAAATAACTGTTTAACAATGGATGGAAGACTCAGCTCTTCAAGGACGAATGCAGAACTCAGAATTATACAATGACTGGCCATTAATATTACAAAATGAGCAAGCTGATTGGTCAGCCCAATCAGCGTGCCCATTGTAAATCCGAGCATATACCAATGGAAATAGGTCCAGTCGCCCGGACTGTTTTCTGTTGGTATACACTAAGTTTTAACTTTATTTTTTTACAAATATAAATAAGATCTCAAATCCAGATGCCGGACATAGCAGAGAGTCAGGACAGAGAAAATACTAGGAAAATCAGGCATGTTATTGAAAACTAAAGACACGTACCTGATTTTCCTTGTTTTTTCTCCAGTCTGTCTCTCTCCTACCCCTAAACTGTCTGAAACTTTTTTTTTTATTGGAAAAAAAAAAAAGAAAAATGGAGCGAAGGAGACCTTTTGTCCGTTGCTTCCTTTCCAAAGCACTGATGTACTGGGTATGCATTTGAATTCAAGTCCCATACACATGCTCAGTATATCGAAAAAAGCAACAAGATATATACCAGCCATGGAAAGACAGCACGGCACCATTATACAAAGACACTAGTTAAGAAAAGTAAGTATTTATTTTTCTTAAATAATGTCATTGTATAATAGCAATAACTGACACAATGGTGTGGTATATTACAATTTACCCACCTTTGGCTGGATTTAATTACTTGGGCTTCGCCCTCATGATTAAACCACACCAACCGTAGGTAAATCTTAATATACCACACCGACGTTGTCGGTTATTGCTTAAATAATTTGACCTAGAGATTCTATATCAAATGTGACAATCCTAACAGGTTACATATTCAGCATGCATATTGAAGAATGCACAGTTTAAACTACTCTCGTGATCTGGTTTTAGGACAACAGTTAAAGACTGGAAATGAAGAAAATGTCCATAAAAGTAACAGCACCATGTTCAAGAAATGTCTTCAAAGGATGAGGAGCACCTAAATGAAGTGACGATCCTCCAATTTCCATAAATGTAACAGTACCATGTTCAAGAAATGTCTTCAAAGGATGAGGAGCACCTAAATGAAGTGACCTGATCCTCCAGTAATAAAAATGTGTGCCCAGAAACAGGTGAAAGGATGAAAGATCAAAATAAAACAGCGGACTGCATTGTCAAAGAAGTTGCTTGTTATTAAAAGTGTGTATCATTTGTTCTTGCCTGCTACAAACAGTCATAGAGAAGCCACAAGTGATTTTGTACTATTGGTAATGTCGTATGAAAAGAAACAGAAGATTTGACTGATCTCTAAACCTGCAATAAAGTCTGTGTGGAAAGTAGACATGTGTATGTCAACCATGATTTCTTGAAACTACTTTAATACAATATTCACAGTTTAATGACCGTATGAGAATGCCATAAGTAGAATATAAAACGTATATTAACTTTTTCTGCTGTTCTGAAGGTTTCTTCCTAGTGGGATGCAGATGTTTATAAATTCATAGTTGTCCATGGATACTATTAGGGTTATGCCTTCTGGAGTGGACTTTGAGCTAGAATATTCTAGTGGAAAGACCGACAACTTAAACTTGCAATGAGTCACAAATTGAAATAAAAGAAGATGGTTTTCAGAATGAAGATGATTTGGAAGAATGATTTTTTTTTTCATTTTATATATGGAAAATGTGTATTGGGAAGAGCAATTAACTTTATCCAAAAATTATGATAGTTACCTGTTTGGAGTTTAAGTGAGTTTAACATTTCTGGTGTAACGATCACATGATGAATATTTGATCCAGTAGACTCGGGCAACAGTAATAGAGCAGTTTCTTATTCAGACTTGGTTAAATACAATTAAATGTTTTATTTGCATATAGTCATGATCAAATGATGAGTCTTTGAAACTTGGCCAGCATTCCAATTAATCTCTTTGGATACTATTTGCATTTCAGTGAGGACAGAGGTGATTTAAAGCTACCTAAGAGTTTTCCAGTGCTTCCATTATTATAACAATGACTCTGAAAATGAAGATTTGGAGAGGTATTTTATTCCTATCCAAAGGGAAGGAAGAGTTGACAAATTAACAATGAATGTCCAGCAGTATAATTTATTCCACAGAATTAAGCATGTTGTCTGGTTGGACATCAGAAAATGTGGGACACTGGACTGACCCAGTTATATGCATGGTTTTATGAGCCAGCTTTCATAACAAAAATGTCATATAAGTTTGATGTATTTAGCTCTTGTGTTAGAAGACTGATTTTACACTGACTATGTGCTGATGAGTAGAAATATTTAGTTATTCATTTTCTCTCTTGAAACCTAATGTAGTGTTCATCATGACGGCGCACAAAAAGTGGGGATGCACTATGCATTGATTGGTAATATTGAGGGTTCAGAATTCCCTAAGAAACAGGGTTTGTGGAAGATACAAAAAGGCAATTCATGTGGTTATGTGATATTATAGCTAACAAAAATATTGGGAGAGATGTTAAATTATGGTCATTTGAAGGATAAAATTTGTAAAGGTCGTAAAGGGATATACTTTTGACCTTTTAGTCTATGAAGGGTGCTATGTGAATGTTGTATCTCAGGATGTGTTGGGTGAGTGGACAAAGAATATGGTTAAGTGTGATGATGCCAGAAATGATATGATATGTAAGGAAAAAATAAGGAGTGATTACAATTACAGTGTTTATTAACTCTAGTCTCATTCCTTTTGCTTTGAGATTTATGTACACACTTAGGAGAAAAGCATTTGATGGTCAGATGGTTTCTGAGGACATGCATTTCAATCTCTGGAAAAAACTTCTAAGTTTGATGATACCTGAAACTGAGGATATAAAATTAAAAATCAATAAATGAATTTCATAATGTTTAATAAAACTAAATGAGTATATAGAATGTTGTATTATAGGATAAATCCACTATTAGAACTGGTTAGAACCAGGAAGCCTGTTGGTTACTTGGAGATCTGGTGTATGTTATTCAATGCTGAATTGTTTGATAAGATGCTATTTTGTATGAATGGAAATATGGCAATAGCCAGGAGTGAAAGTTTTATGATCTCAATATGGTCACAGCAAGCTAAGTTTGTTTACTTGACTTATTACAGATCAATAAGTAAATTATAGCACTGGACTTAATTATACATGTAGTTTTGTACTGATACTTAAATTAACATATTGCTATCTAGGTGGTATTACTAGGATTTGTTTCTTAAACACAGCTTGAAAATGTCATGCTGTAGAGGTATTCTCTGCTAGGGAGTTTGATAGTTGTAAGAACGCATTGAATTAAGTAAGGCCTGAGGCTTTTGGATTAGTGGGATTATTTTCATGGGTAATCTGTTGACATTATTGTTCTAGTACAAGATTATTTGTTGAATCCAGAAGCAGGTGAAGTGGTCTTCAGTGGTTAAGGTTATAGTTCAGCTTTAGAGAATCCTAAGCTTTACAGCTGGTTATGGTGAGTGCAAACTGCTGGTAAGGTCAAATTAATAAGTTATTAATTCACAGTATGAAAAATATAAGAATGTAAAGCTAAATAAGTCTCGAATAAATGCAGGAATAATTGGAAATTCAGAACAGAGTGAATTTTATCAAGGTGAAGTAATAAAGACAAGTATTCAGTCGGTACCCTATGTATTGGCTACAAGCCACCCACCCCTGCATTCAGTACATTTATAGCTAGTCAACATTTCTACTCCCCCTAAGCACCTCCCCTTCCTCTCCATCTAAGCCAATCACTTTATTCTCTAATCAGCACCCTTCTCCTTTCTAACACTCATCTTCTCCTACTCACTAGTTCACCACCATTCTTCCCTCCTATTAACCTTATATCCTACCTCTCATTTCAGAGCTGTGCAAATCCTCTCTAGCCTAACAGTATCCCCAACGTGGGCACCACGCACATTAGCAGACCTTACAAGTAACTCATCCTCTAACACAATGAAACAAACTGCACTACACCAAAATTAAACAAACTACACTACACCAAAATTAAACAAACTACACTACACCAAAATTAAACAAACTACACTACACCAAAATTAAACAAACTACACTACACCAAAATTAAACAAACTACACTACACCAAAATTAAACAAACTACACTACACCAAAATTAAACAAACTACACTACACCAAAATTAAACAAACTACACTACACCAAAATTAAACAAACTACACTACACCAAAATTAAACAAACTACACTACACTATCTCCTTTACACCTTAGAACTATCCATAAGTCCACACACCCACAACACCTACCTTTCCACCTTTTCTCTCCTTTCTCCACCCTTATATCAAACCTCACCTCTATTCTTATACTCTTCCGCAGTACTATACCTCCATCTCATCTACACTTCTACTCACATAGTATTTACTACTACACTCCAATCTATACTAAAACATAGTGATGCCACCATTCCTCTCTACGCCCATTCGACGTCTACCATACTACCTCTCCTCATATCACACTAGGTTACAAGCACTACACCCTTTTCCAACCTCTACTTACAATACTCCTTTCCCTAAATCACTTTACACACTTAGAAATGCACCTTCTATCAAACTCCTCCCTCCCCAAAATCAAAACTCCTCCCCTCACCTCAACCGCCACTAGAACCAAGCCAAAATATCACTTCAACGCCCTCTTACTCCCTACCTTAACTCATCCATCTAACACCCTGGCCCCATCCGGAGACATACACCCAAAGCCAAAGCCAAATACCCTCCTCCTCACTAATAACTTATCCACTCAACCTACCACTCCTCACCCTAAACTCTCCAGTAAACACATATCCCTTTATTCCATGATTATCCTTAACCATACTCAACAAAGTAAGTGAACTGCACACTTCGAGGGATCACCACTCCCCTGATATAATAATTCTAACTGACACTTGGCTGAAACCTCACACCTCTGACAAAGAATTCCTCCCCCTAGGCTACAATATCTTATGTTTTGATAGACCAAAGAAAAAAGATGGTGGAGTTGCTATACTATATTTTAACCACCTCTCCCTTTCTCCATTACTGAACCCCCTCCCCCTTCTTTTTCTCCTGCTGAACTTCTGACTGCCAACTGCAAAACTGAATAGTGAACACAAATTAAATAGTGAACACACTACCTACCCATCTTTCTCTGCTTTAACCCATGAGCTCCACTCTTCAAACACTACTCTCCTATTCAGTTTCAAAGTAATTCCGATCCCACCCCATCCTCTTCTCCCTCACCCCCCACACCCATCCAAATACCCCATTCATCATCACCTGTACTCACCCTCTTTAACAAACTATATTAGCCACATACTAGACAGGCTGTCACTGTCTCTCTCCAGGGACATCCACCCCAACCCTGGCCCTACCAATGCCACACCCAACTCTCATCTCCATCTTCCACATTCCCCCACTCCCAAAAATTTCCGTTTCATTACAGTCAATCCCCAAAGCTTTAGAAATAAAATTCCCATCCTCCATGCTTGGCTGTCCCATAACCAACCTGACATTGCTGCCATCACAGAGACCTGGCTAAATTCTAATATAAAAATAATGAAATTCTCCCAAAAGGCTACCAAATGCTACACTCTGACAGACCCAACAAAAAGGTGGTGGAGTAGCTGTACTCTAAACCTCTTAATCCCATTCCCAAATTTGCCAATTCTGAACTCTGTATTGCCCTCCTTAAACTCAACAACACAAATCCATTATCCATTGCTGCCCTCTATATTCCTCCAGGCAACAACATCCCTATACTTGTAGACATACTCTCCTGGTTTTCAACTAACATCAAAAACAAAACAGTTATTCTAGATGATGTAAACATAAACTGGGCCATGACAAACTCTGAATCTCCCTCCCTAAATATCAACTTCTACAACTACACCCAATTAATAAACACTCCTACCAGGCCAAACAAAGGTGGAGCCACTGGTACCATCATTGACTGGATCTTAGTGTCTCATCCTAACCTTATCTCAGATACTGGCACCTTTCCTGTCTCTCAGCAACCACCTGCCTGCATTTGCTGTCTGTCAGTCCTCTCCCCCTCAAAAGCTACACTACTATGTACAATCTCAGAACCTCTCCAATTTTAACCCACAAATATTCATAGACTGGCTAAAAGTAACAGATTGGTCACCCTTAAAAACCTTGCCTCTTGACAATGTCATTGATTACTTTAATAAAACCTTCCTGAACCTTCTTAACAACCTTGCTCCAGTAAAAACTAAAAGTGTTAAAACTTCATCCTCCCCTTGGTTAATGAAAGAAAATAAACAAATCATACAGCTAAGAGACAAAATGTGGAAACTTTACCATAAAAATAAATTACGCCATGTCCTAACAAAAGTCAGACAATTCTGTAACACTGCAAAAAAACTATAATCAGGGAATGAAAATCATACTGCAACAAACTTCAATCAGAAAACTTATCCAACCCAAGAAAATTCTGGGATTCTATCTCCTCCCTTCTCCACTCAGGCAATAAGGGCAATCCATCCACTAACCTATACTTTACTGACCTAGAAAATGACTCTAACTTCAATATCCTCTTCATAGAATCCATAGCTAAACCCACTACCAGCTTCTCTCACCACTCTCAACCCCTCCCTCATCCATCCCCTCAACACCCCCACACAATCTGACTCCCCCACTCCTACTTTTAGCTTCTCGCTTCTCTCTATAAGTAAAATAAAGAGGCTCCTCCTTCAACTCAAACCAGGCTCCCCTGCCCCAGATAACCTACCCACGACTTTCCTAAAATTGTCTGCAGACAGCATTGCCCATCCCATCTCTATCTTAATAAAGTGAGCCATACCAGAATCATACATTCCCTCACTATGGAGACATGCCTTTATCATTCCACTCCATAAAAGAGGCAAAAACACTAGCACTTCTAATTTGCGGCCCATAGCCATACTATCCCCACTATCAAAAATCATGGAAAAATGTATTGAATCCCAAGTGATGTCCTGTATGACCCATAACAACCTACTAACCCCTACACAACATGGTTTCTGTCCTGAGCATAGAACCATCACTGCCTTCCTCTTCTCTGCTCTATTCCTTGACCTCTCCAACACCTCTGATACTGTTTCTCACCCCTTACTACTATCCCAACTCTCTTCTCTCAACCTCTCCCCCCTACCATCACCTGGTTCACCAGCTACCTCTCTGAAAGACAGCAAGCCGTCAAATGGAAAAACAAACTGTCTTTCTTTCTACACACCCCTACAGGAGTTCCCCAGAGTTCCATCCTAGGCTCCCTCCTTTTTAACATCTTCATTAATAACTTCCACCAGTCTCTCTCTCTCTGATGCCACACTACTTCAATATGCTGAAGATTCAACCATTATTTGTACAGCAGACACCTCCTGACCTACTTCGCAAAACTCAGTTAGCCTTCTCTAACACCGAATCATGGATGCGTAGTAATCACCTCACCTTAAATGCCAATAAAACAAAGTTAATGATCTTCTCCCCATCTAAAAACACAAATATAGACAAAAACTCTTTTACAGTGACTGTTCAGAATAACAGCCCCATAGAAATAGTATCACATACCAAACTGCTCGGTGTCATAATTGATGGAAATCTAAAATTTGACATTCATAATCAAACTAATATCAAAAAACTCACCAAAAACTAGGTCTCCTGTATAGACACAATCATTACCTTACCCATCCACCAGACACACCCTAACCTCTACTTACCTTCTTCCCTCTCTTATGTATGGTGCCCCCACCCCCCTCCATTCACTAATCTTCAGCTAGGCTTACAGGCCAAATTGGAAGCCTGTTACAATAAAATCTCCAAATTTGCCACCAAACCCAGAAACTCATCGCATCACTGTCTCTCTCTCCACTCCCTGAAATGGTTAGAACTTCCTAACTACCTCAGACTCCTTAGACTTACTACTGCTCACAAGCTCATATTCAAACCTTCTAGTTGTCCTTCTCTGTCCACCTCTTTAACCCCCTACATTCCCAACCACTCTCTAAGATCAGAAAACCACAATCTTCTAAACTTATATAAGCCTCGTCGACCCCCTGGCCACCTACTATTATCCTGCTCCCTGGCTAAACTCTGAAATTCTCTCTGTACCACCCTTCAAAATACTCAGAGCCACTCAAACTTCAAAACTCTTCTCCAATCTCACATCCTTTCAAAGTGGGAATGTTCCTGTACCCCTACCACATAAACTCTAACACCATCTCTCATGCACTATGTACCTCAATCTCTCTTACCTTTTGCCTGTACTTCCTCTCCTACCCTATAACTCATAAGCCCCCCAACCCACTCCATTTCCCCACTATATACCACCATTTACCTTTCCCACCTCACCTTCGTTTCTCTGTCTCCTCATATTTCAAACTCAAAAAAAGGCGTGTTTTTTTTACTCTGTACATACATTTTTTACTTGCATGTTTTTTTTCATCTAAAATGCCTGCATGTTTAGACTATACTAATCTCACTTTTTAATTCATTATCTAGGATTAGTAATGTTATGTCTTTTTTTTACAAGTTGCATATTATCTCTGTACTTTTCACTGTTCTACAACTTTATTTACTTTTGTATAACTATTGTAATATTATCTATATCTTGTGGAGCTTTTATCTCTGGGACCCCACTGAAAACTGGCTCTTCCAGGCCCAGTGGACTATCCCAGTTATCAAACTGTGATAAAATAAATAAATAACAAATGAATAAATAAAAATGAATGCCCACAATAAACTAACTGTAGCTGCTATATACATACAACATCGCAGTACTAGAACAAATCCTCTCCTGGCTCACACATAATGCACCCGATTAAACATTATCCTTGGTGACATCAATATTAATTGTGTCTCACTGTCCTCTAACAGCCCAAGCTCATGTATTAATTTGCCTGGCTTCTCCCAACTAATCGCCACCACTACACATATTAATAAACCAACTAACTCCAGTTCTCTTATTGACTGGATACTAGTTTCCAATCCACATAAATATCACTACCGTGAGTCACTATCCGACTCAGTAAATGACCACTCACCAGTTAAAGTACTTGGATTCACCCCTCACCACACCCAACCACATAAATACATAGAATGCCACAAACTTTCTAGCATCCATCCTGAAACCTTCAGTAACCTTCTCTCCGCAATAAACTGCTCCTTCCTAACTCGTCTACCCCTAGATGAGGTTGTACAAAAATTCAACTCTATATTCATAAATTCTAAACACATTTGCCCTGCTATAAACTGTAGAGTAAAATCAATTAGTTCCCCCAGCTATCACAAACTGCAAGATCCCTAATGCAGAAAGAGATAAATCATGGAAAAGCTGGTCTAAATCAAAATCCCCTCCTCATCTTCAAATGTATAAAGAACTTTGCAACCTTACCAAAAAAAAAAACATCAACAAAGATAAAAAAGAACTTTTACAACAAATCTCAAACCTCATACAGGTCTAATCCAAAGAAATTCTGGAACTCTATCAATCAAATAGTACACCCAGGTAACCCTCAACTCCTCATCCTTGTCTGAATAATACAACCCAAGAAACACCCTCCATATTTAACACATGCTTCATAGACACCGTTAGCAAACTGATGCAAACAAGTAGCTCTGTCAGCCGTCCAGATATCTCTACCTCCACTACTTCCAAAAACACCTTCTCTTTTATACCAGTATCAACCAAGAATATAAAACACTTACCTCTCAAAGTGAAACCTTGCTCCTTCTCTGCAACCTACCTCCACTCTTCCTTAAGGCAGCCACTAACTGAATAGCCTTTCCTGTCTCTCTTCTTATTAATTGCTCTATAACAGAATCCAGTGTACCCACTATCTGGAAGCAATGTTTTACTCTACCCATGCACAAAGGAGGTAACTTATCTGAACTTTCAAACTCCAGATCAATTGCAATTCTATCACTTCTTTCCAAAATAGTTGAGAAATCTGTGCATGAGCTAATGCTGGATTACCTTATACAAGAAAAATTACTAACCTCCACACAATACGGCTTTCGCCCCAACACGCCATCTCAATAGCCCTCATCAACTTCACTAATACAATCTCTCTAGCAAGAAACACCAACAAACTACTCTCACGTTTATTCCTTGACCTCTCTGAAACATTCAACACTGTCTCCCACCCGCTGCTGCTGAACTAACTCTCTGACCTAAATCTTTCTAGTTCAACCATTTCCTGTTTTGCTAGTTGTCTCACTGACAGACAGCAATCTGTAAAATGGCTCCCCACATTTTACCTGTTCTCTCCAACAAGATGGGAGTGCCTCAAGGATCAGTACTTGATCCACTTTTGTTCAACATCTTTACCAACCTCCTATACACATCCTGTCCATAATCCTAACTCATACAATATGCAGATGATGCCAGTGCCATCACCATAGCTGATAACCTCTCATATCTGAACACACTTACCCAAATATCTTTCAAAGCTATTGAAAACTGTCTGTCCAATAACCAGTTAATCCTAAAATCTAAAAGGACCAAGCTCTCTTTTTCTACCTAAATCCCTCAGCCACCTTAAACCCCCTTTCTATATTTCATTCCTTAACAAAACTCCCATCACAGTAAAATCTCATACTAAGCTTGTGGTAGTCGCAATAAATGAGCAACTCAAATCTGGCCTCCACATCCTCAATTGCATCAAGAAAACCCATCAAAAACTTGGACTGCTATATAAAAACAAAAAATTCCTAACAAGTGAGGCTAAACTCTCTCTTTCTCATGCCTACCTACTCACTAGTCTCTTCTATGGATCACAAAGCCTTACCAACCTACAGACCCTCTCTTAACAAAGCTAGAAACCACCTATAATAAAGTTGACAGATTTGCAGCTAACCAGACCTTTAAATGTCACCACTGTCTTTCTCTCAACACATTAAACTGGTTAGAATTTCCCCAACTACTTCTCTCTGTGTCAGATCATACATTCCATCTTGTATAAGCCCTACTTGTGGCCCAATATCTCCTACTTGTCTCCCTCTACACCCCTATCAGGGGTCTCAAAAACTCTAATCAAAATCTGTTACAAATCTATAAACCAAAAACTATTGTAATAGGACACAATCTATATAGTTAATCCTCCTCCTGCTCTTGGAACAAATTTTCCTGGATATTAGAAGTATAGACCACCCTCAACAATTCAAACTTGCTTTCACAAACTGTTCAGCTGTAAACATCCTCCCTCATCTTATCCTCATTCACTGACCACAGACTCTCTAGCCCTCATGCCTATTTTATCACTCCGGACTGCTAAATCTAAATCCTCTGACACTTCTTTTACTGCATATAACACACTGAAATTGTACTTTCCTGCTAAATGCTCTCAGTATGCTTCATTCAATGCCTGCCTATACCAATTCTCCAAAAGTCTACTTCTGATGTGATTAATGCTACATTCTTGTAAATGTCTGTGACCAACTGCATTTTTTATTTTATTATTTATTTATTTTGTTTTTCATTTGTTTACCTGGAAACTCCGACTGCACACGTCCATTTTCAGAGGAGGCCCGGGTAGAAAAGCTCCACATAGAACACAATACATAATACATACAATTTAAAATCACTGGATTAGAACTGATCACACAGTGAAAGTAATAGAGTTTAAAACAATCAGGATCTATTTGTAAACTAAGTAATCAATCAAGGAGCACAAGACATTAAAGATTAGCTATTACAGAAAGGAATCAATGAACAGATCGTTTAGTGAGTCAGAATACTGAAATAAAGTGAAGGTAGCAAGACTAGAAAAAAGAGACATCTACCTCTCAATGGTATTATTTGTATAGGACATATACGGCACAATGGTATTATTTGTATAGGACATGACCCACCCAATGGTATTATATGTAGAGGAAATATACTGCTCAATGGTATTATTTGTATAAGACATATACCGTCCAATGGCATTATTTGTATAGTACATATACTGCCCAATGCTATTATTTGTATAGGACATATACCTCCCGATGGTATTATTTGTATAGGACATATACCATAAAATGGTATTATTTGTATAGGACATAAATGGCACAGTGGTATTATTTGAATAGGACATGACCTACCCAATGGTATTATATGTATAGGAAATATACTGCTCAATGGTATTATTTGTATAAGACATATACCATCCAATGGCATTATTTGTATAGCACATATACTGCCCAATGCTATTATTTGCATAGGACATATTCCGCCCGATGGTATTATTTGTATAGGACATATACCGCCCAGTGGTATTACTTGTATAGGACAGATACCGCCCAATGATATTATTTATATAGGACGTATACCATCCAATGGTATTATTTGTATAGGATGTATACCAACCCAATGGTAATATTTGTATAGGACATGTTCCGTTCAATGGTTTTATTTGTATAGGACATATACTGCCCAATGATATTATTTGTGTAGGACATATACTGCCCAATGATATTATTTGAATAGGATGTATACCACCCAATGGTATTATTTGTAAAGGATATATACTGCCCAATGGTGTTATTTGTATAGGATGTATATCACCAGATGGTATTATTTGTATAGGACATATACTGCTCAATGGTATTATTTGTATAGGACATATACCGCCCGATGGTATTATTTGTATAGGACATATACCGCCCGATGGTATTATTTGTATAGGATGTATAGCACCGGATGGTATTATCTGTGTAGGATATATACTGCCCGATAGTATTATTTGTATAGGATGTATGCCGCCAGATGGTATTACTTGTATGGGACATATATCGCCCGATGGTATTATTTGTATAGGACATATACAGCTTGATGGTAATATTTGTATAGAACATATACCGCCCAATGCTATTATTTGTATTGGGCATATACCGCCTGATGCTATTATTGGTATAGGACATATACCACCCAATAGTATTATTTGTATAGGACATATACTCCCCAGTGGTATTATTTGTATAGGATGTATACCACCCAGTGGTATTATTTGCAATGGATATATACTGCCCTTTGGTATTATTTGTATAGGATGTATACTGCCCGATGGTATTATTTGTATAGGGCATATACCGCCCAATGGTGTTTTTTGCATAGTATATATACCGCCCGATGGTATTATTTGTGTAGTACATATACTGTCTGATGGTATTATTTGTATTGGACATATACCGCCCGATGGTATTATCTGTATATGACATATACCGCTCGATGGTGTTATGTGCATAGGACATATACTGCCTGATGGTATTATTCATTGTAGGTTTATAGGTTCATAGGTAGGAACTAAGCTATTAACCCAAGGGCCTAAGTAAGCCTAGCCAACAAGATTCCCTGGCTTATGCCACTGAATAAGGTTATTTTCCTGTGCCCCTGTTGAGCAGAGTCACAGAAGTGATCCCCAGGGTGTATTTCTTATTTTCCATCCACTCATCATGATTTTTCTGGAAGAGTGCTAATGAGGAACTTTGCTTGACATAGATGGGTGGCTTGTTCCAGAGTATGGGAAGTCTCTGGGACAGGAATCTATCCCTCCAGCAAGTCCTGTTTATTGTGGTGACAAGGTTTAGGTCCCTAGAGCGTGTAACTCGGAAGGATTGGGATTTCTTTAGGTGCAGCATGTCCAACAGCTCTGGGTTTGACATAGCTTTATAGACTTTATATATTTATAGAGATCACCTCGGAGTAGGCAATATGCTATGGAGTAAAGCTGGAGTTTTGAGGTGGTCAGTTTGAGGCCAGTAATCCTCTTTGTGAGGCACTTCTGTGACCTTTCCAGCTGCTGCAGATGTCTTGTGATGTACATACCAACAGGGGGCGTTGTACTCTATAATGAGTCTAATGAGTGTCAAGTAGAGGAGAACAATGAACTCTTTTTTCCTAGATGAGAACCCTTTTGTGATGACATATAAGACATATACTGTCTGATGGTATTATTTGTATAGGACATATACCACCCAATGGTGTTATTTGTTTAGTATATATACCGCCTGATAGTATTATTTGTGTAGGACATATACTGTCTGATGGTATTATTTGTATTGGATATATACCGCTCAATGGTATTAATTGTATAGGTCATATACTGCCCGATGGCATTATTTCTATAGGACATAAACTGCCTGATGGTATTATTTGTATAGGATATATATACCACACAATGGTATTGTTTGTATAGGACATATACCCCCGATGGTATTCCTTGTATAGGATATATACCGCCTGAAGGTATTGATTGTATAAGATATATACCACCCAATGGTATAGTTTGTATATGATATAGAAAGCCCAATGGTATTATTTGTATATTACATAAACCGCCTGATGGCATTATTTGTATAGAACACATACCACCCGATGGTATTATTTGCATAGGACATATACCGCCCAATGGTATTACTTGCATAGGACATATATCGCCTGATGGTATTATTTGTATAGGATGTATAATGCCCGATGGTATTATTTGTATAGGACATATACCGCCCAATGGTATTACTTGCATAGGACATATATCGCCTAATGGTATTATTTGTTTAGGACGTATACCACCAGATTGTATTATTTGTAGAGGATGTATACTGCCCGATACTATTATTTGTATAGGACATATACCACCCAATGGTAATATTTGTATAGTACTTATACTGCCCAATAGTATTATTTGCATAGGACATATACCGCCACATGGTATTATTGATATGGGACATATGCCACACAATGTTATTATTTGTAAAGGACATATACCACCATATGGTATTATTTGTATAGGACATATACCACACGATGGTATTATTTGTATTGACATATACCGCCCAGTGGTATTATTTGTATAGGACATATACCGCCAGGTGGTCTTATTGGTATAGGACATATACTGCCCAGTGGTATTATTTGTATAGGACATATACTGCCAGATGGTAAAATTTGTACAGAATGTATACCACCCGATGGTATTATTTGTCTAAGACATATACCACCTGATGGTATTATTTGAATAGGACATATACCGCCCAATAGTAATTTTTGTATAGAACATATACCCCCTATTGGTATTGTTTGTATAGGACATATAATGCCCAATGATATGCTTGTAAGGGACATATACCACTCAATGACATTATTTTTATAGGACATACACCGCCAGATAATATTATTTGTATAGGACACATACTGCCTGATGGTGTTATTTGTGTAGAAAGTATACCGCCCAATGGTATTATGTGTGTAGGACATTTACTGTCTGATGGTATTATTTCTTTAGGACATGTACCATCAAATGGTATTATTTCTACAGGACATATACCGCTTGATGGTATTATTTGTATAAGACTTATACCACCTGATGATATTATTTGCATAGGATATATACTGCCCGATGGTATTATTTGTATAGGATGTATAACACCCGATGACATTACCTGTATAGGACATATACCGCCCGATGCTGTTATTGTATAGGACATATACCACATGATGGTATTATTTGTATAGGACTTATACTGCCTGATGGTATTATTTGTATAGTACATATACCACCCTATGGTATCATTTGTATAGGACATATACCGACCAATGGTATTATTTGTATAGTACATATACTGCCCGATGGTATTATTTGTGTAGGACATATACCGCCCGATGGTATTATCTGTATGGGACATAATCCATCCGATGGTATTGTTTCTATAGGACATACACTGCCCGATGGTATTATTTGCATAGGATATATACTGCCTGATGCTATTATTTGTATCGGACATATACCACCTAATGGTATTATTTGTATAGGATATATATTGCCCAATGGTATTATTTGTATAGGTTCTATACCACCCAATGGAATTATTTGTAAAGGATATATACTGCCCGATGGTATTATTTGTTTAGGATGTATACCGCCAGATGGTATTATTTGTTTTGGACATATACCACAAGATGGCATCATTTGTATAGGACATATACTGCCTGATGGCATTATTTGTATAGGACATATACTGCCCGATGGTATTATTTGTATAGAACATATACCCACTGATGCTATCATTTATATAGGACATGTACCGCCTGATGCTATTATTTGCATAGGACATATACGCCCCGATGGTATTATTTGTATAGGACATATACCGCCCAATGGTATTATTTGTATAGGACATATGCTGCCCGATGGTATTATTTATATAGGACGTATATCGCCTGATGATATTATTTGTATAAGACATATACCGCCCAATGGTATTATTTGTATAGGACATATGCTGCCCGATGGTATTATTTATATAGGACGTATACCGCCTGATGATATTATTTGTATAAGACATATACTGCCCAATGATATTATTTGTATTGGCCGCATAGTGTCTGATGGTATTATTTGTGTAGGAAGTATACCGCCCAATGGTATTATGTGTGTAGAACATTTACCGTCTAATGGTATTATTTCTATAGGGCATGTACCTCCCAGTGGTATTATTTCTATAGGAAATATACCACCCGATGGTATTATTTGTAAAGGACTTATACCTTCTGATGGTATTATTTGTATAGGACGTATACCGCCTGATGGTATTATTTGTATAGGAAGTATAACAACTAATGGCATTACTTGTTTCATAGTTTCATAGTTTAGTACTAGGCTATCTGCCCTGGGGCATTTGTAAGCCTAGCCATAGTGATGTGGCTTTCGCCACCCCATGAAATGGTACAAAAATGCACAGAATAGATTTAGAATACTGTGCCTCTGTCTAGTAGTGACACAGTGAAGGTCCCCTTATATAATAGAATTAGTTTACTGTGCCCCTGTCTAGTAGTGACACAGATGTGACCCCTGGGGTAAACTTACGATCTCCCATCCACTCATCAAGATTTCTCTTGAAGAGAGTTAGTGAGGGGCTCTGCCTAACATGAACTGGGATTCTGTTCCAGAGCATGGGAAGCCTCTGGGTTATGAATATATCCCTCCAGCATGTCCTATTCATACTTGCGCCGAGGTTTAAGTCTGTAGCTCTCGTGGTTCTGATGGATTTGGATTTTTTGAGGTGGGGCATGTCCATCAGTTCCTGATTGGACATGCCCTTGTACGTCAGGCACAGATCACCTCTGAGCAGGTGGTATGCTATTGAATAGAGCTGGAGTTTCTTTAGTCTGGCAGAATAAGACATATGTTGGAGACCCTTGATCCTCTTGGTGAGGTACTTTTGTGGTCTCTCCAGCTGTTACAAATGCCGGGTGAGGTACATACCAAATGGGGCATTGTACTCAATCATGGGTCTGATGAGGGAGGAGTATAGGGGTACAATGACATCCTTGGATCTGGATGTGAATCCCTTCATGATAAGGTGTGCAAGGTAGAATGTCTTTCTAACCACTTTGGCAACGTGGGTGTCAAATGAGAGGTCGTTGTCGACTTGGGTCCCTAGGTCTCTGATTACTTTTTCCGTACTCAGTGGGTTGCTGTCTATGTGATAATTTGTGGGTACTTTGTTTTTCCCAAAGGGGATGACTATACATTTTTTGGCATTTAGTTTAAGGCCATGACTGTGGCACCAGTTGTCCGTTTCTGTGAGGCCTTTTTGTAGGATGTTTGTGTCCGCTGGTGTATCGACTATGGCACCTAGTTTGCAGTCATCTGCGAACTTTTTCAGCCACAACCCTCCCATGTTTGCTTTGACATCTGAGAAATAAATGCCGAACAAGAGGGGTCCCAGGACAGATCCCTGTGGGACACCACTTGTGACTGGCTTTGAGTCTGACATTGCTCCAGCAATTTTAACTTTATGGGTTCTGTCCTTTAGCCAGTTTGCAACCCATCTAGTGACATAAGGGTTTACATTTAAGCTGTTGAGCTTATCTATGATGCCTGAGTGGGGTATTGTGTCGAAGGCCTTAGCCAAGTCCAGGTAGGCTGTATGGACTGCTTTGCCCTCATCAATGGCTCTAGTGACTGTTTTGAAAAAGTCAACCAGGTTCAAAAGGCAGGATCTGCCCTTTACAAAGCCGAACTGGGTGGGATCAAGTGTCTGTAGGTCCCCAATGCCTCTGTTTATGAGTTCCATAATGATTCTTTCCATAGCTTTGCAGACCAGGCTGGTTAAGCTTATGGGGCGGTAGTTCCCAGGGTCTGTAGAGGTACCCCCTTTGTGGAGTGGGACCACTGTTGCTGTACGCCAGTGTTCAGGTACATATCCTGTAGTAAGGCTAAGGTTAAATAGCATTTTTATGTGCAGGTTTAGCTCCTCTTGGAGTTCACGTAGCACGCAACCCGGGATACCATCAGGTCCCATTGATGCTGTGTTTTTAGCTTTGCTGAGGGCGGCTCTCACCTGGACATCTGAGATGACAGGGAGATTACATTCAGCTGGGATAAGTATTTCTTCTTTTGGGGGTGAGGGAGGGGAGAAATTTGCACTGAACCTGTCAGCCAGAATGTTGGCAATATCTGTGGGTTCAGTGTATGTTTTGTTGTTGTTAACTAATTCTGAGCATATCTGAGGGTTTCTGCCCAGGTTTCTAACATAGCTGAAAAGGCTTTGTGGTTATCTTTAGTGTCCTTAGCGATTTTTCTCTCAAAGTTGGTCTTGGATGTTTTTATGAGAGAACGTAGTTTTCTGCTAGTGTTGATCAGAGATGTCTTCCCTTTATGGGATTTTGCTCTGTCGTGCAGTAGCTTCCTTCTTTTGTTATACAATTTGTTAATGGCTGAGGTCCACCAGACAGGACGCTTGCTTTTGATGGAGAGGGACTTGGATTTATTTGGGATTGCATGATCCATGCATTCTTGGAGATGTCCATAGAAAGCATTTGTGAAGGATTCAGCATTGTGGGATGTGGTATCCACTGGCCCAGTGGGCTTAAAGGATACCATCTCAGTCTTAATAAGAGGATATATACCGCCTGATGGTATTATTGTATAGGATGTGTACCACCTGATGGTATTATTTGTATAAGACTTATACTGCCTGATGGTATTAATTGTATAGGACATATACCGCCTGATGGTATTATTTGTATAGGACATTTACCGACCAATGGTATTATTTGTATAGTACATATACCACCCGATGGTATTATTAGTGAGGGACATATACCGCCTGATGGCATTATTTGCTTAGGACATATACTGCCAGAAGATATTATCTATATAGGATATATACTGCCCAATGGCATTACTTGTGTAGGACATATATTTATTTTATGTAACACTTTTTGATTGGGAAAGTCTGACTAGCACAGAGCCTATTTTCAGCGGAGGTCCAGGAAGAAATGCTCCAGATGCATGTCTTTGGAATGTGGGAAGAAACTGGAGAACCTGAAGGAACCCCACATGTATGCAGGGAGGATATGTAGACTCCGCATAGAAGGCACCCCAGCCAAGAATCAAACCGGGGAATCTCTTGCTGTGAGGCGCCAACATTAACCACTGCACCACTGTGCCAATATATACTGCCCACTGGTAGTATCTGTATAGGATATATACTGCCCGATGGTATTACTTGCATAGAACATATACTGCCCAATGGTATTATTTGTATAGGACATACACCACCCGATTGTGTTACTTGAATAGGACATATACTGCGCGATAGTATTATTTGTATAGGATATATACCGCCCGATTGTATTATCTGTATAGGACATATACTGCATGATGGCATTGTTTCTATAGGACATATACTGCCCGATGGTATTATTTGTAAAGAACATACACCGCCCAATGGTATTATTTGTATAGGACATGTACTGCCTGATGGTATTATTTGTATATGATATATACTGCCTGATGGTAGTATTTGTATAGGACATACACCACCCGATTGTATTACTTGTATAGGACATATACTGCGCATTAGTATTATTTGTATAGGATATATACCACCCGATTGTATTATCTGTATAGGACATATACTGCACAATGGCATTGCTTCTATAGGACAAATACTGCCCGATGGTATTATTTGTAAAGAACATACACCACCCAATGGTATTATTTGTATAGGACATGTACTGCCCGATGGTATTATTTGTATATGGCATATGCCGCCCGATGCTATTACTTGCATAGGACATATACCACCTGACAGTATTGTTTTTATAGGGCATATACCGCCCAATGGTATTATTTGTATAGTACAATTACTGCCCTATGGTTTTATTTGTATAGAACATATACTGCCTGATGGTATTAATTGTACAGGACATATATCACCTGATGGTGTTACTTATATAAGACATATACCGCCCGATGGCATTACTTGTATAGGACATATTCCACCCAATGGTATTATTTGTGTAGGACATATGCCACCCGATTGTATTATTTGTATAGGGCATATACTACCCAATTGTATTACTTGTATAGAACATATACTGCCAGATGATGTTATTTGTATATGACGTATACCAACCAATGGTATTATCTGTATAGGACATATACTGCCCGATGGTATTGTTTCTATAGGAAATATACTGCCTTTTGGCATAATTTGTATAGGACATATACCACCTGATGCTATTATCTATATAGGAATATACCGCCCAATGGTATTATTTATATAGGACATATACTGCCCAATGGTATTATTTGTATAGGATGTATATCACCCAGTGGAATTATTTGTAAAAGATATATACTGACCGACGGTATTAATTGTATAGGATGTATACTGCCAGATGGTATTATTTGCATATGACATATACTGCCCGATGGTATTATTTGTATAGGAAATATACCGCCTGATGGTATTACTTGTATAGGACAGATAACGCCCAGTGGTATTATTTGTTTAGGATGTATACCGCCTGATGCTATTATTTGTAGAGGACATATACCACACAATGGTATAATTTGTATAGGATGAATACCATCCCAACAGTAATATTTGTATAGGACATATTCCACCTGATGCTATTATTTATATAGGACATATACTGCCCAATGGTATTGTTTGTATAGGACATATACCGCCCGATGGTATTGTTTGTATAGGACATATACCGCCCAATGGTATTGTTTGTATAGGACATATAACGCCAGATGGTATTATTTGTATAGCACATATACCGCCCAATGATATTATTAGTATAGAAGATATACAGCTCGATGGTAATATTTGTATAGGACATATACCTCCCGATGTTATTATTTGTATAGGACATATACCGCCCAATGGTATTACTTGTATAGGACATATACCGCCAGATTGTATTATTTGTATAGCACATATACCTCCCAATGCTATTATTTGTTTAGGACATATACCGCCCAATGGTATTGTTTGTATAGGACATATACCACCAGATGGTATTATTTGTATAGGATATATACCTCCCGATGCTATTATTTATATAGGACATATACCGCCCAATGGTATTGTTTGTATAGGACATATACCACCAGATAGTATTATTTGTATAGGACATATACCTCCCGATGCTATTATTTGTATAGGACATACACCGCCCGATGGTATTATTTTAATAGGACATATACTGCCCAATGGTATTATTTGTATAGAACATATACCGCCTGATGCTATCATTTGTATAGAATATATACCGCCCGATGGTATTATTTGTATAGGACATATACTGCCAAATGGTATTATTTGTATAGAACATATACCGCCTGATGCTATCATCTGTATAGCACATATACCACCTGATGGTATTATTTGTATACAACATAATACCATCAGTTTGGGTTTGTGAAGGGCCGATCTTGTCTCCTGACCCTTACTGACTTCTTTGAATCAGTCTCCAGAGCCATGGACAAGGGTAAGGCAGTCCACACAGCCTATCCGGACCTTGCCAAGGCCTTTGACACCATCCTCCACTCTGGAATCATAGATAAACTCACTAAGCTGGGCATTAATCCCTATGTCACTCGATGGGTTGCCAACTGGCTTACTGACAGAACCCACACTGCAAAAGTAGCTGACTCCAAATCCAGCTCCAGACATGTGACAAGTGGAGTACCTCAGGGTTCAGTCCTGGGACCTCTCTTGTTTGGCATCTACTTCTCTGAAGTACAGGCCAACACTAAGGGACTCTGGCTAACAAAGTTTGCAGATGACTGCAAACTGTGAGCCATTATTGAATCCCCAAATGATGTGGATACACTACAAAAGGGCCTTACAGAAACGGATGCTTGGTGCCAGAGCCATGGGCTCAAGCTCAATACCAAGAAATGTATAGTTATCCCCTTTGGGAAAAAACATGTACCCGTGAATTACCACATAGGTGGCAGTACACTAAACACCGAAAGTATGATGAGAGACTTAGGGACACAGATGGACAGTGGTCTTACCTTCAATAACCACATCGCCACAACAGTCAGGAAATCCTTCTATGTGGTACACCTCATCACTACGGGCTTTTCATCCAGAAAAAAGGAGGTCATTGTCCCACTGTACTCATCCCTCATTAGACCCATTATAGAATACAACTCCCCGTTTGGTATGTACCTCTCAAGACATCTGCAACAACTGGAAAAGCCCCAGGAATACCTCACTAAAAGAATCACAGGCCTAAAGCAGATTCCCTACACTGACCACCTTAAAAACTCCAGCTATACTCTGTCGCATATCGTCTACTCCGAGATGATCTCTGTTTAACATACAAGGCCATGTCAAACCCAGAGCTGTTGGACATGCTACACTTAAAGAAATCCCAATCCCTCAGAGCCACATGCTCCAGTGATCTAAATCTTGTCATCACAATAAACAAAACATGCTGGAGGGATAGGTTCCCGACCCACAGACTCCCCAGACTCTGGAATAGATACATGTCAAGCAGAGCCCCTCTTTGGCTCTCTTCAAAAGGAACCTTGATGATTGGATGGGAGAAAGGAAATTCACCCAGGGATCACTTCAGTCGCCCTGCTAGACAGGGCTCCAGGGAAGTAAATAGTGTGGGAAGAAATAGCCAGGGAATTGTTATGGCTAGACTTGTATAGGCCGTAGGGCTGATAGCCTAGTACCAACCTATGAACCTATGAATCTATGAACCTATGAACATATATCGCCCGATGGTATTATTTGTATAGGATGTATACCGCCCGATGGTGTTATTTGTATAGTATATATACTGCCCGATGGTATTATTTGTGTAGGACATATACTGTCTGATGATATTATTTGTATTGGACATATACCACTTAATGGTATTATTTGTATAGGACATATACCGCCTGATGGCATTGTTTGTATAGGGCATATACCGACCAATGGTATTATTTGTATAGTACATATACCGCCCGATGGTATTATTTGTCTAGGACATATACTGCCTGATGCTATTATTTGTATAGGATATATACCGCACAATGGTATTGTTTGTATGGGACATATACCCGCCAATGGTATTTCTTTTATAGGATATACACTGCATCATGGTATTGTTTGTATAGGACATAGAAAGCCCAATGGTATTATTTGCATATTACATAAACCGATAGATGGAATTATTTGTATAGGACATATAATGCCCGATGGTATTATTTGAACAGGACATATACCGCCTGATAGTATTATTTGGATAAGATATATTCCGCCCAATGGTATTACTTGCATATGACATATACTGCCCGATGGTATTATTTGTATAGGACAAATACTATACTATGCTATTATTTGTATAGGACATATACTATGGTATGGTATTGTTTGTATAGGACATATACTGACAGGTGGTATTATTGGCATAGGACATATACCGTCTGGTTGTATTATTTGTATATGACATATATGGCCCAATGGTACTATTTGTATAGGACATATACCACCCAATGGTATTATTTGTATAGGACATATACCGGCCAATGGTATTATTTGTATAGGACATATACCACCCAATGACATTATTTATATAGGACATATACCACCCGATGATATTATTTGTATAGGACACATACATCCACCCGATGGTATTATTTGTGTAGGAAGTACACCTCCCAATTATATTATTTCTATAGGACATGTACCACCCAATGGTATTATTTCTATAGGGCATATACCACTCGATGGTATTATTTGTGTAGGACTTATACCGCCTGATTTTGTTATTTGTATAAAATGTATACCGCCAGATGGTATTATTTGTGTAAGACGTATAACACCCAATGGCATTATTTGTATAGGACATATACCGCCCATTGTTATTATTATATGGGACATAAACCACCTGATGATATTATTTGTATACGACATATACCGCCCAATAGTATTATTTGTTTAGGACATATAGTGTCCGATGATATTATTTATATAGGATATATACTGCCCGTTGGTATTACTAATATAGGACATACATTTTTTATTTATTTAACATTTTTTGACTGGGAAAGTCTGAGCAGCACAGAGCCTATTTTTAGCGGCGGTCAAGGGAGAAATGCTCCAGATGCATGTCTTTGGAATGTGGGAGGAAACTGGATAACCTGAAGAAATCACACACGTACGCAGACAGGACATGCAGACTCCACATAGAAGGCACCCCAGCCAAGAATCAAACCAGAGAATCACTTGTTGTGAGGTGACAACATTAAATTCTGCACCACTGTACCAACATATACTGTTGGATGGTATTATTTGTATAGGCTATATACCGCCCAATGGTATTACTTGCATAGGACATATACCACCCGATAGTATTATTTGTATTGGACATACACTGCACGATAGTATTATTTGTATAGGATACCTACCGCCAGATGGTATTATCTGTATAGGACATATACAGCCCAATAGTATTATTTCTATAGGACATATACTGCCCAATGGTATTATTTGTAAAGGACATTCACTGCCCAATGGTGTTATTTGTATAGGACATGTACTGCCCAATGCTATTACCTGTATAGGACATATACCTGCTGATAGTATTGTTTGTATAGGGCATATACCACTCAATGGTATTATTCGTATAGTACATATACCGCCCTATGTTATTGTTTGTATAGAACATATACTGCCCAATGATATTACTTGCATAGGACATATATCATCAGATGGTATTACATGTATAAGACATATACGACCCGATGGTATTACTTGTATAGTCGGACATATTCCACCCGATTGTATTATTTGTATAGGACATATACTGCCCAATTGTATTACTTGTATAGGACATATACTGCCAGATGGTGTTATTTGTATAGGACATATACCGCCGGTGGTATTATCTCTATAGGACATATACCGCCCAATGGTATTGTATCTATAGGACATATACCGCCCGATGGTATTATTTGTATAGGACATATACAGCCCGATGGTATTATTTGTATAGGACATATACAGCCCAATGGTATTATTTGATAAGTTTTTATACCACCCGATGGTATTATTTGTATAGTGTATATACTACCTGATGGTATTATTTGTGTAGGATATATACCGCCTGATGGTATTACTTGTATAGTACATATACCACCTGATGGTATTATTTGTATAGGATTTATGCTGTCTGATGCTATAATTTGTAAAGGACATACACCGCCCGTTGGTATTATTTGTATAGGACATATACTGCCCAGTGGTATTATTTGTATAAGGCATATACCATTGATGGGATTATTTTTATATGACATATGCCGCCTGATGGTATTACTTGTATAGGACATATACCTCCTGATTGTATTGTTTGTATAGAGCATATACCGCCCGATGATATTATTTTTATAGGAAATGTACTGTCCGATGGTATTATTTGTATAGAACATATACCTCCTGATTGTATTGTTTGTATAGAGCATATACCGCCCGATGATATTATTTTTATAGGAAATATACTGCCCGATGGTATTATTTGTATAGAACATATACCTCCTGATTGTATTGTTTGTATAGAGCATATACCGCCCGATGATATTATTTTTATAGGAAATATACTGCCCGATGGTATTATTTATATAGAACATATACCACCCGATGGTATTATTTGTGTAGGAAGTACACCTCCTAATGATATTATTTCTATAGGACATGTACCACCCAATGGTATTATTTCTATAGGACATATACCACTCAATGGTATTATTTGTGTAGGACTTATACCACCTGATTTTGTTATTTGTATAAAATGTATACCGTCCAATGGTATTATTTGTATAGGACGTATAACACCCGATGGCATTATTTGTATAGGACATATACCGCCCGTTGTTATTATTATATGGGACATAAACCACCTGATGATATTATTTGTATACGACATATACCGCCCAATGGTATTATTTGTTTAGGACATATAGTGTCCGATGATATTATTTATATAGGATATATACTGCCCGATGGTATTACTAATATAGGACATATATTTTTTATTTATTTAACATTTTTTGACTGGGAAAGTCTGAGTAGCACAGAGACTATTTTTAGCGGAGGTCAAGGGAGAAATGCTCCAGATGCATGTCTTTGGAATGTGGGAGGAAAGTGGATAACCAGAAGAAACCACGCACGTACGCAGAGAGGATATGCAGACTCCACATAGAAGGCACCCCAGCCAAGAATCAAACCAGAGAATCTCTTCTTGTGAGGCAACAACATTAACTGCTACACCACTGTACCAACATATACTGCCGAATGGTATTATTTGTATAGGATATATACTGCCCAATGGTATTACTTGCATACGACATATACTGCCCAATGGTATTATTTGTATTGGACATATACCACCCGATTGTATTACTTGTATAGGGCATATACTACCCAATGGTATTGTTTCTATAGGACATATACTGCCCAATGACAATATTTGTAAAGGTCATTCACTGCCCAATGGTATTATTTGTATAGGACATGTACTGCCCGATGCTATACTTGTATAGGACATATACTGGCTGATGGTATTGTTTGTATAGGGCATATACCACCCAATGGTATTATTTGTGTAGTACATATACCGCCCTATGGTATTATTTGTATAGAACATATACCGCCAGATGGTATTACTTGTATAGGACATATATCACCCGATGGTATTACTTGTATAAGACATATATCACCTGATGGTTTTACTTGTATAAGACATATACCGCCTGATGGTATTACTTGTATAGTCGGACATATTCCACTCGATTGTATTATTTGTATAGGACATATACTGCCCAGTTGTATTACTTGTATATGACATATACTGCCATATGGTGTTATTTGTATAGGACATATACCGCCGGTGGTATTATCTGTATAGGACATATACTGCCCAATGGTATTTTTTCTATAGGACATATACTGCCCGATGGTATTATTTGATTAGTATATGTACCACCCGATGGTATTATTTGTATAGTATTATATACTGCCTGATGGTATTATTTGTATAGGATATATACCACCCTTTGGAATTACTTGTACAGGACATATACCTCCTGATTGTATTGTTTGTATAGGGCATATACCGCCCAATGATATTATTTTTATAAAAAATATGCCACCCGATGGTATTATTTGTATAGAAAATATACCGCACAATAGTATTATTTGTATAGGATACCTACCGTCCGACGGTATTATCTGAATAGGACATATACTGCCCAATAGTATTATTTCTATAGGACATATACTGGCCAATGGTATTATTTGTAAAGGACATTCACTGCCCAATGGTATTATTTGTATAGGACATGTACTGCCCGATGCTATTACTTGTATAGGACATATACCCACTGATAGTATTGTTTGTATAGGGCATATACCACCAGATGGTATTATTCGTATAGTACATATACAGCCCTATGTTATTATTTGTATAGAACATATACCGCCCAATGATATTACTTGCATAGGACATATATCATCAGATGGTATTACTTGTATAAGACATATACCGCCCGATGGTATTACTTGTATAGTCGGACGTATTCCACCCAATTGTATTATTTGTATAGGACATATACTGCACAATTGTATTACTTGTATAGGACATATACTGCCAGATGGTGTTATTTGTATAGGACATATACCGCCGGTGGTATTATCTGTATAGGACATATACCGCCCAATGGTATTGTATCTATAGGACATATACCGCCCGATGGTATTATTTGTATAGGACATATACTGCCCGATGGTATTATTTGATTAGTATTTATACTACCTGATGGTATTATTTGTGTAGGATATATACCGCCTGATGGTATTACTTGTATAGGACATATACCACCTGATGGAATTATTTGTATAGGATTTATGCTGTCTGATGCTATAATTTGTAAAGGACATACACCGCCTGTTGGTATTATTTGTATAGGACATATACTGCCCAGTGGTATTATTTGTATAAGGCATATACCATTGATGGGATTATTTTTATATGACATATGCCGCCCGATGGTATTACTTGTATAGGACATATACCTCCTGATTGTATTGTTTGTATAGAGCATATACCGCCCAATTATATTATTTTTATAGGAAATATACCGCCCGATGGTATTATTTGTATAGAACATATACCACCCGATGGTATTATTTGTGTAGGAAGTACACCTCCTAATGATATTATTTCTATAGGACATGTACCACCCAATGGTATTATTTCTATAGGACATATACCACTCAATGGTATTATTTGTGTAGGACTTATACCGCCTGATGGTGTTATTTGTATAAAATGTATACCGCACAATGGTATTATTTGTATAGGACGTATAACACCCGATGGCATTATTTGTATAGGACATATACCGCCCGTTGTTATTATTATATGGGACATAAACCACCTGATGATATTATTTGTATACAACATATACCGCCCAATGGTATTATTTATTTAGGACATATAGTGTCCGATGGTATTATTTATGTAGGATATATACTGCCCGATGGTATTACTAATATAGGACATATATTTTTTATTTATTTAACATTTTTTGACTGGGAAAGTCTGAGTAGCACAGAGCCTATTTTTAGCGGATACAATTCAGTGTCAAACAGTACTGCAATCCTGTTTACATTCAATGCTTCAATCAATAATCACAACATTCCGGACTTTACTAGAACAGCTTTAAACCTAAGGTTTTAACAAACCTTCACTAACACTAAATCCATATTCGATTTAGTATGATTTCAAACCTTTACGGCTAGCTGGATACATTACTACTTAAATGCAGTCTGTTACAACTGATATTCGCAAACTGAAATAAAACAGTTGATGTTACCTGTCTATGCATACTCGGGTAGTAACCACCATTCTTTTGATAAATACAATATCCAAGTTGGAAAAATATGTTTTGTCCTAATGTTTGTCCTAATGTTTTAGTGAAGGTTTGTTAGAACCTTAGGTTTAAAGCTGTTGTAGTAAAGTCCAGAATGTTGAGATTATTGACTGAAGCATTGCATCTGGAAATGTGAATGTAAACAGGATTGCAGTACTGTTTGACACTGAATTGCAAAGCTATCATATAGAAATGGTTGATATTAATTTAATGAATTAATTGAAGGAGTGTTAATTAGACATTGGGTAGGGTATTTAATGAGTTGCTTTACACTTGAAACTTTGTCTGAGGAAGTCTCACTATCAGTGAGATGAAAAGCACTTTACATTATTTTTGCTGTTTGCTGTTTTTAAATAAAGAAGTGTTCGTATTGTGGACCTAGCTACTAACTACGCCTTGGCTTTTTGTGGGCTTGTGCCTGGCTGCTGGGACCTTCCTTTTGCTGCAGTAAGGAGTTTTTGGTTTGGCTTGTGCTTTTACTCTTATTTGTATAGGACATACACCGCCCATTGGTATTATTTGTATAGGACATACACCGCCCGTTGGTATTATTTGTATAGGACATACACCGCCCGTTGGTATTATTTGTATAGGACATACACCGCCCGTTGGTATTATTTGTATAGGACATACACCGCCCGTTGGTATTATTTGTATAGGACATACACCGCCCGTTGGTATTATTTGTATAGGACATACACCGCCCGTTGGTATTATTTGTTTAGGGCATATACCGCCCAGTGGTATTATTTGTATAGGACATATACCATTGATGGGATTATTTGTATGTAACATATGCTGCCCGATGGTATTACTTGCATAGGACATATACCTCCTGATGGTATTGATTGTCTAGGGCATATACCGCCCTATGATATTATTTTTATAGGAAATATACTGCCCTATGGTATTATTTCTATAGCTCATATACCACCCGGTGGTATTACTTGCATAGGACATATATCACCCGATGGTATTACTTGTATAAGGCATATACTGCCCAATGGTATTACTTGTATGGTAGGACATATTCCACCCGATGGTATTATTTGTGTAGCACATATGCCGCCTGATGATATTATCTGTATAGGACATATACCACCCTATGGTGTTGTTTTTATAGGACATATACCACCCGATGGTATTATTTGTATAGGACATATACCACCAGATGGTATTACTGATATAGGACAGATACCGCCCAATGGTATTATTTGTATAGAACATATATCGCTCAGTGGTATTACTTGTATAGGACATATATCACCAATGATATTACTTATATAGTGCATATACCGCCCAATGGTATCATTTGTATAGGACATATACCGCCTAATGGTATTATTTGTATAGGATATATACCCTCAATGGTATTATTTGTTAAGGACATATACTGCTTGATGGTATTATTTGTATAGGACGTCTATCACCTGATGGTATTAGGACATACCCCATCCAATGCTATTATTGTACAGGACAAATCCTACCTGATGGTATTTGTATAGAACGTATACTGCCTGATGGTATTATTTGTATAGGACAGATACCGCCTATGCTATTAGTTGTATAGGACATATACTGGCTAATGATATTATTTGTATAGTACATATACTGCCCAATGATATTATTTCTATAGGACATATACCGCCCAATGGTATTATTTGTTTAGAACATATACTGTCTGATAACATTATTTGCATAGGATATGTAACACCCAATGTTATTACTTGTATAGAACATATATTTTTATTTATTTACCATTTTTTGACTGGGAAAGTTCGACTAGGACAGAGCCTGTTTTCAGTGGTGGTCCATGGAGAAACGCTCGAGATGCATGTCTTTGGAATGTGGGAGGAAACTAAAGAAACCGGAAGAACTCCACATGTATGCAGGGAGGACATGCACACTTGGCACAGAAGGCAACCCAGCCAAGAATCGAACTAGAGAATCTTTTGTTATGAGACGACAACATTAACTGCTGCACCACTGTGCCAACATATACTGCCTGATGGTATTATTTGTATAGGACTTATACCACCCGATGGTATTACTTGCATAGGATATGTACCACCCAATGGTATTATTTGTATAAGACATATACCGCCCGATGGTATTACTTGCATAGGATATGTACCACCCAATGGTATTATTTGTATAAGACATATACCGCCCGATTGCATTTCTTGTATAGGACATATACTACATGATGATATTATTTGAAAAGGACATACACCACCCAATGCTATTATTTGTATAGGACATATGCAGCTTGATGGTATTATTTGCATGGAACATATATCGCCATATGGTATTATTTGAATAGGACATATGCCGCTCGATGGTATTACTTGTAGAGGAGATATACAACCTGATGGTATACCTTGTATGACATATTCCAACCAATGGTATTATTTGTATAGGACATATACCGCCTGACTGTATTACTTGTATAAGACATATACTGCCTGATGGTATCATCTGCATAGAACAAATGCCACCTTATGGTATTATCTGTATAGGTCATATACCACCCGATGGTATTGTTTATATAGGACATATACCGCCCAATGGTATTGTTTTGTTTAGGACATATACTGCCTGAAGGTATTACTTGTATAGGACATGTTCCATCCGAAAGTATTATTTGTGTAGGACATATACTGTCAGATGGTATTACTTGTATAGGACATATTCCACATGATGGTATTTTTTTTATAGTACATATACTGTCTGATGGTGTTATTTGTATAGGACATATACCACCTGATGGTGTCATTTGTATAGGACATATACCGCCCAATGGTATTATTTGTATAGGACATATACCGCCCAATGGTATTATTTGTGTAGGACATATAGTGCCAGATGATATTATTTGTATAGGATATATACTGCCCGATGGTATTACTTGTATAGGACATATATTTTTATTTATTTAACATTTTTTTGACTGGGAAAGTCTGACTAGCACAGAGACTATTTTCAGCGCAGGTCCAGGGAGAAATGCTCCAGATGCATATCTTTGGAATGTGGGAGGAAACTGGAGAACTCAAAGGAATCCCAGACATACACAGGGAGGACATGCAGACTCTGCATAGAAGGCACCCCAGCCAAGAATCAAACCGGAGAATCTCTTGTTGTGAGGCAACAACATTAACTGCTGCACCACAGTACCAACATATACTGCCTGATGGTAGTATTTGTATAGGATATATATCGCCCATTGGTATTACTTGCATAGGACATATACCGCCTGATGGTATTATTTGTATAGGACATATACTGTGTGGTAGTATTATTTGTATAGGATATATACTGCCCGATGATATTATCTGAATAGGACATATACTGCCCAATGGTATTGTTTCTATAGGACATAAACTGCCCAATGGTATTGTTTCTATAGGACATAAACTGCCCAATGGTATTATTTGTAAAGGACATACACTGCCCATTGGCATTATTTGTATAGGACATGTACTGCCAGATGTTATTATCTGTATAATACATATACCGCCTGATGGTATTGTTTGTATAGGGCATATACCACCCGATGGTATTATTTGTATAGTACATGTACCGCCCTATGGTGTTATTTGTATAGAACGTATACCACCCAATGGTATTACTTGTATAGAACATATATCACCCAATGGTATTACTTGTATAGGACATATATCACCTGATGGTATTACTTGTATAAGACATATACTGCCCGATAGTATTACCTGTATAGATGAACATATTCCACCCAATTGTATTATTTGTGTAGAACATATATGCTGCCAGATGGTGTTATTTGTATAGGACATATACTGCCAGATGGTGTTTTTTGTATAGGACATATACCACCGGTGGTATTATCTGTAAAGGACATACACCACCCGATGGTATTGTTTCTATAGGACATATACCGCCCAATGGTATTATTTGCATAAGACATATACCGCCCGATGGTATTATTTGATTAGTATATATACCGCCCGATGGTATTATTTGTATAGTATATATACTGCCGGATGGTATTATTTGTATAGGACATATAACTCCTGACAGTATTAGTTGTATAGGACATATACCACCTGATGGTATTATTTGTATAGGACATATACCATTGATGGGATTATTTTTATATGACATATGCTGCCTGATGGTATTACTTGTATAGGATATATATCTCTTGATGGCACTGTTTGTATAGGGCATATACCTCCCGATGGTATTATTTTTATAGGACATATACCGTTTGATGGTATTATTTGTATAGGACATATATCATCTGATGGTATTATTTGTATAAGACATATACTGCCCGATGGTATTACTTATATATTAGGACATATTCCGCCCGATGGTATTATTTGTGTAGGACATATACTGCCCAATTGTATGACTTGTATAGTAGGACATATTCCACCCAATGGTATTATTTGTGTAGGACATATGCCGCCTGATGATATTATTTGTATAGGACATATACTGCTCAATGGTGTTATTTGTATAGGACTTATACCCCCTGATGGCATTATTTGTATAGGGCATATACTACCTGATTGTATTACTTGTATAGGACATATACTGCCCGATGTTGTTATTTGCATAGGACATATACCGCCCAATGGTATTATCTGCATAGGACATATACCGCCCGATGGTGTTGTTTCTATAAGACATATACCGCACAATGGTATTATCTGCATAGGACATATACCACACAATGGTATTATTTGTATAGTATATATACTGCCTGATGGTATAATTTCTATAGGACATATACCACCCAATGGTATTACTTGTGTAGGACATATACCGCTCAGTGGTATTACTTGTAGAGGACATATACCGCCAATGGTATTACTTATATAGTGCATATACTGCCAGATGGTATCATTTGTATAGGACATATACCGCCTGATGGTATTATTTGTATAGGACATATAACCGCAATGGTATTATTTGTTAAGGATGTATACTGCCCAATGGTATTATTTGTATATCCTCCAATGGTATTATTTGTTAAGAACATATACTGCCAGATGGTATTTGTATAGGACATCTACCACCTGAAGGTTTTATTTGTATAGGACGTGTACCGCCCCGATGCTATTATTGCATAGGACATATCCCACCTGATGGTATTATTTGTATAGGACTTATACTGCCAGATGGTATTGTTTGTATACTAATATAGCCCAATGCTATTATTTGTATAGTACATATACCGCCCAGTGGTATTATTTGTATAGTACATATACCGCCCAATGGTATTATTTGTATAGAACATATACCACCCGATTGTATTATTTGTTTCGGAAATATACTGCCCAATGATATTATTTGTATAGGATATGTAATGCCCAATAGTATTACTTGTATAAGACATATATTTTTATTTATTTAACATTTTTTGACTGGGAAAGTCCGACTAGGACAGAGCCTATTTTCAGCGGCGGACCTGGGAGAAATGCTACAGATGCGTGTCTTTGGAATGTAGGAGGAAACCGGAGCACCAGGACAAACCCCACACATATGCAGGGAGGACATGCAGACTCTGCACAGAAAGAACCCCAGCCAAGAATCAAACTAGAGACTCTTTTGTTTTGAGATGACAACATTAACTGCTGCACCACTGTGTCAACATATACTGCCCGATGCTATTATTTGTATAGGACTTATACCACCCGATGGTATTACTTGCATAGGATATGTACTGCCTGATGGTATTATTTGTATAAGACATATACCACCCGATTGTATTTCTTGTATAGGACATATACTACGAGATGGTATTATTTGTAAAGGACATACACCACCCAAAGCTATTATTTGTATAGGGCATATACTGCCCGATGGTATTATTTGTATAGGACTTATACCACCCGATGGTATTACTTGCATAGGATATGTACTGCCTGATGGTATTATTTGTATAAGACATATACCGCCCGATTGTATTTCTTGTATAGGACATATACTACGAGATGGTATTATTTGTAAAGGACATACACCACCCAAAGCTATTATTTGTATAGGGCATATACTGCCCGATGGTATTATTTGCATACGACATATATCGCCCTATGGTATTATTTGTATAGGACATATGCCGCCTGAAGGTATTACTATAGAACATATACAACCTGATAGTATTACTTGTACGACATATTCTAACCAGTGGTATTATTTGTATAGGACATATACTGCCTGATTGCATTACTTGTATAAGACATATACTGCCTGATGGTATTATCTCCATGAGACAAATACTGCCCGATGGTATTATCTGTATAGGACATATACCACCCAATGGTATTGTTTATTTAGGACATATACCGCCCGATGGTATTGTTTCTTTAAGACATATACTGCCCGATGGTATTATTTGTAAATGACATATACCACCCGATGGTATTACTTGTATAGAACATATTCCACCCGATAGTATTATTTGTGTAGGACATATACTGTCTGATGGTATTACTTGTATAGGACATATTCCACCTGATGGTATTATTTTTATAGGACATATACCACCTGATGGTGTTATTTGTATAGGACATATACCGCCCAATGGTATTATTTGTGTAGGATATATACCACCTGATGGTATTACTTGTATAGGACATATACTGCCCAATGGTATTAGTTGTATAGGGTATATACTGCCCGATGGTATTGTTTGTATAAGACTTATTAGGTTATTTTTAGGAAGGGTATTCTTGGGATGTGGGATCTAATTGTCCTACAGTAAGTGTAGTGTTGGTAACCATGGAGAAGGGTCATTAGTATTGACCGAAAGACATGGATTAGTCAGGGGCAGAGCAAGTGCACAGCCAATTGTTGGAAAAGGGATTTTGTAGCATTTTTTTTTTTAAATTGAGACAAGGATGAAATAGTTGTAATGTCCTGCAGTAAGGCATTCCAGATTTTTGCCAATGTAACTTGAGGGATTCTGCAGCTAGGTTATTGGTTTTATTGTTCCTAATAAGTTGTTTGTTGGTGAAGCTCAGGGTTTTGGTAGTGGAGTATGGTTGAAGTAATGTTTGAAGGGCCAGAGTTTTATCACGTTGATAGAATATTTTATGTCCCATAGTTAACTGGTTAGGGAGAAGGAGTTGGTGGAGCTCTAGTCAGCTGAGTTTTCAAAGTGCTAGACAGTTGTGAGATATAAATGGTGAGCTTTGTAGCTTATCTTGCAATTTTATTGTAACAGGAGTCCAGTTTTGCTAGTTCTGTGTTTCTCAGATTTGCAAATATGGGAGCTGCATAAAACAGTGTAGAGATCAGGTGGGATTCGGCAATAGCAGTCTTAGTAGTTTTTGTGAAATAGTATTTGTTTCTATACAGTGTTCCTATTTTTATGTAGTTTTTTTTACTGTTAGGGTTATTATTTGCTCTTTTAAATCCACCCTGTACAAAACAATGCTTTTACATAACTTGTGTCTCAAAAGGTTGTACATTCTTAACCGTAATCTATGGCTTTATGATTCTATTTATTGTATGACTTTAACTTTTTCTTTTCTTATAAGTATTCTTGCTTTCTGTTTGTGTATAATTGTGGAGCTTTTTTCCCTGGGCCGTCGGTGAAAAAGGGCAACAGCTCAGTTGGACTATCCCAGTCAACAAATGTCCAACAAATAAATAAATAACTAAAGAGAGGGTAATGGCATTATGGGGTCCATTATGGGGTCTATATTATTAACTCGAACGCTTACCTTATCGAATCCCTAAATGTCAACCCATCCTCATCGAACCGCAAAAACACCAAATGCTCTAAACCGCGAAATTCAAAACATCGAACTATCATACTTGTCCCACTCCACTGCCCGCTACATACTACCTACACAAACAAACTAAATAAACCACATATATGCACTAACCAAAACCCTACTTCTAACCCTACACTAAATCTTACATATACCAAGTATGCACTTAACTTAACCCACACCCTAACCCTAAGGTCCGTAACTATCGCACACTTACCTTTAAAAGCTAACCCAAACAAACTATATAATAGACACACATACTCTTAACAAAACCCTACACTAAATCTAACATACATTACCATCTATGCACTTACCTTAACCTGCACCCTAACCCTAAGGTCCGTAACTATCGCACACTTACCTTACGGAGCTATATCGTAAAAGGCCACCCATGGCGATTCAATGTTTCCAGTTTCGCTCTTCTGCACGTTCGATGTTTTCACAGTTCAGTAAGGACGGGTCGATGTTTAGGGATTCTGTAAGCGTTCGACCTTACAATATAGACCCAGCATTATGAACAGGGTCATGCCTTCACCAATGATGTGTATAATGTTAAATCTGCAAATGATAAACAGGTCTACAGTGGATTATAACATTAACTGCAATGATTCTGTTATTTAATGTAGGTGGTCTGTGGTAACTGTATACACCTAGTTGAAGCTGTTAGTAAAGTATTCTGCATTTTGGCCATTTGCTTCATATTGCAAGAGGCAGTATTCCACATTTCTATGGAATGTTGAGACCTATGTATAGGAACATCACACAAAATGAATCAATTAAACTTGCCATATGTTGCATTTCATGCCTGTCATCTGTTTGAAGGTCATTGTACAAGGCCTCATCCAGTGCTATTCCTGAAAAAGAAGACATCAGTAAGCACTTGCTACATAAGTGTAATGTCCATGAAGGCTTATAGGGCAGACTGAAAACAGTTCACAATTGTCACGCTAATGGTGGCACGATAATGGGGAGTGACTAACAGAAGATGGTTAGAATTGAATCAGATATCGATGTTTGTGCAAAATAATTAGCAATTGGAGGAACTAGATGCAGGCTGATTCTGTGTTTTACCTTAGCAGTTCTGTTGGGCAACACTAAGAGAAAAGAAAACTAAATGAAGGAAAAGAAAAGGAAAGGGAAGGGAAGGGAAGGAAAGAAAAGGAAAGGGAAGGAAAGGGAAGGGAAGGAAAGAAAAGGGAAGGAAAGGGAAGGAAAAGAAAAGGGAAGGGAAGGGAAGGAAAGGGAAGGGAAGGAAAGAAAAGGGAAGGGAAGGGAAGGGAAGGAAAGGAAATAAAAGGAAAGAAAAGGAAAGGGAAGGGAAGGAAAGAAAAGGGAAGGAAAGGGAAGGGAAGGAAAGAAAAGGGAAGGGAAGGAAAGGAAAGGGAAGGAAAGAAAAGGGAAGGGAAGGAAAGAAAAGGGAAGGAAAGGAAAGAAAGGGAAGGGAAGGAAAGGGAAGGGAAGGAGAGGAAAGGAAAGGGAAGGAAAGAAAATAAAAGGAAAGGGAAGGAAAGGAAAGGGAAGGAAAGGAGAGGAAAGGAGGAAAGGAAAGGGAAGGAAAGGGAAGGGAAGGAAAGAAAAGGAAAGGGAAAGAAAGGAAAGGGAAGGGAAGGAAAGAAAAGGAAAGGAAAGGGAAGGAAAGGAAATAAAAGGAAAGGAGGAAAGGAAAGGGAAGGAAAGGAAAGGGAAGGGAAGGAAAGAAAGGGAAGGAAAGAAAAGGAAAGGAAAGGAAAGAATGTCCCTGGAACATTTTTAAGATGGCTTCTGTTCTGCTTATTTTTGAGTCTATAGTTCAGCAAAGAAAGGATAATTTGCACATTTCTCAACAGCAAATCCTTAAAATGCAAATTAAGTCTTACAATGTAACACTTGTCAGAGCACCAAGCACAACACCCTAGTTGTCCTCAGTTAAAAAAAGTCATCACAAGCTTCCCTTTAGTTCTAAGGCCCGCTGCTGACTAACAGTGAAAAACGAGATACGCATATATAACTGTTCAGATGAAACCACTTCACTAATTAATAACAATTGTGATGATGGTACATGGTACAAATCTTAAAAAGTTATATAGGTGTTAGCGACAGTCTAAAGGGACCTCAAGATTTTTACAAGCTGTCAGTGTAAAACATCCTGCTAAATGGCAAAATCAAGGGAATGAAGACTTCTTGAAAGGAATGAGTGGTTATCCAAAGCAAATAAAAAACTAAGACATTATCATGCTAGGCAATTTGTAATTAATTTTACACAATTAGTATCTACCAAATCTGTGTTACTTCCTAGCCTCCAATGTGGATCTCCTTTCTTTATCAATCTAAATTCCACTGGAGTTACTAAACTGAAGGACAATTAAAACAGAACGTAAATTTGTTTCTGGGCACAGCTCAATGTCTTTCACTGTCGCTCTGAAAGAAAATTCATTGGTTACAATGTGATAGACAGCTTCTAAAGAAATCACATTCAAAAACCACAATGTCCTTCATTGAGATCCGTAA
>NC_056750.1:83279480-83389480 GCF_019279795.1 Protopterus annectens
TCTTTACTCATCCAATCAGCAATACAGTCCCAACCATCTATTCAGCCATGTTCAAGGGACAGCTTCAGGTGTGTTCTCGGGTCCAGCTGGTGAATCTGGGCATCCTGAGGCAATATTACAATTGCCTCATGTACACAGACAACCCCGTCCTCCTCCCAACCAACACAAACATATGTGAGAGATGCAGCTACACAGCCAAACTGGAGGCTAAGCTCTCTCAACCCACGACTGGATCAACCAGTCACAAGGAGAAGGGCAACACTAGCACCACATTACCAGACTCACATAGACCAGCCATAGCTGCACCAGAAAACAACTCTCAGAAACACGCAAAAACATACTCGGAGGCTCTAAATAAGAACCTGCCTAAACAACAGAGACCTCCTAAGCATACACCCAAGCAACCCCCACCCCACAACAGAAAACAGGTAGCACATATGTCACAATGTCAGTGTGCCAAGCAAAAACAGCCCCGAAGGCTAAATAACACACCTAACACACTAGTAATCGGTGATTCTATCATCAGGCACACAGACGTCGCACTCACTAGATTGAACAAGGAGAAGGTTACCGTAAGCTGCCTGTTGGGTGCCAGAATCCGCCACATAACACATGCACTCAGGTCACTCCACAACAAGTACAAATATAACTCTGTCATTGTAAATGTTGGCGTAAATGACCTGAGACGTACCTCCCTGGACTACATGAAAAGAGAAATGGAGGAGCTCTCTGACCATGTAGCCCAGGCTGGTATGACTCTGACTCTGAGTAGCATCCTGCCCTCACCCAAAATTATGCCAGCATACGAAGAAAAAATGATCAGTTTCAACAATTGGTTAAACTACTGGTGTCATTCAAAGGGGATCCAGTACTTGTCAGCCTGGGACGACATGCTTGACAAGCCACATTGCTTCGCCAGAGACGGCTTGCACCTGTTGCCCCTGGGCTTTTGAATACTGGCCAAGACTCTTGCCACCCTAATACTGCCTTTTTTAGGCAAGGCTCAAAAGACAAACCTGCCTCCATAAACAACAATAATAAACAAAAACTGAGGGTAATGCTGCTCAACGCCAGAAGTCTAAACCTCAAAATGCACGCACTGAAGGCTCTCCTTAGTATGGAAGAAATCGATGTATGTGCAGTGACAGAAACCTGGTTCAATGTTCCAGAGAGCACCCCAGCACTACCAGGCTATAACTCCTACCATACCTTTAAGTCCCAAAACCAGGACCGGAACACAAAAGGAGGGGGTGTGTCCATATTCATCAAGAACACCCACACCTCCAGGTTAGTAGCACAGCACGCGGAATCTGAGACCATCCAAGTGCAATTGACAGCGGGTAAATTGACTGTTCAATTTATAGCTTGCTACAGATCTCCCACCTTGTCTCAGGACCCTCACGCAGCATTCCTGAGAACATTAGAAAGTATGAAGATTCTACCCAACACCATGCTACTGGGTGACTTCAACTATCCAAACATTGACTGGGAAAACAACTCAAGCTCAAACGCCCTAGCCCAATGCTTCCTTGAGTTTATAAACTGAAACGCCCTTGAACAGCTGGTCACCACTCCCACAAGAGGTGACAACATACTGGACCTGGTCATCACCAACATGGGGAACCTATGTTCCACACCTGAGGTAAACTCGTCATTGGTAAGACCAGATCACAAACTAATCACACTGGACATCCACATCCCGACCCCCCCCCCCCCCAGTCAAGGAAATCAAGGTAAAAAACTTCTCTAAAGCCAACTTCACACTCCTCAAGATCGAGGTGGGAAGTTTCAAAGCTCCCAATCAAATGGAAAATGATGACCCAACGGCAGAATCCTTTACAAGTGCATTCAATGAACACCTTCAAGAATGCATGGACCGAGCCATCCCAAGTAAAACCAAGACCAACTCCTCAAAAAAGAGGAAGCCAATCTGTTGGACCCCAGCCATAAATAAACTTTACAACAGAAGGAGGAAACTCCTGCAAGATAGAACAAAATCCCAAAATAAGAAGGCATCTCTGATTAACATCAGTAAAAAACTGTGCTCCCTCATTAAATCATCCAAGGCCAACTTCGAAAGAAAAATAGCCAATGACTCTAAGGATAACCACAAGGCCTTCTTTAACTATGTCAAGAGTCTAGGGGCAATCTCTCCAATATGCATAATGGTCATAAATACACTGAACCAACCGACATTGCCAACATCCTGGCTGACAAGTTCAGTGCAAACTTCACCCCCCCCCTCCACCAAAGGGGCTAGCACCCATCCCAGAAGAATGTGGCACTCCAGATATCTCAGACACACAAGTAAAGACAGCCCTTGCAAAGGCCAAAAACACAGCATCAATGGGACCAGATGCTATCCCAGGTTGTGTCTTGCACGAGCTTCAAAATGAACTAACCCCCTATCTCAAATCACTATTCAAATTCAGCCTCTCTACAGGCTATGTACCCAAAGAATGGCATACAGCAACAGTTGTACCACTCCACAAAGGTGGTGCCACAACTGACCCTGGGAACTATCGCCCTATAAGCTTGACTAGCTTGGTCTTCAAAGCCATGGAACGTATTATCATGGAGCTCATTAACAGGGACATTGGGAACCCCCAGACACTGGACCCCACCCAGTTCGGCTTTGTTAAAGGCAGATCTTGCCTCCTGAACTTGGTCGACTTCTTCGAAACAGTCACCAAGGCCATAGATGAAGGGAAGGTGGTCCACACAGCATATCTGGACCTTGCTAAGGCGTTCAACACCATCTCACACTCAGGAATCGTAGACAAACTCACCAGCTTAAATATCAACCCCCATGTCATGAGATGGGTTGCCAATTGGCTCTCAGGCAGAACCCACATGGTAAGAGTGGCAGGCGCCATGTCTGACACTAAACCAGTCACAAGTGGAGTCCCACAGGGCTCAGTCCTGGGACCCCTCCTGTTCGGTATATATTTCTCTGAAGTACAGGCAAAGGTGGAGGGACTGTGGCTAACCAAGTTCGCAGATGACTGTAAATTGGGTGCAATAATTGACTCTCCAGCTGACACAGACATCCTGCAAAAGGGTCTCACAGAGACAAACACCTGGTGTCAAAGTCACGGCCTCAAGCTAAATGCCAAAAAAATGCATAGTAATCCCATTTGGGAAAAACAAAGTACCTACAAACTACCACATAGATGGGAATCCACTAAGTACAGAAAAAGTAATTAGGGACCTGGGTACCCAAGTAGATAGCATGCTCTCCTTTGATAACCACATAGCCAAAATGGTCAGGAAATCCTTCTATGTGGCACACCTGATCACAAAGGGGTTCTCATCCAGATCCAAGGAGGTGATTGTGCCCCTTTACTACTCACTCATTAGGCCCATAATAGAGTACAATGCCCCATTTGGGATGTACCTCACTAGATACCTGCAGCAACTAGAAATACCACAGAAGTACCTCACTAAGAGGATTTTAAACAATTACCCTATGAAGCACGACTAAAAAAGCTCCAGCTCTTCTCAGTTGCTTACCGTCTGCTCAGAGGTGACCTATGCCTGACCTATAGGGCCATGTCAAACCCTGAACTAATGGACATGCTTCACCTCAGAAAAAGAGATCCCTCAGAACCACTCGTTCGAGTGACTTGAACCTATGTACAACAATAAACAGGACATGCTGGAGGGATAGATTCCTGTCCCAGCGACTCCCCTCACTCTCGAATAGAATCCCAATCCATATTCGACAGAGCTCCTCTCTGACCCTCTTCAAGAGAAATCTTGATGCGTAAGTTCTACCCTGGGATCACTTCAGGAGCCCTGTTGACAGAGGCTCAGGTTACTAATCTAATGAGGAAGCGAAAGCCATCCCTCTGTAGCTAGGCTTATAAATGCCCATGGGCAGATAGCCTAGTACTTACCTATGAACCTATGAACCTAAGTCCTCACACACTTGCTCACACTCATTGAAACACTCACCCACACATTTACATGCATGCTGCTAAACACACACACACACACACACACACACACACACACACACACACACACACACACACACACACACACACACACACACACTCAGATGTCCACACACATATTCATACATCCACAGCTCTTCGTTTCTTATACTTACCACAATTACCCTCAAAGGAGTGAAGGTAGATGATGTCAAAAGACAGCATTCACTTTTTCTTCTTATAAAGGAATGAACTCAAGGGGGGGTCACTTCATCACGTTACGTAGGAGCAACTACTAATTCCAGGGGACAGCACATGGATAGTTAGCATTAACCATTCGCTAGACTGCTACATTAGCATGCAGCTTCCTCGGTTGAGACCCTTCTTTGCCCTATAGCTCCCACCAAGGGGAATCCACAGTAGTAATGTGGTCTCTGAATCAGGAAGGCATACTGTGATGAAGAAACCATCCAAGTTAAGGCTTCCCTGTTGTTAAGCTTTTCTAAAGCCCAAGAGTTATCCAGTTTGATTTTAAGCATTCAGAAGTCTGCATTGCATGAGGGAAAGCCATTTTTTATCTGCATGCCATTCAGTATCAGCTGGAGTGTACTCCATATGTAAACCATTATCATATCTATCCTCTTATAACAAAATAATTAATAGCAGCATTTACATAAATGTAGAGTCTTCATAAAGATATCAGTAGATTGGGTTGATGCTGCAAGATGAATTGTGAAACAGAAAACAATTAATAGGTCATGTTGGTATAGCCTTCAATCCCTTTTTAAAACCCACTTCTTCCTGGACTATTATTCTTTTAATATACAGTGTGTGGAGAGACAACAAGAATTTCCTGGTTAACAGGAAGGGCAGATCCTCCAAAGTACTTCTAAACACATTCAGTCTCTTAGTAGTTGGAAGGCCATGTACCAGTAAGAAAGAAGCAAATAAAAGGGGACTGGAAAAATGACCTAGTAAAATATACGCAGACTATTTGAAATGTACTTTCAGATTTCTGTTGAGATTTAGTTGGTAGAATTCATATTTTATTTTTAGCTGGGTGCACAAGTAACTGTTTCACATTTGTACCTTTGACAGCAGGTGTGCTGTTTCTAATATGTCTGCAGTTAATGTTCTTTAACCTGCAGTTCAGACTCAAAAAGCAAAGTGTCATTTCGTAGTTGAGCTACGATCCCTAGCATCTGTTTATGGCTGATTGGTCAGGCCCTACATGAAAGAGTAGAAATTACAGCAAAACCTTCACATTTAACCTAAATGTACTCCATCCATCAACTAAATGGTCTTAGTCGATGTAGAATACAGGCCTCATATCCTGAATGAAGAGGGATATCTGAAGTACGGTGCTGGCTCTTCATACTCGTAGAGGGTCTTTTACGTTTTCCATAAACAGTAGCATCTGTGAGAGGTGTAAACACTTACATGTCCTGGAACTGAATGATTCAGCTGATAGGCAGACTAGTGAGTATTTAGTTACCCACCATATAACCATTTTCTGCTCTAATTCATCACAGAAGACTTCCAGCCACTCTATGCAATCTATTACTGTAGTCATATTCACATATGATTGTTATAAAAGTTCTCTCAAATCAAAAGTCAATGCAGAAAACTGTAAATATTAAAAGAGATAATCTGAAAGAAACCACACCATATTGATAGATTCACCTCATCAAATTAGAGATCCCCAGGAGCAGCACTTGAAACTTCCTTGTAACTGGATAATCTGTGAAAAAGAGAAATCATACTCATCTCAAAACGATCAGAGATGTTAAAAATGTAATAAAACGATCGGAGACGTTAAAAATGTAATAAAATGATCAGAGATGTTAAAAATGTAATATGACCTGCTTGCCTGAGACGAAAATGTAGGACACAACGACTACATTAAAAAGACTGCAGGAACAAATTGTAGTCTGGTCATTGCTTAAGCAATCTTAAAACTGTAGTTACTAATGTGCTACATGTCCCCTCCTGAGACGTTAAACATCTAAATGGTAAATCTAAAACTCCTAGGGTATCTTCAGTAGACTGAATCCAAATTCTAGAAGATATGACAGGACTGGAAATATAAAATCACAAAAAACTGATGTGAGGGTGACACTGATGATGGCACTTGTAACTGTTTCATGTCTGAATCACAAAGCAGGCAGCTATAAAACATTTCTATTCCAGTAAATACTAAAATCTTCACTGCTACAAAAAACTTTCTTTGAGGTTATTTCTACAGGTCCATGGTTTCAGAGTAAATTACAGGGATAAGCACACTGCACAGTGGTGCAGTGGTAGCATTGTCACCTCAGAGCAAGAGACTCTCCAATTCGATTCTTGGCTGGGATGCCTCCTGTGTGGAGTCTGCATGTCCTCCCTGCATTCATGTGTTTTCCTTCCTCGTTGCAAAGACATGGGTCTGGGGTGTTTCTCCCTGGGCTTCCACTGAAAATTGTTTTCTTTCCAAGTCAGACTTTCCTGTTTAACAAATGATAATAAATAAATATTTTTATTATTATGTGGTGTTATATGCGAAGGCTGTTTTATATACTGACATTGCTTTAAATGTATATGTAGATTCTGAAGAGTGTTTCTTTAAGAGACAAATCACTTAATTAAAACTTGCCTCTATTTGGCAGAGTGCAGTAGTACATAAGGAATGAGAGTCTTACATAGTATAAATGTCTGAAGAAGCAGTCGTTGTAACTGTGAAAGCACTAATGTCTTTATTGGATTCTATTAAACTGAAGTGGAATTTTGCAATACTGGTGGTTGTCATTTTATCCTGCTCAATGGCATGTTTATCACTAAGTATGTTTATCTAAAATCAAATGCATATTAAATACAACATAAAGTCTTGAAATTCATTCAGTTAAATAAATGAATAAATATATGCATTGATTTAAACATAAAAAAATTAAGCTACATAAAACAACTTGCTTTTGCTCTTAAACCACTGGATAGAAAGACTAAATTATTGAGTCCAGGTTCCACATAGAAATTAGTTCTAAGTTGCCATTTAAATTCTAAAACTAAAGAATATCATTCAATGGACCTCCACAAGACTCACAGTCGACTTGATCAATGGCATGAAACTTAAAGTTCTGCTTATTTTTGACACTAAGATGTCTATATAATATTTTTGCTCATCTTTTTTTTTATTGATATCATAAAAAATGTTGGTAAATTCTGGATCTGAAGGGTTTCATCATTTTTCCAATGTAAAAACAAGGACATTGCTGACAGTGTGCTATGTATACCACTCCCTTAATGTAACACAACAATTTATGCTGAAGTTTAATCTTCCAGTAGACCTGAATAGTAAATATGGAGCCTTGCATAATAACTTTGCATTGGCCACATAACCCACACTTGGCCATAGCTCCACCCTATTACTTTCAATAAGAGCCTTAAAGCAGGCTGTTTTATGCACTTTAATTTGCTATGTTTAAATCAGTGTATATATTTATTCATTTATTTAACTGGATGAAATTTGAAGGCTTTAGTTTGTTTCAATACATATTTGGTTTTAGATAAACATACTTAGCACATTACTGCTGTAACATTTTATGAAGTCAATGGATTGTGTATATTTTTATTGCAGTCAGGTTACGTACCGTATATCTTTTCTTGATTTCACATCTTGATAATTTATTAATTTGATGTTCCCATTTTGTAGAGGTTTATGGTAACTAATTAGTTAATTGATCATGTGATTTTAAGTTATATAAGAAGAAAGTGTGTATTTTATTTAGTTGTGAAGAAGTCTGGTCATTCAGATGAAAGCTCTTAACTTTGCTTAATAAAGTGTGATTTATATGGGAGTGTCCTGCATTTGTATTTTAGTTTGTTCAAATTAGCACTGTTATAAAAATATACAGAGCATAGACAGGGATTTTACACTGTTAGGGAATGTATACATATATTCAAGGAGCAAAAAAAAAAAGAAAAAAAATACTGTATGGATAGAGTTCAAATTTACAAAAGGTAGGTATTAACTAGAAGTTGATATCAGTGCAATGGTTATTTCATATTATACCATGACCCCCCCAAAACGTGCACACTGATTGGCCAGCGTGCACATTGTAAATCGAGTTATACTAATGGAAAAAGGTCCGGTCGCCCGGACTTTTTTCCATTAGTATAACTCTACTTTTAAAACACTGTTTCGCTATGTTAAATGGGTTTAACATAGCGAGACAGCTTTAAAATAAGCAACGGAGATCTCCATTGCTTATTTTAAAGCTGTCTCGCTATGCTAAACCCATTTAACATAGCGAGACAGGTTTAAAAAGCAACGGAGAAAGCAAGATCTCCATTGCTTTTTACTGTTCGCTATGTTAAATGGGTTTAACATAGCGAGACAGTTTTAAAATAAGCAACGGACATCTCCGTTGCTTATTTTAAACTGTCTCGCTATGTTAAACCCATTTAACATAGCTAAACAGTAAAAAGCAACGGAGATCTTGCTTTCTCCGTGCTTTGCCCACAGCTCTGATGTACTGCGCGGCGTAGTACATCAGAACTGCCGGATGCCAGACATCTGCGGAAGGGCAGTAAACAGGCATTATACTATGCCATTATTTAAGAAAAGTAATAGTTTCTTTTCTTAAATAATGTCATGGTATAATAGCAATAACCCACTTCTGGGTGTGGGTAATGCTGTATTTACCCACGGTTGGCTTTGTTTGGTCCCTCGGGCTTCACCCTCGGGACCAAACCACACCAACCGTGGGTAAATCCAGCATTACCCACACCCAGGCGTGGGTTATTGCTATAATATTGAGCGGGATTACTATAATTTCTATGTAAATACTTCCTAGAGTATTAGTTGCGTGAATCTTGAATGTTAATCCAGTTTAAGAATCAGAAAGGCTACATTTGTATGCAGTAGTAGTGATATTTTCTGAGGAGACTACGGGTGAGGCTCTTGTTACATAGTTAGAATGCAGGGTACAACTATCAGTTTTACATATTTACATGATTCAGTGCAGGTAAAAGATTTGGAAATAAGGGGAAGGATGTATAGTATTTGAATGCCATAAACAGAAGTGTGACAGTACAAAAGTAATTTGGAATCAAAGTTGTTTTTTGGCATCTGAGAGTTATTAGAAGTTTCTGTGAAAAGTAATAGCCATTTCTGAACATTATAAACAAGTTATATTGAATGCAGCAAACTTTTTGAGGCAGGTTTTAATGAACTTTAATGCAGCAGAGTGCCTACATCAATGCTTTAGATATTCATCTAGAAACGATGTGATACATGCATGTTACTTGTAAAAATCACAAAAGACTTCCATGTGTAAGTCTCCATACAGGAAACAAAAATTTAACATCTTAAAAGCAATTGTGTTAAGTACAAGTACCAGGGAAAACATACACACAAAGAAAGGAAACATCTACAGACATCTTCATTGGAAAGCACTTTGGGAATTGTGCATAAAAAAATAACAACAATTTCCAAACTCAGTAGCTAAATAGGTCACTGTGTATGTAAACAGTATTCTCCTGTCTCTGTTTCCCTTCCTCAAATATGCCTGTCTTCTACTTTATGGACATCTGAGAAAACAAAACTTATTTTATTTCTTCTTGCTGAGTTATAGTTTCCTTAGATTGTTTCAGGTTTAATCTCTGTGCACATTAATGGTTTTATTATGCTTTTTCTGACTCTTAAACATGCACACATATAAAAGCACATGTTAGCATCTGTATAATTTGCTAAACATTCCTAACTCTTAAAACAAATGTCTTTAAGTAGATTCAGAGGTAGTTACTAGTCATGTGGTGTAGGTGGCCACTCAGAACCCTTGCCCTAGTTTCCCAGGACACGTCAACTTATGCAGAGTCACACAACAGGCAAATGGAGAATTAAAGATTTAAACTCTGTACTGTCTAAATTAACTACCAAATATACTGTGCCAACTGCTACTGCAGCTACGTTTTTACAGTGAGAAATCTATAAGGACTGCAGTATTTAAACATCTGTCTACATAATATATGATACCCAATTTTTGTGCATAGTTAACTACCTTGTCCCCTTAAAAAAGATACATGTATATGCTGTTTAGTGCTATCTGTTAAAAAAACAGTATTGCGAGCTTGTATTTATTGGAATTTAGTTATATTTTACATAGTGCTTGATATAACACGTATTAAATGCTGCTGTTGTTTATTTCAATGATGTATGTTTATCACATTCCATGTGAAGGTGTGAAGCTTTTTACCTTGGTCTCCACAGAAAATGGAATGCACTCATTTACACGACCATGCCAAAAGAATAAGTTAAGGAAGTAAATATTGTATCTTTCGGCTTTTCCTGGTTAGGGGTCGCCACAGCAGAACTCCGGTCCGCTAATGATTGGCAGTAGATTTTTACATACCGAGTTAAATTGAATAGTTAGCAGCCCAATATTGCTAAGATGGAGTTTCGGTATACTTTCAGCCATACTTAATGCCAGAGAGAGGGAAAAAAATCTAAACTGTGGAAAATTAAGGAACAGGTCCCTGTGGAGTAAAGACCTGAGTAAAGGGTTTAGAATGGTGGTTTGTGAGCCAGGCATAGACAGATGGAGACAGCACTTTTTAAATGTTCAGATACAATTACAGACCTACAGAAGGATTTTAGACAAGTAAAAAACATGTAATACATAATTACATTAAGTTGGAGCAAAAATATGTGATACATAATTAAATTGTCAGATCAGTTGGCACTTAAACTGGTGGGCCTGGAAGACTAGACCTGTAGGAAGTATTTACATTTAATAAGACTCCTAGAAAAGAGAGAAGGCAAGGATGTGACTGTGCTATTATGCATATTGTCAGCTGATCAGGGCCGCCAGTAGATGAAATACTTATCATGAAGACTCAACATGGCTTCTTCCCTGGGCAGTTTGCTGGTGGTTAGAAGCTCTGACAAGTGATTGTTCATTTTACTACCTATTATTTAAAGAAAAAAAAAATACAATCACTTGGAAATGCAAAAAATCTGAAAATAACCACAAAGAATACTTTGCCTAAGCCTATAAATGCTGCACTTGTAAAAACCAAGGCTTCAGTTAAAAAAATGCACACACACAAATAACACTGGATATTATTTCATACTAACATTCAGGGCTTAATGTAAACCAGTTTGAAAACATATAATTAATCTATCTAATTTAAACAAAATATACATGATACATCTCATTAACAGCACTTGACCACTAAATAGTACTTCTAATTACCAGTGCTTCTCCACTGACTGGTATATCATATTACCGATACTTGACCATTGACTGTTAAATTTGATTACCATCACTTGACCACTGACTGGTATATCTCATTACCAGCACGTGCCCACTGACTGGTGCCTCTTATTACCAGCACTTGACAACTGACTGATACATCTCATTACCAGCACGAAACCACTGACTAGTGCAACTCATCGCCAGCACTTGACCACTGACTGCTAGATCTCATTACCAGTGCTTGACCACTAACTGGTACATCTCATTACCAGTGCTTGACCATTGAATGGTACATCTCATTACCAGCTCTTGACCACTGATGGGTACATCTCATTACCATCACTTTACCACTGACTAGTACATCTCCTTACCAGTGCTTGACCACTGATTGGTACATTCCATTACCAACAAGTGAACACTTAAAGGTACATCTCATTACCAGCACTTCACCACTGACTGGTACATTTCATTATCAGCACTTGACCACTGACTGGTACATCTCATTACCAGTGCTTCATCATTGACTGGTACATCTAATTAGCAGCACTTGACCACTGACTGGTACATATCATTACCAGCACTAGACCACTGACTGGTACATTTCATTACCAGTGCTTGACCAATGAATGGTGCAACTCATTACCAGCACTTAACCACTGACTGGTACATCTCATTACCAGCACTTGACCACTGACCGGTACATCTCTTTACCAGCACTTGACCACTGACTGGTGCTTCGCATTACCAGTGCTTGACTACTGACTGGTACATCTCATTACCAGCATGTGACCACTGACTGGTGCATCTCTTTACCAGCACTTGACCACTTACTGGTGCATCTCATTACCAGCACTTGTCCACTGACTGGTACATCTCATTAGCAGCACTTGACCACTGACTGGTATATCTCATTACCAGCACTTAACCACTTATTGGTATATCTCATTACCAGTGCTTGACCACTGACTGTTACATTTCATTACCACCTCATCACCACTGACTGGTACATCACATTACCAGCACTTGGCCATTGACTGGCACATCTGATTACCAGTGCTTGACCACTAACTGGTACACCTCATTACCAGCACTTGGGCATTGACTGGTACTTCTCATTACTAGAACTTGACCACTGACTGGTACATCTCAATTCAAGAGCTTGACCACTGACTGATATGTGTCATTACCAGCACTTGACCACTGACTGGTACATCTCATTACCAGAACTTGGCGACTGACTGGTACAGCTCATTACCAGTGCTTGACTACTGACTGCTACATTTCATTACCAGCATGTGACCACTGACTGGTGCATCTCATTACCAGCACTTTACCACTAACTGGTGCATCTCATTACCAGCACTTCACCACTGACTGTTACATTTGATTACCAGTGCTAGAAAAGCCAAGTGGTACAGTGGTTAAGGTGTATGCCTTTCAATCATAAGGTGTAAGGTTCAATTCTGCGGGGTTGGGAGTGTGGCCTAGTGGTTAAGGTGTTTGCCTTACAAACGCAAGGTGCAGGGTTTGAGCCTCACAAGGGATAATTGGCTAGGCTTAAAATGACTTGCAAGGGTAGTTAGCCTAGTACTAATCTATGAACATATGAACCTAGACCACTGATTGGTACATTCCATTTTCATCACGTGACCACTGAATGGTACATCTCATTAACAGCACTTGACCACTAAATGGTACTTCTCATTACCAGTGCTTCACCACTGACTACTAAATCACATTACCAGCACTTGACCATTGACTGTACAATTGATTACTAGCACTTGACCACTGACTGGTACATCTCATTACCAGCACTTAACCACTGACTGGTGCATCTCATTACCAGCACTTGACCACTGACTGGTACATCTCATTCCCAGTGCTTGACCATTGACTTGTACATCTCATTACCAGAACTTGACCACTGAATAGTCAATCTCTTTATCAGTGCTTGACCACTGACTGGTACATCTCATTACCGGTACTTGACCACTGACTGGTACATCTCATTACCAGTGCTTGACCACTGAACAGTACTTCTCAGTACCAGCACTTGACCACTGACTGTTACATCATTACAATCACTTTAAGACTGACTGGTACATCTCTTTACCAATGCTTGACCACTGAATGGTGCATCTCATTACCAGTGCCTGACCACTGACTGCTAGATCTCATTACCAGCACAAGACCATTGACTGGTGCATCTCATTACCAGCACGTCTCCACTGACTGGAGCATCACATTACCAGCACTTTACCACTGACTGGTACGTCTCATTACCAGCACTTGATCACTCACAGGTACATATAACTACCAATGCTAGAATACTGACTGGTACATCTCATTACCAGCATGTGAACCCTAACTGGTATGTCTCATAACCAGTGCTTGACCACTGACTTGGACGTCTCATTACCAGCACATGACCACTGACCGGTGCATCTCATTATCAGCACCTGACCACTGATTGGTGCATCTCATTACCATCACTTTACCACTGACTGGTACAGCTCCTTACCAGTGCTTGACCACTGATTGGTACATCACATTACCAGCAGGTGAACACTTACTGGTACAGCTAGTTACCAGCAGTTGCCCAATCACTGGTACATCTCATTACCAGCACTTGACCACTGACTCGCACATCTTATTACCATCACTTGACCACTGACTGGTACATTTCATTACCAGCACTTGACCACACACAGGTACATCTCATTACCAATGCTTGGCCACTGACTGGTACTTGTCTTTACCAGCACATGACCACTAACTGGTATATCTCATTACCAGCACATGACCACTAACTGGTACATCTCATTACCAGCGTTTAACCACTGACTTGTACATCTCATTACCTGCACTTGACCACTGACTGGTACATTTCATTACCCGCACTTGACCACTGACTGGTAACTCTCATTACCAGAACTTGACCACTGACTGCTACATCTCATTACCAGTGCCTGACCACTGACTGGTACATCTCCTTACCAGCACTTGATCACTGACTAGTACATTTCATTACCAGCATGTGACTACTGACTGGTGCAGCTCATTACCAGCACTTGACCACTGCGTGGTGCATCTCATTCTGAGCACTTGACCAGTGACTGTTACATCTCATTACTAGTGCTAGACCACTGACTGGTACATCTCATTACCAGCACTTCTCCACTGACTGGAACATCAGATTATCAGCACTTGACCATTGACTGGTACATTTGATTACCAGCACTTGACCACTGAATGGTACAGCTCTTTAACAGCACTTCTCCACTGACTGGAACATCACATTACCAGCACTTGACCATTGACTGGTGCATTTGATTACCAGCACTTGACCACTGAATGATACATCTCATTAACAGCACTTGACCACTAAATGGTACTTCTCATTACCAGCACTTTTCCACTGACTGGTACATCACATTACCAGCACCTCTCCACTGACTGGAACATCACATTACCAGCACTTGACCATTGAGTGGTACATTTGATTACCAGCACTTGACCACTGAATGGTACATCTCATTATCAACACTTGACCACTAAATAGTACTTCTAATTACCAGTGCTTCTCCACTGACTGGTACATCATATTACTGATACTTGACCATTGACTGTTAAATTTGATTACCATCACTTGACCACTGACTGGTATATCTCATTACCAGCACGTGCCCACTGACTGGTGCCTCTTATTACCAGCACTTGACAACTGACTGATACATCTCATTACCAGCACGAAACCACTGACTAGTGCAACTCATTGCCAGCACTTGACCACTGACTGCTAGATCTCATTACCAGTGCTTGACCACTAACTGGTACATCTCATTACCAGTGCTTGCCCATTGAATTATACATCTCATTACCAGCTCTTGACCACTGATGGGTACATCTCATTACCATCACTTTACCACTGACTAGTACATCTCCTTACCAGTGCTTGACCACTGTTTGGTACATTCCATTACCAGCAAGTGAACACTTACAGGTACATCTCATTACCAGCACTTGACCAATGACTGGTACATTTCATTATCAGCACTTAACCACTGACTGGTACATCTCATTACCAGTGATTCATCATTGACTGGTACATCTAATTAGCAGCACTTGACCACTGACTGGTACATATCATTACCAGCACTAGACCACTGACTGGTACATTTCATTACCAGTGCTTGACCAATGAATGGTGCAACTCATTACCAGCACTTAACCACTGACTGGTACATCTCATTACCAGCACTTGACCACTGACAGGTACATCTCTTTACCAGCACTTGACCACTGACTGGTGCTTCGCATTACCAGTGCTTGACTACTGACTGGTACATCTCATTACCAGCATGTGACCACTGACTGGTGCATCTCTTTACCAGCACTTGACCACTTACTGGTGCATCTCATTACCAGCACTTGTCCACTGACTGGTACATCTCATTAGCAGCACTTGACCACTGACTGGTATATCTCATTACCAGCACTTAACCACTGATTGGTATATCTCATTACCAGTGCTTGACCACTGACTGTTACATTTCATTACCACCTCATCACCACTGACTGACACATCACATTACCAGCACTTGGCCATTTACTGGTATATCTGATTACCAGTGCTTGACCACTAACTGGCACACCTCATTACCAGCACTTGGGCATTGACTGGTACTTCTCATTACTAGAACTTGACTACTGACTGGTACATCTCAATTCAAGAGCTTGACCACTGACTGATATGTGTCATTACCAGCACTTGACCACTGACTGGTACATCTCATTACCAGAACTTGGTGACTTACTGGTACAGCTCATTACCAGCGCTTGACCACTGACTGCTACATTTCATTACCAGCACGTGACCACTGACTGGTGCATCTCATTACCAGCACTTTACCACTAACTGGTGCATCTCATTACCAGCACTTCACCACTGACTGTTACATTTGATTACTAGTGCTAGAAAAGCCAAGTGGTACAGTGGTTAAGGTGTATGCCTTTCAATCATAAGGTGTAAGGTTCAATTCTGCGGGGTTGGGAGTGTGGCCTAATGGTTAAGGTGTTTGCCTTACAAACACAAGGTGCAGGGTTTGAGCCTCACAAGGGATAATTCGCTAGGCTTAAAATGGCTTGCAAGGGCAGTTAGCCTAGTACTAATCTATGAACATATAAACCTAGACCACTGACTGGTACATTCCATTTTCATCACGTGACCACTGAATGGTACATCTCATTAACAGCACTTGACCACTAAATGGTACTTCTCATTACCAGTGCTTCACCACTGACTACTACATCACATTACCAGCACTTGACCATTGACTGGTACAATTGATTACCAGTGCTTGACTACTGACTGGTACATCTCATTACCAGCATGTGACCACTGACTGGTGCATCTCTTTACCAGCACTTGACCACTTACTGGTGCATCTCATTACCAGCACTTGTCCACTGACTGGTACATCTCATTAGCAGCACTTGACCACTGACTGGTATATCTCATTACCAGCACTTAACCACTGATTGGTATATCTCATTACCAGTGCTTGACCACTGACTGTTACATTTCATTACCACCTCATCACCACTGACTGGTACATCACATTACCAGCACTTGGCCATTGACTGGTACATCTGATTACCAGTGCTTGACCACTAACTGGCACACCTCATTACCAGCACTTGGGCATTGACTGGTACTTCTCATTACTAGAACTTGACCACTGACTGTTACATCTCAATTCAAGAGCTTGACCACTGACTGATATGTGTCATTACCAGCACTTGACCACTGACTGGTACATCTCATTACCAGAACTTGGCGACTGACTGGTACAGCTCATTACCAGCGCTTGACCACTGACTGCTACATTTCATTACCAGCACGTGACCACTGACTGGTGCATCTCATTACCAGCACTTTACCACTAACTGGTGCATCTCATTACCAGCACTTCACCACTGACTGTTACATTTGATTACTAGTGCTAGAAAGCCAAGTGGTACAGTGGTTAAGATGTATGCCTTTCAATCATAAGGTGTAAGGTTCAATTCTGCTGGGAGTTGGAGTGGCCTAATGGTTAAGGTGTTTGGGTTTGATTACCAGCACTTGACCACTGACTGGTGTGCGTCATTACCAGCACTTGACCACTAACTGGGATCTCATTACCAGCACTTAAAATGGCTGTTACATTTCATTACCAGTACTAATCTATGAACATATAAACCTAGACCACTGACTGGTACATTCCATTTTCATCACGTGACCACTGAATGGTACATCTCATTAACAGCACTTGACCACTAAATGGTACTTCTCATTACCAGTGCTTCACCACTGACTACTACATCACATTACCAGCACTTGACCATTGACTGGTACAATTGATTACCAGTGCTTGACTACTGACTGGTACATCTCATTACCAGCATGTGACCACTGACTGGTGCATCTCTTTACCAGCACTTGACCACTTACTGGTGCATCTCATTACCAGCACTTGTCCACTGACTGGTACATCTGCAGCACTTGACCACTGACTGGTATATCTCATTACCAGCACTTAACCACTGATTGGTATATCTCATTACCAGTGCTTGACCACTGACTGTTACATTTCATTACCACCTCATCACCACTGACTGGTACATCACATTACCAGCACTTGGCCATTGACTGGTACATCTGATTACCAGTGCTTGACCACTAACTGGCACACCTCATTACCAGCACTTGGGCATTGACTGGTACTTCTCATTACTAGAACTTGACCACTGACTGTTACATCTCAATTCAAGAGCTTGACCACTGACTGATATGTGTCATTACCAGCACTTGACCACTGACTGGTACATCTCATTACCAGAACTTGGCGACTGACTGGTACAGCTCATTACCAGCGCTTGACCACTGACTGCTACATTTCATTACCAGCACGTGACCACTGACTGGTGCATCTCATTACCAGCACTTTACCACTAACTGGTGCATCTCATTACCAGCACTTCACCACTGACTGTTACATTTGATTACCAGTGCTAGAAAAGCCAAGTGGTACAGTGGTTAAGATGTATGCCTTTCAATCATAAGGTCTAAGGTTCAATTCTGCGGGGTTGGGAGTGTGGCCTAGTGGTTAAGGTGTTTGCCTTACAAACACAAGGTGCAGGGTTTGAGCCTCACAAGGGATAATTGGCTAGGATTAAAATGGCTTGCAAGAGCAGTTAGCCTAGTACTAATCTATGAACATATGAACCTAGACCACTGACTGGTACATTCCATTTTCATCACTTGACCACTGACTGGTACATCTCATTCCCAGTGCTTGACCATTGACTTGTACATCTCATTACCAGAACTGGACCACTGAATAGTGAATCTCTCTATCAGTGCTTGACCACTGACTGGTACATCTCATTACCAGTACTTGACCACAGACTGGTACATCTCATTACCAGTGCTTGACCACTGAACAGTACTTCTCAGTACCAGCACTTGACCACTGACTGTTACATCTCATTACAATCACTTTAAGACTGACTGGTACATCTCTTTACCAATGCTTGACCACTGACTGCTAGATCTCATTACCAGCACATGACCATTGACTGGTGCATCTCATTACCAGCACTTCTCCACTGACTGGAACATCACATTACCAGCACTTTACCACTGACTGGTACGTCTCATTACCAGCACTTGATCACTCACAGGTACATCTAACGTACCAATGCTAGAATACTGACTGGTACATCTCATTACCAGCATGTGAACACTAACTGGTATGTCTCATAACCAGTGCTTGACCACTGGCTTGGACGTCTCATTACCAGCACATGACCACTGACCGGTGCATCTCATTATCAGCACCTGACCACTGATTGGTACATCTCATTACCATCACTTTACCACTGACTGGTACAGCTCCTTACCAGTGCTTGACCACTGATTGGTACATCATATTACCAGCAGGTGAACACTTACTGGTACAGCTAGTTACCAGCAGTTGCCCAATCACTGGTACATCTCATTACCAGCACTTGACCACTGACTCGCACATCTCATTACCAGCACTTGACCACTGACTGGTACATTTCATTACCAGCACTTGACCACATACAGGTACATCTCATTACCAATGCTTGGCCACTGACTGGTACTTGTCATTACCAGCACATGACCACTAACTGGTATATCTCATTACCAGCACATGACCACTAACTGGTACATCTCATTACCAGCGTTTGACCACTGACTTGTACATCTCATTACCTGCACTTGACCACTGACTGGTACATTTCATTACCCGCACTTGACCACTGATTGGTAACTCTCATTACCAGAACTTGACCACTGACTGCTACATCTCATTACCAGTGCCTGACCACTGACTGGTACATCTCCTTACCAGCACTTGATCACTGACTAGTACATTTAATTACCAGCATGTGACCACTGACTGGTGCAGCTAATTACCAGCACTTGACCACTGCGTGGTGCATCTCATTCTGAGCACTTGACCAGTGACTGTTACATCACCACTGACTGGTACATCAGATTATCAGCACTCTGGTACATCTCATTACTAGAACTTGACCACTGACTGGTACATCTCATTACCAGCACTTCTCCACTGACTGGAACATCTCATTACCAGCACTTGACCATTGACTGGTGCATTTGATTACCAGCACTTGACCACTGAATGATACATCTCATTAACAGCACTTGACCACTAAATGGTACTTCTCATTACCAGCACTTTTCCACTGACTGGTAAATCACATTACCAGCACCTCTCCACTGACTGGAACATCACATTACCAGCACTTGACCATTGAGTGGTACATTTGATTACCAGCACTTGACCACTGAATGGTACATCTCATTAACAACACTTGACCACTAAATAGTAGTTCTAATTACCAGTGCTTCTCCACTGACTGGTACATCATATTACCCATACTTGACCATTGACTGTTAAATTTGATTACCATCATTTGACCACTGACTGGTATATCTCATTACCAGCACGTGCCCACTGACTGGTGCCTCTTATTACCAGCACTTGACAACTGACTGATACATCTCATTACCAGCACGAAACCACTGACTAGTGCAACTCATCGCCAGCACTTGACCACTGACTGCTAGATCTCATTACCAGTGCTTGACCACTAACTGGTATATCTCATTACCAGTGTTTGACCATTGAATGGTACATCTCATTACCAGCTCTTGACCACTGATGGGTACATCTCATTACCATCACTTTACCACTGACTAGTACATCTCCTTACCAGTGCTTGACCACTGATTGGTACACTCCATTACCAGCAAGTGAAAACTTACATGTACATCTCATTACCAGCACTTGACCACTGACTGGTACATTTCATTATCAGCACTTGACCACTGACTGGTACATCTCATTACCAGTGATTCATCATTGACTGGTACATCTAATTAGCAGCACTTGACCACTGACGGGTACATATCATTACCAGCACTAGACCACTGACTGGTACATTTCATTACCAGTGCTTGACCAATGAATGGTGCAACTCATTACTAGCACTTAACCACTGACTGGTACATTTCATTACCAGCACTTGACCACTGACCGGTACATCTCTTTACCAGCACTTGACCACTGACTGGTGCTTCGCATTACCAGTGCTTGACTACTGACTGGTACATCTCATTACCAGCATGTGACCACTGACTGGTGCATCTCTTTACCAGCACTTGACCACTTACTGGTGCATCTCATTACCAGCACTTGTCCACTGACTGGTACATCTCATTAGCAGCACTTGACCACTGACTGGTATATCTCATTACCATCACTTAACCACTGATTGGTATATCTCATTATCAGTGCTTGACCACTGACTGTTACATTTCATTACCACCTCATCACCACTGACTGGTACATCACATTACCAGCACTTGGCCATTGACTGGTATATCTGATTACCAGTGCTTGACCACTAACTGGCACACCTCATTACCAGCACTTGGGCATTGACTGGTACTTCTCATTACTAGAAATTGACCACTGACTGGTACATCTCAATTCAAGAGCTTGACCACTGACTGATATGTGTCATTACCAGCACTTGACCACTGACTGGTACATCTCATTACCAGAACTTGGCGACTGACTGGTACGGCTCATTACCAGCGCTTGACCACTGACTGCTACATTTCATTACCAGCACATGACCACTGACTGGGGCATCTCATTACCAGCACTTTACCACTAACTGGTGCATCTCATTACCAGCACTTCACCACTGACTGTTACATTTGATTACCAGTGCTAGAAAAGCCAAGTGGTACAGTGGTTAAGGTGTATGCCTTTCAATCATAAGGTGTAAGGTTCAATTCTGCGGGGTTGGGAGTGTGGCCTAATGGTTAAGGTGTTTGCCTTACAAACACAAGTTGCAGGGTTTGAGCCTCACAAGGGATAATTGGCTAGGCTTAAAATGGCTTGCAAGGGCAGTTAGCCTAGTACTAATCTATGAACATATGAACCTAGACCACTGACTGGTACATTCCATTTTCATCACGTGACCACTGAATGGTACATCTCATTAACAGCACTTGACCACTAAATGGTACTTCTCATTACCAGTGCTTCACCACTGACTACTACATCACATTACCAGCACTTGACCATTGACTGGTACAATTGATTACCAGCACTTGACTACTGACTGGTACATCTCATTACCAGCACTTAACCACTGACTGGTACATCTCATTATCAGCACATGACCATTGACTGGTGCATCTCATTACCAGCACTTGACCACTGACTGTTACATCTCATTCCCAGTGCTTGACCATTGACTTGTACATCTCATTACCAGAACTTGACCACTGAATAGTGAATCTCTTTATCAGTGCTTGACCACTGACTGGTACATCTCATTACCAATCTCATTACCAGTACTTGACCACTGACTGGTACATCTCATTACCAGTGCTTGACCACTGAACAGTACTTCTCAGTACCAGCACTTGACCACTGACTGTTACATCTCATTACAATCACTTTAAGACTGAATGGTACATCTCTTTACCAATGCTTGACCACTGACTGCTAGATCTCATTACCAGCACATGACCATTGACTGGTGCATCTCATTACCAGCACTTCTCCACTGACTGCAACATCACATTACCAGCACTTTACCACTGACTGGTACGTCTCATTACCAGCACTTGATCACTCACAGGTACATCTAACTACCAATGCTAGAATACTGACTGGTACATCTCATTACCAGCATGTGAACACTAACTGGTACGTCTCATAACCAGTGCTTGACCACTGACTTGGACGTCTCATTACCAGCACATTACCACTGACCGGTGCACCTCATTATCAGCACCTGACCACTGATTGGTACATCTCATTACCATCACTTTACCACTGACTGGTACAGCTCCTTACCAGTGCTTGACCACTGATTGGTACATCTCATTACCAGCAGGTGACCACTGACTGGTACATCTCATTACCAGCAGTTGCCCAATCACTGGTACATCTCATTACCAGCACTTGACCACTGACTGGTACATCTCATTACCAGCACTTGACCACTGACTGGTACATTTCATTACCAGCACTTGACCACTGACTGGTACATCTCATTACCTGCACTTGACCACTGACTGGTACATCTCATTACCCGCACTTGACCACTGACTGGTACATCTCATTACCAGCACTTGACCACTGACTGGCACTTCTCATTACCAGTGCTTGACCATTGAATGGTACATCTCATTACCAGCACTTGACTACTAACTGGTACATCTCATTACCAGCACTTGACCACTTACTGGTACATCTCATAACCAGCACTTGACCACTGACTGGTACATCTCATTACCAGCACTTGACCACTGACCGGTACATCTCTTTACCAGCACTTGACCACTGACTGGTACATCTCATTACCAGCACTTGACCACTGACTGGTACATCTCATTACCAGCATGACCACTGACTGGTGCATCTCATTACCAGCACTTGACCACTGACTGGTACATCTCATTACCAGCACTTGACCACTGACTGGTACATCTCATTACCAGCACTTGACCACTGACTGGTATATCTCATTACCAGCACTTGACCACTGACTGGTACATCTCATTACCAGTGCTTGACCACTGATCATTACCACCTCATCACCACTGACTGGTACATCACATTACCAGCACTTGGCCATTGACTGGTATATCTGATTACCAGTGCTTGACCACTAACTGGCACACCTCATTAACAGCACTTGGGGATTGACTGGTACTTCTCATTACTAGAACTTGACCACTGACTGGTACATCTCAATTCAAGAGCTTGACCACTGACTGGTACATCTCATTACCAGCACTTGACCACTGACTGGTACATCTCATTACCAGAACTTGGTGACTGACTGGTACAGCTCATTACTAGCGCTTGACCACTGACTGCTACATTTCATTACCAGCACGTGACCACTGACTGGTGCATCTCATTACCAGCACTTTACCACTAACTGGTACATCACATTACCAGCACCTCTCCACTGACTGGAACATCACATTACCAGCACTTGACCATTGAGTGGTACATTTGATTACCAGCACTTGACCACTGAATGGTACATCTCATTATCAGTGCTTGACCACTGACTGTTACATTTCATTACCACCTCTTCTCCACTGACTGGTACATCACATTACCAGCACTTGACCATTGACTGGTATATCTGATTACCAGTGCTTGACCACTGACTGGTACACCTCATTACCAGCACTTGCCCACTGACTGGTACTTCTTATTACTAGAACTTGACAACTGACTGATACATCTCAATTCAAGAGCTTGACCACTGACTGATATGTGTCATTACCAGCACTTGACCACTGACTGCTAGATCTCATTACCAGTGCTTGACCACTAACTGGTACATCTCATTACCAGTGCTTGCCCATTGAATTATACATCTCATTACCAGCTCTTGACCACTGATGGGTACATCTCATTACCATCACTTTACCACTGACTAGTACATCTCCTTACCAGTGCTTGACCACTGATTGGTACATTCCATTACCAGCAAGTGAACACTTACAGGTACATCTCATTACCAGCACTTGACCAATGACTGGTACATTTCATTATCAGCACTTGACCACTGACTGGTACATCTCATTACCAGTGATTCATCATTGACTGGTACATTTGACTGGTACATCTAATTAGCAGCACTTGACCACTGACTGGTACATATTACCAGCACTAGACCACTGACTGGTACATTTCATTACTAGTGCTTGACCAATGAATGGTGCAACTCATTACCAGCACTTAACCACTGACTGGTACATCTCATTACCAGCACTTGACCACTGACCGGTACATCTCTTTACCAGCACTTGACCACTGACTGGTGCTTCGCATTACCAGTGCTTGACTACTGACTGGTACATCTCATTACCAGCATGTGACCACTGACTGGTGCATCTCTTTACCAGCACTTGACCACTTACTGGTGCATCTCATTACCAGCACTTGTCCACTGACTGGTACATCTCATTAGCAGCACTTGACCACTGACTGGTATATCTCATTACCAGCACTTAACCACTGATTGGTATATCTCATTACCAGTGCTTGACCACTGACTGTTACATTTCATTACCACCTCATCACCACTGACTGACACATCACATTACCAGCACTTGGCCATTTACTGGTATATCTGATTACCAGTGCTTGACCACTAACTGGCACACCTCATTACCAGCACTTGGGCATTGACTGGTACTTCTCATTACTAGAACTTGACTACTGACTGGTACATCTCAATTCAAGAGCTTGACCACTGACTGATATGTGTCATTACCAGCACTTGACCACTGACTGGTACATCTCATTACCAGAACTTGGCGACTTACTGGTACAGCTCATTACCAGCGCTTGACTACTGACTGCTACATTTCATTACCAGCACGTGACCACTGACTGGTGCATCTCATTACCAGCACTTTACCACTAACTGGTGCATCTCATTACCAGCACTTCACCACTGACTGTTACATTTGATTACTAGTGCTAGAAAAGCCAAGTGGTACAGTGGTTAAGGTGTATGCCTTTCAATCATAAGGTGTAAGGTTCAATTCTGCGGGGTTGGGAGTGTGGCCTAATGGTTAAGGTGTTTGCCTTACAAACACAAGTTGCAGGGTTTGAGCCTCACAAGGGATAATTCGCTAAATGGCTTAAAATTGCAAGGGCAGTTAGCCTAGTACTAATCTATGAACATATAAACCTAGACCACTGACTGGTACATTCCATTTCATCACGTGACCACTGAATGGTACATCTCATTAACAGCACTTGACCACTAAATGGTACTTCTCATTACCAGTGCTTCACCACTGACTACTACATCACATTACCAGCACTTGACCATTGACTGGTACAATTGATTACCAGTGCTTGACTACTGACTGGTACATCTCATTACCAGCATGTGACCACTGACTGGTGCATCTCTTTACCAGCACTTGACCACTTACTGGTGCATCTCATTACCAGCACTTGTCCACTGACTGGTACATCTCATTAGCAGCACTTGACCACTGACTGGTATATCTCATTACCAGCACTTAACCACTGATTGGTATATCTCATTACCAGTGCTTGACCACTGACTGTTACATTTCATTACCACCTCATCACCACTGACTGGTACATCACATTACCAGCACTTGGCCATTGACTGGTACATCTGATTACCAGTGCTTGACCACTAACTGGCACACCTCATTACCAGCACTTGGGCATTGACTGGTACTTCTCATTACTAGAACTTGACCACTGACTGTTACATCTCAATTCAAGAGCTTGACCACTGACTGATATGTGTCATTACCAGCACTTGACCACTGACTGGTACATCTCATTACCAGAACTTGGTGACTGACTGGTACAGCTCATTACTAGCGCTTGACCACTGACTGCTACATTTCATTACCAGCACGTGACCACTGACTGGTGCATCTCATTACCAGCACTTTACCACTAACTGGTGCATCTCATTACCAGCACTTCACCACTGACTGTTACATTTGATTACCAGTGCTAGAAAAGCCAAGTGGTACAGTGGTTAAGATGTATGCCTTTCAATCATAAGGTCTAAGGTTCAATTCTGCGGGGTTGGGAGTGTGGCCTAGTGGTTAAGGTGTTTGCCTTACAAACACAAGGTGCAGGGTTTGAGCCTCACAAGGGATAATTGGCTAGGCTTAAAATGGCTTGCAAGAGCAGTTAGCCTAGTACTAATCTATGAACATATGAACCTAGACCACTGACTGGTACATTCCATTTTCATCACGTGACCACTGACTGGTACATCTCATTACCAGCACATGACCATTGACTGGTGCATCTCATTACCAGCACTTGACCACTGACTGGTACATCTCATTCCCAGTGCTTGACCATTGACTTGTACATCTCATTACCAGAACTGGACCACTGAATAGTGAATCTCTCTATCAGTGCTTGACCACTGACTGGTACATCTCATTACCAGTACTTGACCACAGACTGGTACATCTCATTACCAGTGCTTGACCACTGAACAGTACTTCTCAGTACCAGCACTTGACCACTGACTGTTACATCTCATTACAATCACTTTAAGACTGACTGGTACATCTCTTTACCAGTGCTTGACCACTGAATGGTGCATCTCATTACCAGTGCCTGACCACTGACTGCTAGATCTCATTGCCAGCACATGACCATTGACTGGTGCATCTCATTACCAGCACTTCTCCACTGACTGGAACATCACATTACCAGCACTTTACCACTGACTGGTACGTCTCATTACCAGCACTTGATCACTCACAGGTACATCTAACTACCAATGCTAGAATACTGACTGGTACATCTCATTACCAGCATGTGAACACTAACTGGTACGTCTCATAACCAGTGCTTGACCACTGACTTGGACGTCTCATTACCAGCACATTACCACTGACCGGTGCATCTCATTATCAGCACCTGACCACTGATTGGTACATCTCATTACCATCACTTTACCACTGACTGGTACAGCTCCTTACCAGTGCTTGACCACTGATTGGTACATCACATTACCAGCAGGTGAACACTTACTGGTACAGCTAGTTACCAGCAGTTGCCCAATCACTGGTACATCTCATTACCAGCACTTGACCACTGACTCGCACATCTCATTACCAGCACTTGACCACTGACTGGTACATTTCATTACCAGCACTTGACCACACACAGGTACATCTCATTACCAATGCTTGGCCACTGACTGGTACTTGTCATTACCAGCACATGACCACTAACTGGTATATCTCATTACCAGCACATGACCACTAACTGGTACATCTCATTACCAGCGTTTGACCACTGACTTGTACATCTCATTACCTGCACTTGACCACTGACTGGTACATTTCATTACCCGCACTTGACCACTGACTGGTAACTCTCATTACCAGAACTTGACCACTGACTGCTACATCTCATTACCAGTGCCTGACCACTGACTGGTACATCTCCTTACCAGCACTTGATCACTGACTAGTACATTTAATTACCAGCATGTGACCACTGACTGGTGCAGCTAATTACCAGCACTTGACCACTGCGTGGTGCATCTCATTCTGAGCACTTGACCAGTGACTGTTACATCTCATTACTAGTGCTAGACCACTGACTGGTACATCTCATTACCAGCACTTCTCCACTGACTGGAACATCAGATTATCAGCACTTGACCATTGACTGGTACATTTGATTACCAGCACTTGACCACTGAATGGTACAGCTCATTAACAGCACTTCTCCACTGACTGGAACATCACATTACCAGCACTTGACCATTGACTGGTGCATTTGATTACCAGCACTTGACCACTGAATGATACATCTCATTAACAGCACTTGACCACTAAATGGTACTTCTCATTACCAGCACTTTTCCACTGACTGGTACATCACATTCCCAGCACCTCTCCACTGACTGGAACATCACATTACCAGCACTTGACCATTGAGTGGTACATTTGATTACCAGCACTTGACCACTGAATGGTACATCTCATTAACAACACTTGACCACTAAATAGTAGTTCTAATTACCAGTGCTTCTCCACTGACTGGTACATCATATTACCCATACTTGACCATTGACTGTTAAATTTGATTACCATCATTTGACCACTGACTGGTATATCTCATTACCAGCACGTGCCCACTGACTGGTGCCTCTTATTACCAGCACTTGACAACTGACTGATACATCTCATTACCAGCACGAAACCACTGACTAGTGCAACTCATCGCCAGCACTTGACCACTGACTGCTAGATCTCATTACCAGTGCTTGACCACTAACTGGTACATCTCCTTACCAGTGCTTGACCACTGATTGGTACACTCCATTACCAGCAAGTGAACACTTACATGTACATCTCATTACCAGCACTTGACCACTGACTGGTACATTTCATTATCAGCACTTGACCACTGACTGGTACATCTCATTACCAGTGATTCATCATTGACTGGTACATCTAATTAGCAGCACTTGACCACTGACTGGTACATATCATTACCAGCACTAGACCACTGACTGGTACATTTCATTACCAGTGCTTGACCAATGAATGGTGCAACTCATTACTAGCACTTAACCACTGACTGGTACATTTCATTACCAGCACTTGACCACTGACCGGTACATCTCTTTACCAGCACTTGACCACTGACTGGTGCTTCGCATTACCAGTGCTTGACTACTGACTGGTACATCTCATTACCAGCATGTGACCACTGACTGGTGCATCTCTTTACCAGCACTTGACCACTTACTGGTGCATCTCATTACCAGCACTTGTCCACTGACTGGTACATCTCATTAGCAGCACTTGACCACTGACTGGTATATCTCATTACCAGCACTTAACCACTGATTGGTATATCTCATTATCAGTGCTTGACCACTGACTGTTACATTTCATTACCACCTCATCACCACTGACTGGTACATCACATTACCAGCACTTGGCCATTGACTGGTATATCTGATTACCAGTGCTTGACCACTAACTGGCACACCTCATTACCAGCACTTGGGCATTGACTGGTACTTCTCATTACTAGAAATTGACCACTGACTGGTACATCTCAATTCAAGAGCTTGACCACTGACTGATATGTGTCATTACCAGCACTTGACCACTGACTGGTACATCTCATTACCAGAACTTGGCGACTGACTGGTACAGCTCATTACCAGCGCTTGACCACTGACTGCTACATTTCATTACCAGCACATGACCACTGACTGGGGCATCTCATTACCAGCACTTTACCACTAACTGGTGCATCTCATTACCAGCACTTCACCACTGACTGTTACATTTGATTACCAGTGCTAGAAAAGCCAAGTGGTACAGTAGTTGAGGTGTATGCCTTTCAATCATAAGGTGTAAGGTTCAATTCTGCGTGGTTGGGAGTTTGGCCTAATGGTTAAGGTGTTTGCCTTACAAACACAAGTTGCAGGGTTTGAGCCTCACAAGGGATAATTGGCTAGGCTTAAAATGGCTTGCAAGGGCAGTTAGCCTAGTACTAATCTATGAACATATGAACCTAGACCACTGACTGGTACATTCCATTTTCATCACGTGACCACTGAATGGTACATCTCATTAACAGCACTTGACCACTAAATGGTACTTCTCATTACCAGTGCTTCACCACTGACTACTACATCACATTACCAGCACTTGACCATTGACTGGTACAATTGATTACCAGCACTTGACTACTGACTGGTACATCTCATTACCAGCACTTAACCACTGACTGGTACATCTCATTATCAGCACATGACCATTGACTGGTGCATCTCATTACCAGCACTTGACCACTGACTGGTACATCTCATTCCCAGTGCTTGACCATTGACTTGTACATCTCATTACCAGAACTTGACCACTGAATAGTGAATCTCTTTATCAGTGCTTGACCACTGACTGGTACATCTCATTACCAGTACTTGACCACTGACTGGTACATCTCATTACCAGTGCTTGAGCTCTGAACAGTACTTCTCAGTACCAGCACTTGACCACTGACTGTTACATCTCATTACAATCACTTTAAGACTGACTGGTACATCTCTTTACCAATGCTTGACCACTGAATGGTGCATCTCTTTACCAGTGCTTGACCACTGGCTGGTACATCTCATTAGCAGTGCCTGACCACTGACCGGTACATCTCCTTACCAGTGCTTGACCACTGATTGGTACATCCCTTTACCAGCGTGTGAACACTTACAGGTACATCTCATTACCAGAGCTTGACCACTGAATGGTGCATCTCTTTATCAGTGCTTGACCACTGACTGGTACATATCATTACCAGTAATACCAGTGCTTGACCACTGAATGGTACATCTCTTTACCAGTGCTAGACCACTGAATGATACATCTCATTACCAGCACTTGTCCACTGACTGGTATTTCTCATTACCAGCACCTGTCCACTGACTGGTACATTTCATTACCTGCATTTGACCACTCACAGGTACATCTCATTAACAGTGCTTGACCTCTGACTGGTACATCTCATTACCAGTGCTTGACCACTGACTGGTACACCTCATTTCCAACACTTGACCATTGACTGGTAATTCTCATAACCAGCACTTGACCACTGACTGCTACATCTCATTACCAGCGGTTGACCACTGACTAGTACATCTCATTACCAGAGCTTGAACACTGACTGGTACATCTCATTACCAGCACTTGACCACTCACTGGTACATCTCATTACCAGCACTTTACCACTAACTGGCACATCTCACTAACAGCACTTGACCACTGGCTGGTACATCTCATTACCACCACTTCACCACTCACAGGTGCATCTCAGTACTAATGCTTGAACACTGACTGGTACATCTCATTACCAGCACGTGACCACTGACTGGTGCATCTTATTACCAGTACTTGACCACTGACTGGTGCAACTCATTACCAGCACTTGACCACGGACTGTTAAATCTCATTACCAGTGCTAGACCACTGACTGCTACATTTCATTACCAGCACATGACCACTGACTGGTGCATCTCACATGACCACTGACCGGTGAATCTCATTACCAGCACTTGACCACTGACCGGTGAATCTCATTACCAGCACTTGACCACTGACTGTTACATCTCATTACCAGTGCTATACCACTGACTGCTACATTTCATTACCAGTACGTCACCACTGACTGATACATCTCATTACTAGCAGTTGACCACTCACTGTTACATTTCATTACCATCATGTGACCAATGAATGGTACATATCGTTAACAGCACTTGACCACTAAATGGTACTTCTCATTACCAGTGCTTCACCACAGATTGATATATCACATTACCACCACTTGACCATTGACTGGTACATTTGATTACCATCACTTGACCACTGACTGGTACATCTCAGTACCAGCATGTGACCACTGCCTGGTGCATCTCATTACCAGCACTTGATCACTGACTGGACCATCTCATTACCAGCAAGTGAAGACTGACTGGTGCATGTCATTACCAGCACTTGAGCACTGACTGTTATACTTCATTACCAGTGGTTGACCACTGACTGATACATCTCATTACCAGAGCTTGAGCACTGACTGGTACATCTCATTACAAGCACTTGACCACTCACTAGTACATCTTGTTACCAGGACTTGACCAGTGACTGGCAGATCTCACTAACAGCACTTGATCACTGACTGGTACATCTCATTACCAGCACGTGACCACTAACTGGTACATCTCATTACCAGCGCTTGACCACTGACTTGTACATCTCATTACCAGAACTTGACCACTAACTGTTACATCTCATTACCAGTGGTTGACCACTGACTGGTACATCTCATTTCAAGAGCTTGATGACTGACTGGTACATCTCCTTACCAGCACTTGATCACTGACTGGTGGTCTCTTTACCAGCACTTGACCACTGACTGTTACATCTCATTACCAGTGCTAGAACACTGACTGTTACATTTCATTACCAGCACATCGCCACTGACTGATACATCTTGTTACCAGCACTTGACCACTGACTGGCACATCTCAATAACAGCACTTGACCATTAAATGGTACTTCTCATTACTAGCGCTTCACCACTGACTGGTACATCACATTATCAGCACATTACCATTGACTGGTACATTTGATTACCAGCACTTGACCACTGACTGGTATATCTCATTACCAGCAGTTGACCGCTGATTGGTACATCTCATTACTAGCACATGCCCACTGACTGGTACACCTCCTTACCAGTGCTTGACCACTGAATGATACATCTCATTACCAGCAATTGACCACTGACTGTTATACTTCTTTACCAGTGCTTGACCACTGACTGGTACATCTCATTACCAGAGCTTGACCACTAAATGGTGCATCTCTTTACGAGCAAGTGAAGACTGACTGGTACATCTCATTACCAGCACTTGACACTGACTGTTATATGTCATTACCAGTGCTTGACCACTAACTGGTACGTCTCATTTCCAGAGCTTGTGCAATAAATGGCGAATCTCCTTACCAGTGCTTGACGATTGACTGATTCATTTCATTACCAGTGCTTGACCACTGACTGGTACATCTCCTTACCAGTGATTGGCCACTTATTGGTACATTCCATTACCAGCACGTGAACACTTACTGGTACATCTCATTACCAGCACTTGACCACTGACTGGTACATCTCATTACCAGCACTTGACCACTAACTGGTACATCTCATTACCAGAACTTGGCCACTGACTAGTACAGCTCATTACCAGCGCTTGACCATTGACTGGTACATCTCATTACTAGCACGTGATCACTGTCTGGTACATTTCATTACCAACACATGACCAATGACTGGTACATTTCATTACCAGCATGTGACCACTGACTGGTGTATCTCATTACCAGCACTTCACCACTGACTGTTACATTTGATTACCAGTGCTAGACCACTGACTGGTACATTCCATTATCATCACGTGACCACTGAATGGTACATCTCATTAACAGCACTTGACCACTAAATGGTACTTCTCATTACCAGCGCTTAACCACTGATTGGTACATCTCATTACCAGCACATGACCATTGACTGGTACATCTCATTACCAGAGCTTGACCACTGAATAGTGAATCTCTTTATCAGTGCTTGACCACTGACTGGTACATCTCATTACCAATACTTGACCACTTACTGGTACATCTCATTACCAGTGCTTGACCACTGAACAGTACATCTCATTACCAGCACTTGACCACTGACTGTTACATCTCATTACCATCACTTTAACACTGACTGGTACATCTATTTACCAATGCTTGACCACTGAATGGTGCATCTCTTTACCAGTGCTTGACCACTGGCTGGTACATCTCATTACCAGTGCCTGACCACTGACAGGTACATCTCCTTACCAGTGCTTGACTACTGATTGGTACAACCCTTTACCAGCACGTGAACACTTACAGGTAAATCTCATTACCAGAGCTTGACCACTGAATGGTGCATCTCTTTATTAGTGCTTGACCACTGACTGGTACATATCATTACCAATGCTTGACCACTGAATGCTAGATCTCATTACCAGTGCTTGACCACTAACTGGTACATCTCATTACCAGTGCTTGACCATTGAATGGTACATCTCATTACCAGCTCTTGACCACTGATGGGTACATCTCATTACCATCACTTTACCACTGACTAGTACATCTCCTTACCAGTGCTTGACCACTGATCGGTGCATTCCATTCCCAGCAAGTGAACACTTACTGGTACATCTCATTACCAGCACTTGACCACTGATTGGTACATTTCATTATCAGCACTTGACCACTGACTGGTACATCTCATTACCAGTGCTTCATCATTGACTGGTACATCTCATTAGCAGCACTTGACCACTGACTGGTACATTTCATTATCAGCACTTGACCACTGACTGGTACATCTCATTACCAGTGCTTCATCATTGACTGGTACATCTCATTAGCAGCACTTGACCACTGACTGGTACATTTCATTATCAGCACTTGACCACTGACTGGTACATCTCATTACCAGTGCTTCATCATTGAGTGGTACATCTCATTACCAGCACTTGACCACTGACTGGTACATATCATTACCAGCACTAGACCACTGACTGGTACATTTCATTACCAGTGCTTGACCACTGAATGGTGCAACTCATTACCAGCACTTAACCACTGACTGGTACATCTCATTACCAGCACTTGACCACTGACCGGTACATCTCTTTACCAGCACTTGACCACTGACTCGTGCTTCGCATTACCAGTGCTTGACTACTGACTGGTGCATCTCATTACCAGCACTTAACCACTGACTGGTACATCTCATTACCAGCACTTAACCACTGACCGGTACATCTCATTACCAGCACTTGACCACTGACCGGTACATCTCTTTACCAGCACTTGACCACTGACTCGTGCTTCGCATTACCAGTGCTTGACTACTGACTGGTACATCTCATTACCAGCACATGACCACTGACTGGTACATCTCATTACCAGCACTTGTCCACTGACTGGTACATCTCATTAGCAGCACTTGACCACTGACTGGTATATCTCATTACCAGCACTTAACCACTGATTGGTATATCTCATTACCAGTGCTTGACCACTGACTGTTACATTTCATTACCACCTCATCACCACTGACTGGTACATCACAATACCAGCACTTGGCCATTGACTGGTACATCTGATTACCAGTGCTTGACCACTAACTGGCACACCTCATTACCAGCACTTGGCCATTGACTGGTACTTCTCATTACCAGAACTTGACCACTGACTGCTACATCTCATTACAAAAGCTTGACCACTGACTGATATATCTCATTACCAGCAGTTGATCACTGACTGGTACATTTCATTACCAGCACGTTACCACTAACTGGTGCATCTCATTACTAGCACTTGACCACTAACTATTACATCTGATTACCAGTGCTAGACCACTTACTGGTACATTTCATTATCATCACGTGACCACTGAATGGTACATCTCATTAACAGCAGTTGACCACTAAATGGTACTTTTCATTACCAGCACTTGACCACTTACTGGTACATCTCATAACCAGTGCTGGACCACTGACTGGCACTTTTCATTACCAGTGCTTGACCATTGAATGGTACATCTCATTACCATCACTTTCCCACTGACTGGTACATCTCCTTACCAGTGCTTGACCACTGATTGGTGCATCCCATTACCAGCATGTGAAGACTTACTGATACATCTCATTACCAGAGTTTGACCACTGAATGGTGCATCTCTTTACTAGTGCTTGACCACTGACTGGTACATCTCATTACCAGCGCTTGACCACTGACTGGTACTTCTCATTACCTGCACTTGACCACTGAGTGGTACATTTCATTACCAGCACTTGACCACTGACTTGTACATCTCATAACCAGTGCTGGACCACTGACTGGTACATCTCCTTACCAGCACTTGACCACTGATTGGTACATTTTATAGATATTCACTGCTGTTTGACCAGCTATATTTATTTGAGTATTCTTTATGCTTCATCAGATATTCTACAGTGCATTTTATTTATTTTGCTAGTTATTGTGGGTCACTTTAAGAAACTTAAAGTTGAAATTAGTTTCTAATAGGGGTAGGAATACTAATTTGTTCTGAATTAGTGATGCAGTACATGCACATTATTGGTACATCTCAAATAAAAAAGAAAAATATTTCTCCATTTAGCAAACGTTGTATTACTAGAGATGCATGAATGCCCATCACTGTGACATTTTAGATTTGCATATAGTGGCAAACAAATTACATGAGGAAACAGTGGCGGACATGTTCTTATATCTGAATTGACCAGCTGCGTGTACTCTTTGACCTGATAGCCATGATGTATATTTCTGATAGTTTTAGAAGACCCTGAGTTGTTGGTACCTCCAGTAGTAGCATGTGATTTTTGTAACATTTATTTCACAACAGACATATATATCTTTCCATGTGGTAGACCTAACCTATATCTGAATCATGTCATTATTATGGGTTTTTATGAAATCAGAGCAAAGAATATTTTGTCACAAATATATAGAGTGACAAAACTTATGCTAATGTCCTGCCATTAAGTGATAACCTGGCAAAATGTCAAGCCCTTATATACCCTGGGAACACTTTTGAGTATGCAGAACTGTTCGCAGAAACACTGTACAAGCATATTAATAGCTGCATAGAGGCAGCTGTACCCAACAGGAGTGAGTATAGAATTAACTCAAAAGACAGGCCACCCTGGTGGGATTCCAAAATCAATAGCCCGTATAACAGAAGGAAAAAATCAAGGCAAAATTAGGAGGTGCTGCACTCAGCAGTATAAGCACCTCACCAAACTAAACAAACAACTCAGGGGACAAATGAAGTCTACCAAACCAAATTTGTGGTAAATTTGGTCTCCCAGGCCAAGGACAACTACAAGATCTTCTTTAGCTATGTCCACAATACAGTTATGTGCAGAGTTCAGTGTTAATGGAGCCACATATACTGACTGTGATGCTCCACCACTGCCAAACCGTAATCAAGGAGCCTCGATCTCTATGACTGGCAACTGTGGGGAAATGTTTACTGGGAGGTTAGCAAGGTACAGACACAGTATTTCCGGATGCAGCTCTCTGCATCAAGTGCAGTTTTCCTTAAGAGCACAGGCAAAAGCTTCAAAGGAGCTCTGACCTTGTCTCTTGCCTTGCCTACTTTTTGGCACTGTTCACAGGTCCTGAAGTACCATTTTACATCTCTGGAAATTCCAGGCCAATAAAGGTTCTGCATAATATGTCTCTCGGTATGCTTTATGCCCTTATAACCTGCAAAGGGAATGTCATGGGCTATGGCTAGAAGTGCCAGATGGTAGGCTCTGGGCTCTACCAACTGCTGCATTCTCTCACCCTCTATCCCTCCCTCAGGTGTCTACTCTCTATATAGTAACCTTTTGTCCCAGTATACAGATTCCCCTTTCCTTGGGAATCAGGCACCTCCCTGGCTACCTCCCTCAAGCCTTGTAATTTAGGGTCTGAATGCTGAGCCTGTCTCAACTCTCTGTAACTCTTCCCAGATCCCCTTCCACAACAAGTCTGGTATCCTATGACAGTGGTGCCTCACTGTCAGTCTGGGCACTACTACTCACCTCTGCCCTTGCAGTCACTGTGTCCAAGGAAACATCAGTACCCACCAGCAGCTGTGAGTCTCCTTCAGTCTCACTGCTACTGGGTAGCTCCCAACCTGAAGTAGCCACCACACCAGTCCTGGCTTCAAGTGTGCGGTCTGCCTGGGTTCCCTGCAGGCTACCAAACCCACCTGCTTGTTTCCAAGCCTGACTGCATGTAACTGCATGCCCACAAGGTACCGCATTATCAAAATCATTCCCTAACAGAACATCTGCAGGGATATCCTCAAGCACACCTACTTGCTTGTTTCCTTTTCCACCCTCCCATTCAAGGGGAACACTAGCTAGTGATATTTGAAGTGGGGACCCTCCTAACTGGCGTAGACTGCCAAAGTAAGTAGTGCTCCTTTTTAACCATTGCAGGCTTCACAATGGTTAACAGAGGCTGTCTCTCTCTTAGCAGTGATCTGTTTCCAATCTACTAAATTAAGATGTCACCTCTTATGGTAGTTTGGTACCCTTGTTGCCCCCAAACAACTTACCACTAGAATTCTGTCATTCTCACTTGCTGGCACCCCTTTTTGTTCCTTACCTTGCCTCCATGGACATCTATATGCTACATGTCCCACTGGTTACATTTATAACATTTAACCCTTGCTCTAAACCGTGTACCTGAACTAGTGGCTTTCTCCTGTTACTGACAGAGGAGGACTCTGTTGGGGTGGTTTAGGCTGCAAACCATGGGTTCCCTTAGACCCATGTGCAACACTGGGTATCCCTTTCCTGTGCAGTGATGCCCTGCTTGCTATATATAGGTCTCCCATAGTGCTTGTTCCCTCACCATACGATCTGCCAGCCCTACAAAAGAGGCAACCTGATACCCACTCACCCACCCATGAAAATAAGTGCTTATCTCAGCAATATATTCACACACACTTTCATCTGCCTTGCACTTATGTTCAAGAAACTTTTTTCTGTAATCTTCAGGTGTCAACTTAAAGCATTCCACTAAACAACTTTAACTGTATTATAATTTAGCCAATCAGTATCAGACAATTTAGAAACAGCAATTACAGCTTTACCATGGAGTAAGGGGGTCAGGAACCATACCCAGAGCCCGTGGTCAACATTATACTGTTTACATACCCTTTCAAACATATGAATAAAACTATCAAAATTATCACTCTCTGTAAATTGTGGAAGAAATATACTGACCTTTATTGCTTCTGGGGTTCAGATATTCCCTTCCCCATTACCACCATGACTCTGACGAAGAGTCAGCATCTCCTTTTACGTTGCCTCTGCCTCTCATTTTCTTTGGCTTACAGACATCTCAGTTTCTCTACTGACTCTAATTCCATTTGTTTCTCTTTTTCTTCAGCTTCCAAACACCGGAGTATCTCTGCTGATTCTAGTTCCAGTAATTTGGCATCCAGTTCAAGTCTCTATAACTCCAGAGGGATTATTAAGTTTTCTGTAGCAGAGTTGAACGTCCATTTTCTGAGAGTTGTACATCCCCAAGGCCAGTCTGGTTGTCCTCCTGGTTGCTTGTCTGTGATGCAGCTGTGGTTAAGGTTGCAATCATTTCTCCATTAGACAGGTTGGCATGCCCCAGTCCTTTGGCTTGGCACATCTTAGCTAACTGGCTCTATGTCAGCTGGACATAATCATCTGCTGTCATTCCTGCCTGCTCTCTCTGACTAAGCTAAGACAAAATAAAACTATTCTGATATGTTAAGAATTTATTGGAAATATATTATGTGTACAAAAAGGGGGGGGGGCAGATGCTAAAATGTGGGCATTCTGCACATTGCCCCCTTATTTTTGAGACCACCTGTATTAACATCAGGGGAGATGGGAAAGTGCAACTTGAAAGGAAATTTAACTGCCAGAGTAAGTGTGTGGTATATATTGCAGTCTGCCAAATATGTGAAAAATGTTATACTGGCAAAACGATCACTAGGTTACACAAGTGTATATACCAGCACTTATAGGATATAAGAAAGGGTAATACCAACAATGCACTGGCGAAACACATTATGGAACAACCACAGCATTCTTTCAAATTCGCAGTTTTAGAGCAAATTCAGGTTGACGGTAATAGGGGTGAGCCGGTTGACCTGATATTAGAGTTTAAAGAATTGCTCTGGCAATTGAGATGTAACCCAATTATTTTGGGTTGAACGATACGCTGTCAGTTTCAAGTTACTTGAAACTAAAGTCCGAGTTTCACATTTCCTAGATTTACATATGGAGTGTCATTGTGTTCTATTTCATGAAGGTACGGATTGTTATTTAATCAGTAACAACAACTAGGTGGGGGGAGCCTTTGTAGCAAATGTTTTAATAAATTAAGTGTTCTTGATATTGTAGTAATTTTTAATAACTATATTTTTTGGCCACTATATTTTTATATTTTTAAATCTTTGTTCATATATACTTAATATTTTTTTATATATAACTGCTACTGTAACATATCACAAGCCTTAATGAAATACCTTGAATAGAGTGTATACATATTCTTTTGTGTTTAATTTGGTGAAAAGGTTCAACCAATGGGTGTTTGTAATTTTAACAGGTGACATAAGTGGATGTATATTTAAATAATTAATTTATATGGTTTTAATTGATTCTGAGGAAGTCTTGTGGTGAACGCCTGATGAAAGCGCTAAATTAAATAAAGTGTTGTTCAGTGGATTCTTAACAACTTTGTGTATTAACAGTTTTGGAGTGTGAATTTGTGATACTTTGACTTAGGAATGCAGTGCATTCCCATCATAGTATTAGAAACCCAAAAGTCTTGTAGAAATTAAAAATGAAAAAACGATATAGCAAACCTACTGACCGAAAATTGATCTCCCGCTGTTACCCCCCCCCTTCAATCTTGCCTCAGGAAATACCATCAAATATAAGCCCCCTGCTATCACAATGGAAAAGGTTCTTAATGCTCTCTCTAAGGCCAAGAACAATGCATCTAATGGGCCCAGACAATATCCCAGGATGCCTTGTAAATAGCATGAAACATGACCCATCAGGCCCTCTGCAATTGCTATTTAAATGCAGCCTGCAAACAGGCTTCATGCCCATGAATGTAGAACAAGAAAAGTCATCCCTCTGCAGTCTGCATAAAGGTGAGCTATTTACAGAACCTGGAAACTACAGACCCATAAGTCTCACTAGTCTTATATGTTAAGCTATGGAAAGAATTACCATGGAAATGATCAGTAGTGATATAGTAAACCTCCAGACACTGGACCTAACTCGGTTTGGTTTAATCAGGACTGGCGATCTCAGAGTTAGTATATATAATGAACAGGTGATGTGGGTGTGCATGGGGGCTTTTTCCCTTTTAAAAACACTTGTAGTTGTTTGCTTTGCTCCAAGGTAATCTCTGGAGTATACACAGAACATGTCGGCATTTACAGTTTTGACATTTTCAAGTCAGGATTCTGTGTGTTGATCTAGGTGCACAGTGATATTTTATTTATTTATTTATTTATTTAAGTTTGATGACCGGGGAAGTCTACTGGGCCAGAAAGAGCCCCTTTTCAATGGAAGCCCGGGGAAAAAAGCTCCACAATATTGTAAGTTACATGTCAAAGTTTACAAGAGACATAATTCATATAGAAAATTAACATTTTCAGATTAAATATATATCGAGACACCTCCACTATATACATATATATATATATATATATATATATATATATACATATATACATACACACACACACACACACACACACACACACACACACACACACACACATAGGGTCTATATTACCAAAGCGAAAACCCTATGCACGAATACCAAAACATCGACCCCTATACCGCGAACCATGAAAATCCCGAATGCACTAAACCATGAAAAAAATATATATCGAACTGTCATAGTCGGCCAACCCCACCACCCGCTACATACTACCTACCCAAAGAAAATAAATAAACCACATACATACACTAACCAAACCCTACTTCTAACCTAAGGTAAAGCACCAAAACCCTACCTCTAACCCTACACTAAACCTCACATACACAACTATCTATGCACTCTCCTTAACCCCTCCCTAACCCTAAGGTCTGTAACTACCGCACACATCCCCTACAGACATACACCCAAACAAAATAAATAAAACACATACATACATTTAAAAAAACATCTACTTCTAACACTATACTAACTCTTACATACAGTACCTATCTATGCACTTACCTTAACCCAAATCCTAACACTAAAGTCCTATCTATTGCACACTTACCTTACGGAGTTGTACCGCAGACGGGCCAACCAAAACAAATCGACATTTCGAACTTCATGGTTTTGAACTTTCGCGGTTTACATACTTCACACAATACGGGTCGATATCTTCGCATTCGCCTAAAGGAATCTTCGCTCTCATAATAGGAACCCTCTATGTATATATATATATATATATATATATATATATATATATATATATATATATATATATATATACATATATATATATATATATATATATAAAAGTAAAACAGCATTTATTGCAAGAAGACGAGTCCCCCCTGCACCCTTACATCACCTGCTAATTATATATAATAATTTCTAGAGCACAAAAACACAGAGTAAGGGTGTACTCGCCAACCACAACAATTGTTTGATCTCAGACACCTGTCAACTAGCTGTTTTGTTGATTATAAATAGTTGACTAACCAGCTATTGACCAAACACATATTTGACCAATGGGATAGAACCCATATGTATATATAGATATATATATATATATATATATATATATATATATATATATATATATATATATATATATATATATATACACACACATTCAAGCCTTCCTTACACTCAAGAATTCAGATGTCTGTGCAGTTACCAAGACATGGTTTCTAGTGGCAGAGAGTATCCAGCAGTGCAAGGTTTCAGTGCCGTCCACACTTTTAGAGCAGTAGCTGCATAGACAAGAGCTAAAGGTGGAGGTGTCTCGATATATATCAATAACAAGCTTACCTCTAGGGTGGTAAAACAGGATGACACCCTGGAGTTCTTCCACATGCAAATTACTATAGACAAAATCCAGTGCCATATCCTAGCCAGTTTATTTTCTCCAAATCTTTTGGGTTTCTGATACTATGACAGGAATGTATCCCATTCCTAAGTCAGAGTAGAATTAGTTCATGAAATCAGTATTATCTCGTTCTTTGACGTTAGCCAGAAGTTATCTTTGTAGCATGTGCAATGTGTCCCGAACTGACTCCTTCTGCAGTTCATACAGATTTACATTTATAGGCAGCATATCTAAATATGACTGCAGATGCTTTTTATTAGACCCAAATCTTGTACTGCTATTGGATCTGTCTGTGTTCTTTCTTCCACGTTGCTCTTGTTTCTACCTGCAAATCCTAGTATTTTATGACTTTGTGTCTCTCTGTACACGAGACACTGTAATTGACAGGTGTAGCTATTTCAATGGTAGTTTTGTATTTTTCTCATGAAATAACTACTAAATATGGTTTTTCTCATATCTATTTTTGAACTGTTGGTAATGGGTGATCCCATCTGATATAAGCTTCATCATTCTCTATAATGCTTCTCAGTTACTTCTATATTTTACTGATTTCACATCCCCAATGCAACAGTCTTGCTACATAATTGTGCATTTCAATCTACAGGCCCTTTGCTGTGAGTATATCACACCCAGCAACAAGGTATGTGTTCATACCTCTCAACCTCGTAATGCAAAACATCTAGGCAAAGCCTGGCAAAATGGGGAACAAAAGCCCAAATATAGGGGCACATTGTAAATACTGTGCTTATAAACCTCAAAAGTTGCTAGAGTAACAGGATTTGTTTTAAAATACATTTTCTAAAGGATTTGAAATCTGAAAGTAAAATGTCTGTCATTATTTAGTAAGTTCAGTCGCCAGATCATCCCAGTGATTTGCCAGAAAATGACACATTTTATGAGGAACAGACCAAAAATACAAGACAAAAATCTGGACATTCTGTGAAACTCTGGGCAGTTGAGAGATATGTATGTGTTTGTTTCCAATTTTGTTTTACAAAACCTACATTTGTCTATTTCTCCCACATGTTCAGTGGACTTTGTAAAACCAACATGTATGTTGTCCACTATCATCTCCTTAACCGCTCCTGCGTCAGATCCTGATCAACATGATGTTGTTCCAGGATATCTCTAGACTTGCCACAATATTTATGGCTTAACATGTATGTTGTCCACTATCATCTCCTTAACCGCTCCTGCATCAGATCCTGATCAGCATGATGTTGTTCCAGGATATCTCTAGACCTGCCACGATATTTATGGCTTAACATGTATGTTGTCCACTATCATCTCCTTAACCGTTCCTGCATCAGATCCTGATCAGCATGATGTTGTTCCAGGATATCTCTAGACTTGCCACGATATTTATGGCTTAACATGTATGTTGTCCAGTATCATCTCCTTAACCGCTCCTGCGTCAGATCCTGATCAACATGATGTTGTTCCAGGATATCTCTAGACTTGCCACGATATTTATGGCTTAACATGTATGTTGTCCACTATCATCTCCTTAACCGTTCCTGCATCAGATCCTGGTCAGCATGATGTTGTTCCAGGATATCTCTAGACTTGCCACGATATTTATGGCTTAACATGTATGTTGTCCACTATCATCTCCTTAACCGTTCCTGCGTCAGATCCTGATCGACATGATGTTGTTCCAGGATATCTCTAGACTTGCCACGATATTTATGGCTTTTCCATATTTCTTTCTCATCTGATCCTTCTCCTTAGATTCTTTCTTTCATTTTTTGGCACAGTTCTGATTTTTGTCTTCTTCTGGTATGATTTCCATTCCCTCTTGACTCTGGGATGCTTCTGATAAACTAATTGGAGAAGTCATCTAGGGCATCCTCATGTTTTAAAGCCATGGACGCAGTCCCACGATCACAGATCTATACGTGTAATTAATTTTCAAGAGGCGCATACCTCTTTCAGAGCGAGGAGTATCTACCCTTGGTATACACTCATTTTTATAAATCATTTGATAAGTGTGAAGTATTTTTCTTGTTTTCCTGTCCCACTGATCCAACACCTTTTGAGGCCAGTCAGTCATACCAAAACTGTAAGTTAGAACAGGAAGGGCAAATTGGTTTAAAGCTTGGACTGTATTCCTATATATTAAGGCTGTTTTCAATATTAGTTTTACTCTTTTGAAGTATTCCTGAGTATTACTGAGTTTTATTAAAATTTGTTCATATTTTATTGCTGATCCTTCAACATTCCCAGATATTAATACACTGCTTCCTACTCATGTTCCTTCATATCACATTCCTGTCCCAAACTGATGTTTTCTTGGTTCTGCAACTGTGCTGCTTGAAATGTTGGCTTTTGCACATTCATCAAGACCAAATGTCATTCTTAATCATCTGAGAAAGTTTTAATGACTTGCAGTTGTGCTTTCAACTTCTCATCTGCTGAACTATGCATTTTAAGTCACCCATAAAAGACAGGCATGGAGTCTTTAAGCAAGGTTATTTTCTGGGAGCCAAACTGTAACCAAAACTTAATCTAAGTAAATATCTTAATGGGTTAAGTGCAAGACAAAAGTGCATCAGTGACAAAGTCACCATGGAATGTCTCCTTTTGAATTTTTATCCCTAGGATAATAATTTGCCCTTTACTGTATCATGGCTTAACTGCAAACTGGTTTGCCACTGTTTCATAGACACTGTAATATAAACTGATCAGTGCAGAGTGTATTTTATACATCCATAAGCACTCCTTTATCTATGAATGTGGGAAGTTGTCAAATGCTTTTTGTAATCTATCCATGCCATACTTAGATTCTTCCTCTTTTTACAATTCTTTATTATATCTTTATTTAAGAGCAGGTGGTCTTTTGCTTCATATGACTTCCTTTTCTTATCCTTTTGTTCTACTGCTATAATTGAGTTTTCTTCTAAATGACTATAAACCCTTTCTGCATCAATTCTAGTAAATACTTTATACGTTGTCCGAAGGAAAGTTATTGGTTTGTAGTATTCAGGATGGCTTACTTGTTCAGTCTTAATGAGGAGTATTATTTTTCTGTTGTTAACCAGGCTGGCGTCTGTTCGGGATGCACATGTAAATAATTCTTACTCAGGGCTAAATCTTTGTGTAAAGATGTCAACACTTTTAGCCAGAAGTTAGGTACTGCATCTTGTCCTGGGGTTTTCCAGTTCGGAGCGTTTCTTAATTTTGTTTCAGTCTTTCTGGCCATTACTTCATCTCATTTCATATCCTGTGCATTTGAACTCCTGTTTCTTTTAATTTTTTTTATCCTTTCAACATCTTTTTTATGTTCCATGTGGTCTTGATAAATATTTCTCCAAAATATGTCTATTCCTTCTTTATTTGGTGGTGTTTTTATTCCTTTTGCTTTGTTTCCCATTTCTCTATAAAACATTTTTGGGTCATCAATAAATTGTCTGTTTTGCCCTTTTTCTTTATATTTGTCTGCATATCTTTTACGTTTTTCTGCCTGTGGTTGTTTCTTTAATGGATTATTTGCAATAGTGTTTGATAGATACACTAGGTCTGTTTTGATATTATGCATTGCTTTTACTACGTGTATTTGTCTTGATATTGTTGTCGATTTGTGCTGTCTTCTATATTCAGCTACAGTGACAGCTGTAGGTCACCCTCCATGTTCCAAGAAGCTCACAATATGTACTTGGACCTAATGGAGATATTTACACCTACTGGAAACATTTACCACCCAAGCTAACTACCCACTCATTTGAGACTTTAATTACCACACTACAGACTGGGAATTCTACACCCCACCTCAAATCTACAGCCACAGAGATTCTTGGAGTATGTAAATAAAAACACCCTTGACCAAATACTGAACACGCCCACTAGTTTCTCCAAATGTCTCGTCCTCCCTGGCAATGTCAGACCATAAAGCTGTCTGTTTCAAAATCAAATTTAACTCCATAATCCCAGTAAAACCAGTAACAGGAACTATTTCAAGGCAAACTACCTTTTATTAAGTTATGGTTTGAAAAAGATTCAGTGTCCGTCCAAACCCAGGGAATACAATAGCTGATGCTGAACTGCTTTAAGAAACTCTGTCCAGCCATGTCAGTGCTCTCTCCAGCCATGTCATTGCTCTGTCCAGCCATGTCATGGCCGCATACAGCCATGTCAATGACCACATAGAGCCATGTCAATGCTCTGTCCAGCCATGTCAATGCTCTGTCCAGCCATTTCAATAACCGCATAGAGCCATGTAATTGCTCTGTCCAGCCATGTCAATGCTCTGTCCAGCCATGTCAGTGACCGCATACAACCATGTCAATGACCACATACAGCCATGTCAATGACCACACAGAACAATGTCAATTCTCTGTCAAGCCATGTCAATGACCGCATAGAGCCCTGTCAATGCTCTGTCCAGTCATGTCAATGACCGCATACAGCCATGTCAATGACCGCATAGAGCCTGCTGTATCTACCAGAAGTAAAAAAAATTCTCCCTGGTAGTGTCCCAAATTAACCATCATATACAACAAAAGGAAAACAATTATGGGAAAAATCAGGACTGGTCCCATAAAGATAAAGAACTCTCTCATTAAACTGGTCAACTAAAAGGGATAATTAGGTCAAAGAAAGACAACTTTGAGGTTACAATAGCCTTCCAGGTGAAACATAACTATAAGGCCTTCTACAGCTATGTCAGAAACTTCAGGGGCAGCACACAGCAATGTGCTGAACTGGTGGTTAATGGTGACACATAGAATGAGCTTGGTGATATAGCAAACATGTTAGCAGACAAATTCAGTTCCAGCCATCCACCAAAAAATACCCTCAAGCATAACCCCTCCAAGCATGTACTGGCTGTGCTCACTAAAGCCAAGAACTCAGCCTTAATGGGCCTTGATAACATCCCAGGATGCCTCCTGAACAGTCTGAAACATGACTTATTAGGACTCCTAGAATCATTATTTAACTGCAGTCTTTAAGCAGGTGCTGTGCCATAAGAATGAAGGACTGTGATTGGTCATTCCCCTTCATAACAGAGGACATAAAACAGATCCTAGAAACTGCACACCAATTAATTTGACTAGTATTATTTGCAAAGCCATGGAAATTATCAGCAAGGACTTAAGAGATGTCTGGACACTGGATCAATCACAGTCTGGCTTTGTCAAAGGAATGCCATGCATACTGAACCTGGTAAACTTCTCTGAAAAGGTCATTAAGGGAGGGAAAATGGCTCATACTGTCTATATAGATCTGGCAAAGCATTCAATACAATATCCCACTAAGGCATTGTTGACAAACTTACAGAACTTGGCAGAGACATCTTTATAGCATTCTGGATGGCTAGCTGGCTCACGGAGAGGACCCAAGAGGTTAAGATTGGTAGTAAGGCTACCTCCACAAAGTGGCTGGTCACCAGTGGAGCCCCTCAGGGTTCTGTGCCAGGGCTGTTCCTCTTTGGCATCTAATTCTATTAGTTCAAAGCCGATGTCAAAGGCCTCTGACTGACAAAGTTCACAGATTATTGCAAACTGGGGGGCAGTCATTGAATCCCCCAGTCAAGAATTATGTTTTATTTGTCCAGTCCACAGGAATGAGCACCATTGCACCTTATTGGAGAAGACCAGTTGGCTTCCCATAGAAGAACAAGTCCAGTTTCTGTTAAACACATCTATATTCAGACTGCTCAGGTTCGGTTATTCCCCTCCTTTTACACATCTCTTCTTTGTGAGAAATACATTGTATAATTTAAGAATTCAGCCAAGCTGTCAGCTGTTAAGACCATCACACACCCACGCCATCACTGAAAATGCTTTCTACAAGGTTGCCTGTGTGCTGTGGCACTCTCTCCACAAGTGATATCTTATTATTACACATCCAACTGAAAAAGAAAAAAAACCCACTCGGTAAATTAATGCTGATGCAAAGGTTTTGATGATGCTGGTTTGCACCTACTGCCATCCCCTATTTGCTTAGTATCATGTTTATTGTTTCCATAGTGTGTCAGTGTTTGCAAAGCAAACCATCAATACATTTACTTTGTGTTTAGATTTACCATTGAAAGAGTTTGCACAGCACAAGGTGTCTAAGTATACTGTTAGAATCTCAGTTTTGTGTTTCTATATCTTTTTATGTAAGCTGCTGACAAGTAAAGCAAGTACTTTATTTGTTTATAATAAATGATGGATTGTTCTGGTTGCTTTGACCTTGTACTTTATTTCTTTATAACAAATGATAGATTGTTCTGGATGCTTTGACCTTGTACTTTATTTGTTTATAAAAAATGATGGATTGTTCTGGATGCTTTGACCTTGTACTTTATTTGTTTATAATAAATGATGGATTGTTCTGGTTGCTTTGACCTTGTACTTTATTTTTTTATAATAAATGATGGATTGTTCTGGATGCTTTGACCTTGTACTTTATTTGTTTATAATAAATGATGGATTATTCTAGATGCTTTGACCTTGTACTTTATTTGTTTATAATAAATGATGGATTGTTCTGGATGCTTTGACCTTGTACTTTATTTGTTTATAAAAAATGATGGATTGTTCTGGATGCTTTGACCTTGTACTTTATTTGTTTATAATAAATGATGGATTATTCTAGATGCTTTGACCTTGTACTTTATTTGTTTATAATAAATGATGGATTGTTCTGGATGCTTTGACCTTGTACTTTATTTGTTTATAATAAATGATGGATTATTCTAGATGCTTTGACCTTGTACTTTATTTTTTTATAATAAATGATGGATTGTTCTGGATGCTTTGACCTTGTACTTTATTTGTTTATAATAAATGACGGATTATTATAGATGCTTTGACCTTGTACTTTATTTTTTTATAATAAATGATGGATTGTTCTGGATGCTTTGACCTTGTACTTTATTTGTTTATAATAAATGACGGATTATTCTAGATGCTTTGACCTTGTACTTTATTTTTTTATAATAAATGATGGATTGTTCTGGATGCTTTGACCTTGTACTTTATTTGTTTATAATAAATGATGGATTATTCTAGATGCTTTGACCTTGTACTTTATTTTTTTATAATAAATGATGGATTGTTCTGGATGCTTTGACCTTGTACTTTATTTGTTTATAATAAATGATGGATTATTCTAGATGCTTTGACCTTGTACTTTATTTTTTTATAATAAATGATGGATTGTTCTGGATGCTTTGACCTTGTACTTTATTTGTTTATAAAAAATGATTGATTGTTCTGGATGCTTTGACCTTGTACTTTATTTTTTTATAATAAATGATGGATTGTTCTGGATGCTTTGACCTTGTACTTTATTTGTTTATAATAAATGACGGATTATTCTAGATGCTTTGACCTTGTACTTTATTTTTTTATAATAAATGATGGATTGTTCTGGATGCTTTGACCTTGTACTTTATTTGTTTATAATAAATGATGGATTATTCTAGATGCTTTGACCTTGTACTTTATTTTTTTATAATAAATGATTGATTGTTCTGGATGCTTTGACCTTGTACTTTATTTTTTTATAATAAATGATGGATTGTTCTGGATGCTTTGACCTTGTACTTTATTTGTTTATAATAAATGACGGATTATTCTAGATGCTTTGACCTTGTACTTTATTTTTTTATAATAAATGATGGATTGTTCTGGATGCTTTGACCTTGTACTTTATTTGTTTATAATAAATGATGGATTATTCTAGATGCTTTGACCTTGTACTTTATTTTTTTATAATAAATGATGGATTGTCCTGGATGCTTTGACCTTGTACTTTATTTGTTTATAATAAATAATTGATTGTTCTGGATGCTTTGACCTTGTACTTTATTTGTTTATAATAAATGACGGATTATTCTAGATGCTTTGACCTTGTACTTTATTTGTTTATAATAAATGATGGATTATTCTGGATGCTTTGACCTTTAGATATGTTCTGATATTATACTAAAGTATTTTAATTGATTATTAGAAATAAGTACTGTGAGTTTCAGTAATATATCTGATGATAGACTGTACAAGCATTTTGGTTGTTTTTAATATTGGATGGATACTCTTGGTTCTTGGTTCTTTTAGTAGCTTTATTTTGATACTGTATTCTAGTAGCTAGATGATTATTAGAAACGGGTATTTTGTTTGATTTATTAAATTACTTTCACTGCTACATACTTTGACTGAGCCTCCCACCCCTCAATTTCTACTCACACTTCTTTACAGCCAGTCTGCAAACTCTAATAAATCTCACCATATTCACTTGCTCCATCCAGTCGTACTTACTGTCTCCAGCTCCTGCACTTGCCTTTCCCCTCCACATTACTTACAACTATTGGTCTGCTTTCCCGTGCTCTCTTTCTTCCTTGCACTCTGAAATTTCCACAAAACCACAATGTACTAGTACTGTTTTGCCTGGTAATTTCATTACATCCCATCCAGGCATGACGGTGTTATACTGCAGTTCTGATCTAAATGAATGTTTTAGGTTGTATTGAAATTCCATATCACTTTGCATAGATGAACTTGTTCCTGATATAAAGAGTGTTTTGCACTGTATATAAAATCCCTTGTGTGAATCTTTGTCTCATACCTCTCAACTGTCCGGATTTTCCCAGCATATCCAGATTTTTGGCTCATATTTTTGGTCTGTTCCTCCTAAAATTTGTGGTTTTCTGGCAAATCACGGGGATTATCTGAGAATTGAAGTTACTAAATAATGACATGCATTTGACTTTCAGACTTCAAATCTTTCAGAAAATGTATGTTAAAACAAATCATGTTACTCTAGCAACTTTCTAAAATTATAAGCACAGTATTTACAATGTGTCCCTATTTTAGGGCCTTTGCTCCCCCATTTTGTCAGGCTTTGTCCATATTTTTTGCACTAAGAGGTTGAGAGGTATGCTGTCAGTAAAAATCTAAATCTCATAATGTTAATTACTCACTTCCATGCTAACCCTTTATATTACTCATTGTCATGCCTGTTACCTCTGTTTATGTTACACCTCATAATGCATGTCTGTGTGCATTATGTAATATGGAAACCAGTCTACACCTGTTATGAAAATACTTCACTTCAGGTTGTAAATTTCGGTTAGTGTAATGGAGATCTTTTCCCTGGCCTATGATAAAACATTTTTTTTGTACCCCAGCTGGACTGTCCTAGTAAGCAAAATGTAATTTATTTTATTTATTTTTTATTTATTTTACATTTGGTTACCAGGAAAGTCTGACTGGACACGTCCTTTTTCCTTCCTTAATAACTACCATAGTCCTTCCCCAACTCCATTTGTAAAACTTAAGGGGGAATCCATCTGGTCTTCTAGCTTTTCTCTGTTTCACCTTTTAGCTAGGTTTCCTCATCTCTTCCACTGTTATGTCTGTGCCCATAATTTTTCTCTGTTTCTGGTTTAATGTGTATTTCCTTGCTCTCTGTACAAATTCACAGTTATTCTGTTGGACTCCCCATCTCCTGTCTTTCTGTTTACTTATTTACAGTATTTTTTGAAGCAGACCCTGATTCCCTGATCGCTGTCCTTCATTCCTTCCATATTCACATCCCTGATCGCTGTCCTTCATTCCTTCCATATTCACATCCCTGATCCCCTGATCGCTGTCCTTCATTCCTTCCATATTCACATCCCTGATCCCCTGATTGCTGTCCTTCATTCCTTCCATATTCACATCCCTGATCCCCTGATTGCTGTCCTTCATTCCTTCCATATTCACATTCTTGATCCCCTGATCACTGTCCTTCATTCCTTCCATATTCACATCCCTGATCCCCTGATCGCTGTCCTTCATTCCATCCATATTCACATCCCTGATCCCCTGATCGCTGTCCTTCATTCCTTCCATATTCACATCCCTGATCGCTGTCCTTCATTCCTTCCATACTCACATCCTTGATCCCCTGATCGCTGTCCTTCATTCCTTCCATATTCACATCCCTGATCCCCTGATTGCTGTCCTTCATTCCTTCCATATTCCCATCCCTGATCACTGTCCTTCATTCCTTCCATATTCACATCCTTGATCCCCTGATCGCTGTCCTTCATTCCTTCCATATTCACATCCCTGATCGCTGTCCTTCATTCCTTCCATATTCACATCCCTGATCCCCTGATCGCTGTCCTTCATTCCTTCCATATTCCCATCCCTGATCGCTGTCCTTCATTCCTTCCATATTCACATCCCTGATTCCCTGATTGCTGTCCTTCATTCCTTCCATATTCCCATCCCTGATCACTGTCCTTCATTCCTTCCATATTCACATCCTTGATCCCCTGATCGCTGTCATTCATTCCTTCCATATTCACATCCCTGATCGCTGTCCTTCATTCCTTCCATATTCACATCCCTGATCCCCTGATCGCTGTCCTTCATTCCATCCATATTCACATCCCTGATCCCCTGATCGCTGTCCTTCATTCCTTCTATATTCAGATCCCTGATCCCCTGATTGCTGTCCTTCATGCCATCCATATTCACATCCCTGATCGCTGTCCTTCATTCCTTCCATATTCATATCCTTGATCCCCTGATCGTTGTTCTTCATTCCTTCCATATTCACATCCCTGATCGCTGTCCTTCATTCCTTCCATATTCACATCCCTGATCCCTTGATTGCTGTCCTTCATTCCTCCCATATTCACATCCCTGTTCCCCTGATCGCTGTCCTTCATTCCATCCATATTCACATCCCTGATCTCCTGATCACTGTCTTTCATTCCATCCATATTCACATCCCTGATCCCCTGATCACTGTCCTTCATTCCTTCTATATTCACATCCTTGATCCCCTGATCGCTGTCCTTCATTCCTTCCATATTCACATCCCTGATCGCTGTCGTTCATTCCTTCCATATTCACATCCCTGATCCCCTGATCGCTGTCTTTCATTCCATCCATATTCACATCCCTGATCCCCTGATCGCTGTTCTTCATTCCTTTCATATTCACATCCTTGATCCCCTGATCGCTGTCCTTCATTCCTTCCGTATTCACATCCCTGATCGCTGTCCTTCATTCCTTCCATATTCACATCCCTGATCCCCTGATTGCTGTCCTTCATTCCTTCCATATTCACATCCCTGATCCCCTGATCGCTGTCCTTCATTCCTTCCATATTCACATCCCTGATCACTGTCCTTCATTCCTTCCATATTCACATCCCTGATCCCCTGATCGCTGTCCTTCATTCCTTCCATATTCACATCCCTGATCCCCTGATCGCTGTCCTTCATTCCTTCCATATTCACATCCTTCCCTCTTTGTTTATGTTTGTATTATTTTGCCAATTGCTTTCCTGTTGTCTCTTCTATAATTTACTAACAATCGTTATAGTACCATTTTGCTAACAACTGTTTCAGTACCGTTGCACTTTTACTGCAGCTTCTGTTCGCCTTTTTTCTTATTGCCCTTCTCATTGATTATGTCCTGTTTTCTAAATCGCCACTGTTTTTTTCTCCATTTCTTCTCTTTTTTCACTTCCCCCTTCTTCCTCCCTTCCACTTTAATTATTTTCTGTTTAATTTCTACTTTTATTCCACTCCACTGGTGCTTCTCCCGGTACTTTTCATTCTCCATGCACTTTGTACTCATTAATTCTTTTGATTGTTTCCTGGACTCAGAGTATTTCCATTTATAGCTGTCTGATCGCATTTCCTGGTACAAACTGCTAGTATTGTGAGGTCTGAGATGAACCTTTCCATTCTCACTATACTCACCAAACTCCCAATGACTGTGTTCTTTCCTAGTATCCCTTCTAGCCTGCTAGTTTGTACCAAACAATTTTTGCACATTCCCTCCATATATCCTTTAACCCCATCCCCCATCCCCCATCCATCATGACCATCCCCAGAGTCCATCTTAGTTTAACATTGTACTGCTTTTTAACAAACAGCCTGTCTTTCTTCAGGTCTCTGATGACATTAAAGTCCAGCCCAGCCTCAGTTGTATTCCTTACCTTGTCTTTTTGCTGTTTCCAATTTACAAAAAGTCCCTAAAGAAATCTTCCTTGTGTGTTTGGTGCATTGCTATATCTCATTGTCCATCTGTTCCCCCTCTGTCCCCTTGCCACATGATCCATCTCCCTAGTCCACTTTTCACCACCATCTCCGTAAGTGTCTGAAGTGCTTTTCTCATTTTGTAGCTATTCATCTCTTTCTGCCTCCTGCTTTATCTATCTCCCCTTTGGGTGTTCTGTGCTTAGTATTTTGTCCCCTTTTCTCACCCTCAGTTTAATTTCCTTCACCCCCTCCCCGGTACCTACAGTGCTATCTATCCTTTTTCTTTTTATTGGATTTGAGGACAACCTTTGGCCTGTTTTTCTATCTTCAGCATCAGTACTTTTCCTCCCCACTTGTCCCACACCATTAGGGCAACCTTCCTTTCCCTGGCTGCCACCTTGCCCAAGATGACAAGACATTCTTTGACAGTAGTGTATGCTCATCCTCCATCTCTTTCTCCCTTTTAGCCTGAGGTTGCTCCCTGTGTGTGTCCCCCGAATTAGACTTCTGTCCTCCTGCTCCTGGTAGCTTCTTCCTTACTCTCAATGCTCTTGTTTGCCATTTCTGTCTCCATCTTTGCATTCCCATGTCCTTCTACCACTAGTTCTGCAGTGTGCTTCATGGTGGGTTAGCTTACTGCATTTCTGTCTTTCTGTTAATAGCTGTCAGCTCTCCCCATTCTAATGCATGTACAGTCAAACCCAGACAAGTGATTACGTTGCTGTTTCCCCTTCTCTTGTGTCTCTCCCCAGTGCCTTGTAATTATAGTTATAATTTCTCTATATACAATCTTTTATGACTGTTCTACACTTTATCCATGCTTTGGTTTCCATCTTTGTTCTTTGTTAATTTACATATTGTACACAGTTCTATATCTTTCATGCATCTATAATACTCAGAGCTCAATTGTGCTTCCAGTGTTCACCTTTTTAGATCAAACTCACTCTTGCTTGTCCGCTGAATGTCTTTGCACTGAGTGTCATGCAGAGCCTTATCATGGTCAAGTGGAGCCCTAGACAGGATAATGGTTGGGCCCCCCTCCCACAGCAATTTCAGGGTCCCATTACTTGGTTATTTCTCCCCAGTTACCATAAATACTGTTCAAACCTCTCAGTATGCATACTATTTCTTCCTTACATCTACAATGATTACAGATATTTGGATTTAGTTTAAAGCTTTTGTTTCAAATTTTATCCATCCAGTCATCCCGAACCCCTTTTTCTCAGTGATAACTATTTGTTAAACAAAACAATATAGCCTCAGAATAAAAACAGACTCAGTATTAACAATAAACTTCTCTACCTTTGAAACTCACATTCATTGAAATGGCATTAAAACCGACATTCAAAGGAAATGCATTTGGCCGGGTGAGGATTAAGTTTACCTTTGGGCTGTTTTCAAACTATACATCCCTTGTACACATTTGCAGGACCATGCATACATGTATGTGTACTTTGATTCACTTCTCTGACTGTATTAAATTATATTCCTTGTATAATACAACACCAATTGTTAGAATGTGTTTTAAATTTGTAGTTTTGAACATTTTTCTAGTAAGCAATGAAACAAAAAACTCCCTCCCACATTGTCTTTGGACTCTATTTCCCATCTGTTTCATGCACAAAATAAAAGGTCATAATTCTTCTGTTTCAGCACACACATACATACATATATACATACATACATATGTGGGTGCGCACACACACACACACACACACACACACACACACACACACACACACACACACAGACACACAGACACACACACACACACACACACACACACACACACACACACACACACACACACACACACACACACACACACCTAATCACTAAAGGGTTCGCTTCCAGATCAAAAGAGGTCATTGTGCCCCTCTACTCATCACTCATCAGACCCATCATAGAGTACAACTCCCCATTTGGGATGTACCTTACAAGACACCTGCAACAGCTGGAAAGACCACAGAAGTACCTCACCAAGAGGATTACTGGCCTCAAACAGATGCCCTATGCAGCTCGACTGAAGAAACTCCAGTTGTACTCGGTTGCATACCGCCTACTCAGAGGTGATCTCTGCCTGACATACAAGGTCATGTCCAACCCAGAATTGCTAGACATGCTCCACCTGAAGAAAACCTTATCCCCTCGAGCCACGCGCTTTAGGGATCTAAACCTCACCACAACAATAGATAGGACATTCTGGAATAGGACGTGCTGGAGGGATAGATTTCTGTCCCAGAGATTTCCCATGCATTGGAACAAGATCCCAATCTACATTAGGCAGAGCTCCCCGCTAACACTCTTCAAAAGAAACCTTGACGAGTGGATGGGAAACAGAAAGTTTACCTCGGGGATCACTTCAATGGCTCTGCTGGACAGAGGCACAGGGAACTAATCTAAGGGGGCGGCGAAAACCAACACATTCTGGCTAGGCTTATAAATGCCTTCGGGGAGATAGCCTAGTACCAACCTATGAACCTATGAAAACACACACGCGCATGCATGCACACACACACACACACACACACACACACACACACACACACACACACACGCACACACGCACACACACACACACACACACACACACACACACACACACACACACACACACATACACACACACAAGCACATGCACACACAGCAAAACCTCTTCCTGGATTATTTCTTTTTTCACAGATGATGCTAAAACAGTTTCTTTTAATATTAATGAACACTGAATGGTCCCATTAAAGGATATGTTTGTGAACAGCTTTTTTTAAAAAAATAAAACAGCGAATACAATGATTTGAAAACTAAATAAATGCTGGCATATTTTCCTAACATCATCGAAAACATAAAAATATTTAAAGCAGATAAGATTGTGACTATGGTCGTAAATTTTCTGGAACATGAGTCACAAGAAACGATACCCAGTATAAATGTCCCCTGTCTTTTTTTTAAGTGCAGTCTTGTACGCGGCCAGCAAGTATTAAGCTTGGATTAGTTAGACTACTGTTTGACACAATTCAGTTGTACATGTCATTATCTGACCTGCTTATTTCCAACTCCATTAACTATATATTTTTCCATAACATGGCCTTTCTCTGCTCACAACCCAACCTCATTCCTCTTTTTTATCTCTCTACTAAGTCAACTGCAACAATACAAGTACTGACTCAACCATTGCCACAGGATCCAAGATACATTTCTATCAAGAATCATGTAAGATCAGTAGACTATCCAAGATGAAGATGCCATTTTTCCAGGCTATTTTTTACTTACAAGACTGACCCTTTCAAAGTCATTCCCCATTTCCTGTTCTTCATGGGTAACTCATCATTGTTTCACCACTGAACTGCCCTGCTAACTTTACTTGACTTTAGTCAGGAGTACGACACTGAAAAATAAATGAGAAAAAGACAGGTCCGCGATGTAACAACATCATGTAAAAAGACAGGTCCGCAGTATAACGACATAATGTAAAAAGACAGGTCCATGGTGTAACGACATAATGTAAAAAGACAGGTCCACGGCATAAAGACATAATGTAAAAAGACAGGTCCGCGGTGTAACGACATAATGTAAAAAGACAGGTCCGCGGTGTAACGACATAATGTAAAAAGACAGGTCCATGGTGTAATGACATAATGTCCTGATTCCAACCAAGCAACCCAAGTTCTCTTAGGAGTTTGGATGGTGGAGAAGCCAGCGGGACAGGAATGAAGAGGCTATGCCTACTCACCTCTTTCAGTGGGGAAGGGATTGGGAGCACATGTCATGGGTGAATATTCCACATTTTAATCCCTTGCAGAGACCAGAGAACATACCAAAGGGCTTTCTATAAATTGTACAGGGCCTTTGATAGCTCCGCCATCTGTTTTGCATCACTCCATGCTTACTCCTTGGATGTATATCATCTTGCATGTGAAGATGGTAGATGCAGGGCCATAGAAACAAAAAACAAGTTCCGTGCATAAATTACAACACTACTTCCAGTGCGCTTGACTCACCTGTAAGAAGGAATGGACCATAGAGCTCCTCCTCCTTGGACAATAAATGAACCAGTTCAGTGGCTGGGTGGACACCTGGTGGTCAGAAGAGACCACAAACAAAGTAATAAGTAAATGCAGCACAAAAATAATCCTATAATATATAATCATATAACTGTGGTAAATAAATACATATGATATATCATATAACTATGGTAAATAAATACATGTGATATATCATATAACTGTGGTAAATAAATACATGTGTTATATAACTGTGGTAAATAAATACATGTGATATATCATATAACTGTGGTAAATAAATGCATGTGTTATATCATATAACTGTGGTAAATAAATACATGTGTTATATCATATAACTGTGGTAAATAAATACATGTGATATATCATATAACTGTGGTAAATAAATACATGTGATATATCATATTACTGTGGTAAATAAATACATGTGATATATCATATAACTGTGGTAAATAAATACATGAGATATATCATAAAACTGTGGTAAATAAATACATGCGATATATCATAAAACTGTGGTAAATAAATACATGCGATATATCATATAACTGTGGTAAATAAATACATGTGATATATCATATAAATGTGGTAAATAAATACATGTTTTATATCATATAACTGTGGTAAATAAATACATGTGTTATATCATATAACTGTGGTAAATAAATACATGTGATATATCATTTAACTGTGGTAAATAAATACATGTGTTATATCATATAACTGTGGTAAATAAATACATGTGTTATAAGTCACAGAGTACGTGGTGTCTTAGCCGGCCTTAGGCATAGGCCAACACATTGCTGTGTGCTGCCTTTGAAGTTTCTGACATAGCTGTAGAAGGCCTTACAGTTATGTTTCACCTGGGAGGCTGTCGTAACCTCAAAGTTGTCTTTCTTTGACCTATATAGCCCTCTTAGTTGACCAGTTTAACAAGAGAGCTCATTATCTTTATGGGACCGTTCCTGATTTTTCCCATAATTGTTTTCCTTTTGTTGTACATGATGGTTAATTTGGGATGCTACCAGGGGCACTTTTTCGGTATTTATTTGGTGTAGGTAGACCAGGATGGGGACACTGGGTCATGTGGTGGCTTTACCATAGAGCCCTTTTTCCTAAGGCCGCTCCTGCCTGGTGTTTGCCTGGTCTTCCCTTAAGTAAGATTGTTCCACATTGTTATGCTTTTCTCACTTAGGAGAGGGTGATATTATCAAATGTACAACAATTACAATAATTAGCTTTTTTTGCCACATGCTGCAGAAGTGGGGATGCCAGTGTCATTACTATTTTTATTTGATTTGTGTATTACAAGATATTTCAAAGACTTCAATGAATCCCAAGTCTTTGGACGAAGGATGCAGAATAGTATTGCATCTCTAAATTCTGCTTTGCAGTGACAAGAAGCTTAGTTATGACGTGATGGACAGTGCTTAATAGTATGTGAAATTTAAGGGTGTAAAGGGTGTGCACTATGGAAAGCAACGTTGAAGTGAAGCATCTTATGACCTGCAGAAGTTGTAGAAAATGCATTTAAAGAAACTCTGGAGAAGTTAAAGCTTTGAAGGGTGACACTGAAATGTTATAAGGCAACAGATTGTCAAAATGATTAATTTTATTACGGTGCTTGAGAACAGGTAACCATATCCATCAACACCTGTTTCATTAACAGGAGACTTCTAAGAATTTGTCCCCTAACCCTAAAGGTGATGCAGTCTCACAGGTAATTATTTAAGGATGCAAAACAAAAGTTTCTGTGGGGTGTGAGGGATTTTCTCAACCCACTTTACCTGGGGAAGTCATTTTACAGTTTTTATCCAGGAAAATTTATGGAGTTGTCCCATTCATTAAATGAAACAATGGAAACCACCATATCATTTTAAGAATGTTATTGTTATACACAAAGCCAGTGGTCTCAATTAGCATTAGTATATTTAATTTTCAGTCAAAACAAACCTTTGATTCCTTTCACGTATGTAACATGCACATTTTATTTACTTAGAATTTTTGGTTACATGAAAGGGCTAAAGAAGAGGAGGGTGCACAAACAGGCTAAGGTATCTGAAGTTTTGAACAGCTTATGTTGTTAGATTGTTAAATGTTTTCCCTTTTTTTATGAATATACAAGCTTGCAGACTGGTTAGAAGTGTACCTGTGATGCTAGATATGTTCTGCGGTAATGTGATTGGTTGCTGTGCAGATCCTGAATGAGATTTCTTTGCATTAGCAACTAGAATGCATGACTGTAAATTAGCCAAGTAAGCAGTTTTAACAACTATTAGTGGGTGCCCTACCAACCTTATTATATGTGTTGTGCAAACTCGTTCAAAAAATACAAGCTCAGTTATAGACACAGACATAACTACACATATATGCAGCACACAGTCAAAACAGGTATACAATAAGTTAGACTCACAAGGAGTAAACAGAAATACTTACCCAAGCAGCTGTCTGAGTAGGGAGAGGCAGACTACAGCAGAACTGCTGTAATTTGCACAGATTTACCTACAGAGACAGTTTGCTAGCCTTGAATAGATCAGTTATGTAGTTGTTGCATTGTGTTACCATAGCCTTGCAGAGTGCAGCCACCTATGAATCTTTCTGTTACATAAGACTACATGCAGAGATGTACAGCACATTGCACATGGGCCTCATGCAGAGATGTACACTACAGTGAACATGGGCCTCATGCAGAGATGTACACCACAGTGCACATAGGCCCCATTTAGAGATATACACCACAGTGCACATGGACCTCATGCAGAGATGTATACCACAGTGCACATAGGCCCCATTTAGAGATGTACACCACAGTACACATGGGCTTCATGCAGAGATGTACACCATATTGCACATGGTCTTCATGCAGAGATGTACACCACAGTGCTCATGGGCCTCATGCAGACATGTACACCACAGTGCACATGGACCTCATGCAGAGATGCACACCACGTGCACATTGGCCTCATGCAGAGATGTACACCACAGTGCACATGGGCCTCATGTAGAGATGTACACCACAGTGCACATGGACCTAAATTGCATAAAGTACTGCATTGACATATGGCATCAAAAACCCTCCCTGCTCTCTACACATTGCTGCACATCTGAGCAGTGAAGGCTTTTTGAATCAACACCCCCTTATGCAGTGTGCAGGTAAGTATGAATACCAACTCATGACAGTTTTCCTACAGTTTATGCATCTGAGAATTGCTTGAAAACTACAATTAGAGGGTGTTTACTAACATGTTGTAGATGGCATTCATGTAGTATAAGGGAAGGTCAGACTTTGTCATCCAATATTTTCGGTGTTCTGATTGGATGTGTCATCATCATCATCATCATCCCCCTTTTTCCCATTTCTACATGGTGGTCATAGTGTCACATCAACATTAGTCAATCTAACCAATCATCTAGACTCAATGTTTTCAACACTGAGTGGCTAGCCCTGATGTGGTGAGGTATCTGGCCAGAGAAATCACCAGTTTCTACAATACTGTAATTCTGCTTCATCTTCATTATGGAGCAGTGTTACGATGTTGTATTACATCAAAGTGGAAGACTACTTCAAGGAAAAAAAATATTTCCCAACCACACACAAACTGACAATGTATTCCTAATATGCAACATACCACTAGTGGTAAAGCCCATTGCAAATACTTTTCATACTTGCTAGATATCATTAAAAATGCCTTTGAGGTTTTATGGTATGCCAGGAGTCTGCATGCCCTCCCTGTGTCCACATTGGTTTCCACTGGATGCTCTATTTTCCTCCCAGTTTCCAAAGACACACAGTAGATGGACTGGGCACTCTAAACTGGCCATAGGCATCAGTGTGCATGCAAGTGTATGGTGTGGAAGAACTATCATGGCAGGACTAGTCACCCAGCAGTGTGAACCTTGGCTCTTGGTGATTGTCATTGTTGAAGTGATACCCCGACCCCATGTGCAAATGTGGGAAAAGGGGTTGTGGACTGATGGCTCGAGTAGCCAATATGAGCCTGTAAGAGACATATAACTCTTACCAGAATGTCGTAAGTAATTAACCCCTCTGTGGTGTGAAGTGTTGCACCTCTTACAGCCTGCACACATCCTTGCACTCCAGACTATCTTCTGAAAAATTAACTTAAAAAGCATAATCTAATCAAGGTTTTTCTGCTGCAGGACATTCTAGATTAACAATCTTAATATTTTAATAAATCCTTGCCATTTCTATTTCTGCCTGTAATAAGGTGGTAAGTCATTTAGTTAAAAAGTGAGACCCATGAAAGTTCTGGATGCTATAAGGAGCTATGGGTGTTAACTGAGAGTATACAAAAAAGGTGCTAGAGGCTTGAATGAGTTAAACATGTTTCTACTGTTGCATTTATCTAATGGTAGTATAACACACCTATTGTGGATGATTCTTTGACAATCTTGGGTCACAAGCTCTATCTGTATTCCCCCATTCATTGTTTATACCACTTATCACCACCAGAAAGTATTAATGATTTTCCCTTTAACTTGCACTTTATCAACTTAATCCACGATAATAAATTATAACCATGTAACATTCAGTGAATCCGATATCAGTGACTTGCAGAACGGCATGGGGTTTCACTTTCTCACCTGTTACCTATTTCACAACCTGTGTGTTGCTCCAAACATGCTAACCATGGTATTATCTGTACTTGCTAATATTGCACTTGAGTTAAATGCATGTGTTGTTTTTCACACATTTAGTAATCTTTCTATAAATGCACGGTACCTAATTTCAATTCTGCAAGGTAGCTTAACTCGCTGCTTGTAGTATGTTTCACTTCACCATTATTTTTCTTTTGTTTCAGACGACTCAAACTGTTTTAGTAGTGGTTGCTGTTTTCTCCATATCCTGGCTTCCACACCATGTAATTAGTATGTGGGCGGATTTTGGCACCTTCCCCCTTAATGATGCCTCCTTTGCTTTCCGAATTATATCGCATTGTCTGGCTTATGGCAACTCCTGTGTCAACCCCATCATCTATGCTTTCTTGTCCGAAAACTTCAGGAAGGCCTACAGAGAGGTGTTTCATTGTCGAATCGTCAACCCTGTTTCTTCAGAGGACAACAATGTTGGTAGCAAAGTGGAGAGCATTACCGTTTCTCAATCCATCACAAACATGTAAAGAATTCTTCATTTTTAAACATTGTGGGAAAACACGTGACCATAATCTTGGCAAATAAAAACTACACACTGGCTTAATTTCTACAGTTTAACAGATTGAATAAATTCCACAAGTAGCTTTGTTTTCTGGTGTCTCTAAGAGTAGTGTGTGATCCATTTCAGAAAGTAAAAAAAAAAAACCTTCAGTTTACTGAACTGCTATAAATAAGTGATGTCATTGAAAGGCAAAAATGTTTCTAAAGTTTTCACTTTATTCATCTGGAACATTTACAGTGTAAGTGGGCACTATTCCTTTTCTCCCACACTGTGATCTATCTAGTAGAGACAGAGTGTTAATGACTTATGACTAGAGTGCTGTCATGGATTACGGCAGATCATCTGCTTCCTGATATATTAATACATTTCGTAGTTGTTAAAGCCAAGCATGTGTTGTTAATAAAGTGTGAGTCTCTATATCTACAGAAGTAGCTCTAGTCTGGGAAACTGCACTGGAAACAAATGCCGATAGAAGGCAAGGGAACAACACAATGTCAAGCCTTCTTTTTCACTATAAATGTTTTATTATTTATTTTGCTATGGAGTAATTATGATAATGCAAGCAAAGATGTCATATGATGTCATACAAAGGCATTTGGCGAGGTGATGATGTAACCAAAGGGCCAAAAGGTTCACAGAATTTCTTTGCAGTAAACAGGTTAAGAAACAAACAAACAATGAAATGAAAGCAGTAGAACACACGTATAAAGCAGACCAGAGTTGGCTTTTAATATCAACATATCAGCGATGGAAGAGATCACTAAAGCAGAACAGTTGACAGGAATTGTTTGACTTCTATCCAAAAGACGGGGATCGTTTTGTTAATACTTGCATAAGAGCTTGGAATAGGATATTCAGTTGCAAACTTTATTTTAATGCTTTGCAGTATTTTGCCTAATGAGAATTTAATATGAGGAGGAAAAATGATTGTTTTTTTAATGTATGCCATATAATCCCATTTTTCATGCAACTCCTTTAGGTAGCTTCCACCTATGCAGAATTTGATGATCTCTAGGATTTGAAATCAAAAGTAACATATGGACAGAATCAACAACTTGTGTATAATTCACACACAGTGACTTGTGACAGCTCAACAAAACTTAAGGATGAGGGTTAGAAGCTGTCCTAACAGTCACAAAATAATTATGCTGATTGCCATAGCATGCTTAAAACATTCTCTGTGCATATCGGTGTGCATGTATGTGAGCGCACATGTGTGTGGTATGTGTGTGTGTGCATGTGCGTGTGCGTGTATTTTTGCCATAGTACAGATGAAAGTGAAACAGTATTTTTAAACTATCACACGGGCACCTAAATTCGTTTTAGTCCTATCAGAAAAAGATGTTGTCATTTTTCAGTTTCAATATAAAGAGTACGGACTGCACAAGGAGTCTAATGTTTTCAGATGGTAACAATGTTTTGTCTCAAATCATGTTAATCTGAATTATGAAGTGATCAACAAGTTTTGAAATGGCAAGTTTGTCTTGGGGTGAGGAGCAAATGTGCTTTAAAAATACTTTAATGAGTATTTATAACTGAGCAGTATGGTTTGAATGCATTTTGTGACCGAGGATAATTTTTTTCTGGAGTTTTCAACCAGAGGTTCAGGAAGCCCCTTTACAGTACTGTTATGCCACTACGCATGTGTGACCTGATTATGTTAGCTTTGCAATGGATCCAGAATAAAGACAAGAAGCATAGCCGGCTTTAGGCACCATCGAACCCTGCGGTCACTGGGGGCCCTCAGTTCCTGTGGGGCCCCCAACCACAGCAAGTTATGTTATCCTGATAATTTGAAACGTGTCTGTCAAACCAGCAAAAGCTAGTACATCAATCTTGTATACTTAAGAAACCAGGTGGATAATAATTCTTATTTGTGTCTCCTTTAAAATTCAAAGATATCTCCGGTTATAGTAACAGTATTTTATCAGGTAACAGGCTTCACAATTCCATTAAATATTTTACCACTGATGTAGTGCCACAAACCCTACTGGTGGACATTATTTCCACTAAAACTAACAACATAGCCAGCATTAGGTACCTGCAGTACCCATGACTGGAGGGGGTCATTTAGTCATCCTTGACTGTGTGGGGGCCCCACAAAAGCTGCTGCTTTTTGGGAAAAATAAGGATTAAAAAATTTATTAATTTCACGATTATGGTCCTTAACCTGAACATGGCTGCGATATGACCCTTTTAGGATAAAGCTGATAATGGACAGGAGCAAGATAAGCACTAGAGAGATCAATAGCCCAGAGTGACCGATCGCCGTGCAGACCTTCCTCAGGGATGGTTTCTCTTTCATGGAGTTTTACAAATACTGGCAGAAAACCCGATACTATAGCTCTCAACTTCTTTGCAGAAGAATTCATCTCGGTGCCAAAAATAATAGCAGAATAAAGTCTGAAAATCACGAACACAGTTTAAATATTACTGTAATTCACTTAAAAAGTTAATAGAATAACATTCTTGTTGCATCAACATGTATTTCATTATGCATTTTATAAAACTCTAATGTCTGGATTTATTGACTGTCTGTAATTTTGAATGATTTACCAGGAAATCAAATGTTTTACAAAAGACAGAGGAGAATTATCAGCAAAATTAGGGAAAGTCAGTGAAATCAGGGACAGTGACATACATGCATTACTGCTCAGAGGTAAATAAGTGACTTACCTCTGCTGCTGTTTGATGACTGCTAAACAGCAGTCACTGATGTGGTGTAGGAGTATCAGTGTTGCACAATGTATTGCTATTTGCTGAAATAAGTGCAAGACTAATATTGCTATGGCTTATATTTGTGTGTGTCTTTGTACAAAATATGACTGATTTTATCTGTGCACACACCCAGTATTGCTAGGACACATATGTTATTCGTGGGTATCAGTAAAAAATACAGCTAACAAGTAATTATATTTCAAAAGTAAGGCATAAAATATATCATAAAATATGCGACACTTAGATCTTCCAAGATGCTGGTGGCCCATGCTCTCTAGACGGTATAAATAGATACAGGGGGCTCTCTTAATCATCCTGGACTGTGTGGGGGCCTCACAAAAGCTGTTTCTGGTTGGGGAAAATGAGGAAAAAAACATGCAAACCATGCCAAACATGCAAAACATGAAAAACATGCAAAACATGCAAAACGTGCAAAACGTGAAAAACATGCAAAACATGAAAAACATGCAAAACATGAAAAGCATGCATTAATTTTCTGATTATGCTGTTTAACCTGAACAAGGCTGTGATATATGATCCCTTTTAGGATAAAACTGATAATGGACACTGCTCTCAACTACACCCATTCTAAAACCAGCCTTGCTTAGATGTGTGTGTACAGAAAACTACTTTGACTTACATGTGTGTGAGTGTGTGGGTGGGTGGGGGGTGCTGGGGAATGTGAGGTTATTACTTCTTTAATTTTCATCACTGTAAAACCTTAGAGGTGTGCACAGGAGATCAGTATAGCTTATGTTTGGCCTAAGCATAGTGTGCTTAATGTTTGTTTTACTTTTCTGGCAGACCTCACAGGTGTACATAAAAGGTTACTACGACTTCTGTAGGGGCGGTGTACTGTCCAGGCGCAGTGAAGTACAATGCATTACTGTGATCATTATTTGTTTCACTTTCTTCACAATCACACATCAAGGAATGTATACTGGTGGCTGTCTTTGGCAGTTATGGGTGAGGAGTGAGGAGGCATGCTATGTATATGTATGTCAGCAGTTTCTTGAAATACATGACTGCGGCAGTTTGTACCTCTGATTTCATCCTAATCTAGCACTAGTGGGATCCATACACAGTGACTGTCTTTTTTTGAGGGGGAGGGGATAGGGGGGCAGGCAGTATTCTGGGATAAACCTGTGTATCCTCACAACAATTAGCTTGTTAGTTTATTATGAGCTACTATTTTGTCAGCTTTGACCATTTAGCCTTGGGCACAATTTAATACCTTCCTTGAAAGACAAAAAATAAGACTGAAATTATTTTCACTCATTATTTTAGTTTAGGCCACCATTGGATTAAAAGACCCTGTCTTTTTTGCGCTATTTCCTAAATGATTACTACTTTGTTGTGTTGGTTAGGAAAGGTGTATTGAAAGGATGCAAGGAAAACTAAAGCTGAACAGAAACACTGAATTTCTAGCTTTGATCATCATTTTTGTTTGTGCCATCATTTGATGAAAAGGTTGTGTGAAAAGGAAACAAAACTTAATGCACTTCTTGGCATATGGAAAGTTATAGTGTTTTGAAAAAAGCTGAAGAATAATCAAGGCATAAAAGATATCATAAAAAAATAATGAGAAAAAAATGAATGTGCATCGAATGGGGATCCCAACATGGGGAAACAGAGGGGACGACTGGAGGGTATGTGTATGTGTGGGGGAGTCAGAAACAGTAGGCGTAGAGTGCCATTTCACCCATGTCCAGACACTTACATAGTGTTGTTGTGATGTATCATTGTTGCAAATGAATGCCAGTAACTGTGAATGTCCCTTTGTGAGATGGGCCAACATAGTGTGGTACACTGACCTGTTGCAATGCAAGAACATTGTAGCTACAGGTCAGACTGTATGTACTACTCCTAAACGCTTGCAGCATGAACTAAGTGGTTGCTTAGGAAGGGTGGCAGTGGGAGGGTGATACTTATACTGGAAGTGCCTAGGGGGGCCCCAACTTGAAATTTGCTGGGGGCCCCCCAAAATGCTAACACTGGCCCTGACAAGCAGGACACAGCTGTCTATACCATGTGCAGTCACTTGCCTTTATACAGATGGGCTTCATGGCTACCCCATCCTCCCGCCTATGGAAATCATTGATAGAAACTTGTCCCCTTTTTCAGTTCCCAAATTTCTTTATCTTCTTCCAGAAACCAGATTGTGTGTGTGTGTGGGGGGGGGAGGGCAGATGTGCTATTTTTGTCTGTACTTTACTGTTACAAGGTCATATTAAAACATGTGAACAATGATTCATTGTTCAGTACTATGTCATTAGTAATGGACATCATTGTTCAGTACTATGTCATTAGTAATGGACAAAAGTCTAGTTCCAAAACCTAAGAAGGAAAAACAGAAACACTGGCACTGTGCTTGCAAAATGTACTGCAGCTGCTGCCATTTACTTACGCTGTTAAATGCAGAAACTTGTAGAGTTGCCACCTTTTCAAATGCCCAAAGTGGGACATTTTTGGTACAAACATCAGATTTTGCAGGACAAACCATACCCACAGCCAAAATAAAGGGCAGCACTTCACTTTTTTGCCTAAATAAAAGCTTATTCTTCTAGCATTTTAGTTGCTCATTCTGTTTTTATAACATTTAGGTGTTTCAGATACAGAATAACTGTTTTATGCAACTATTACATAACATATAGCAAATAATTTTGTCCTAAAATCTCAGGACATTTGCCATTTTTACAATTTTTTTGCAGGACACAACTGCCCAAAGAGGGGCTGTCCCTCACAAAGTGGGACAGGTGGTAACCCTAGAAACTTGCGATACTACAAGGAATAAAACAAAACCCCACCCCTAGACAGAACAATGTCTGAACTTCTTCTTTCGGATTTTCCCGGTTAGGGGTCGCCACAGCGGATGACCTGTCCGCTCTTGATTGGCAGTGGAGTTTTACAGTGTCGAGTTGCCAGCCCGGCACCCAACCTTCCACAGAAGGCACACACACACACTCACACCTAGGGCCAATTTAGAGTGTCCAATCTACCTACAGCATATCTTTGGGATGTGGGAGGAAACTGGAGCACCCAGAGGAAACCCACGCGACCACAGGGAGGACATGCAGACTCCACACAGAAGGCACCCCAGCCAAGGATCGAACCAGAGAGCCTCTTGCTGTGAGGCGACAATGCTAACCACTGCACCACCATGGCCACCCTACAGAACAATGTTTGAACAAAATGCAATATCAGTTTTAAAAAGAATTTCTTGAGGATCACTCGCACAGTGTTAATAGAGTAGCAAGTGTTCTGACACAAACACATAGATGTATGTTTATTCTTATACCCCCCAAAAAAGATGGCAGCAATGACTGTACTGAAACCAATGTACTATTAAATGTCCTTAGTATATTGTCAAGTTATCTCTATAGGCTATATTTACTGGGAAAATGTGGCAATGAAATTAAGTTCCGTAATAAAAAGCCACTATAAAAAGGTAATCATTTTTTTAATAAAGGCATTGTCTAAAAATAAAATATTCCATTCTTGTGTGGTTAATACAAGTTTACTATGGCTAGCTATTCCAGCTTCTCCTTCATGACCATCCCACTCCAGCTAAGGGCAAACCCTTCATTAATTACCCACGTAAAGCATGCCAGCTAAAATGTAGACATAGGTTTGATTTGCACTAGCAGTTACTTGCAGAGATCCTCAATCTATTTGGAAAAATATCTGCTGTGGATGAAGTCAAATCAGTTGCAAAAGTGATTTTGTTTACCAATAAGAGCAAACAGATGTAAGGCTGCTGGCTTCTCTTAAGAATCCTGTTCTTTCAATAGCTTCATCAGTATTTTGACACATGAACCAGCAGAGAAAAAAGATAATCACAAGCAATCTCAGTGGGTGTACCTAAAGAAATGCAACAATTTGTAGGATAATCACAAGCAATCTCAGTGGGTGCACCTAAAGAAATGCAACAATTTGTAGGATAATCACAAGCAATCTCAGTGGGTGCACCTAAAGAAATGCAACAATTTGTAGGATAATCACAAGCAATCTCAGTGGGTGCACCTAAAGAAATGCAACAATTTGTAGAATAATCACAAGCAATCTCAGTGGGTGCACCTAAAGAAATGCAACAATTTGTAGGATAATCACAAGCAATCTCAGTGGGTGCACCTAAAGAAATGCAACAATTTGTAGGATAATCACAAGCAATCTCAGTGGGTGCACCTAAAGAAATGCAACAATTTGTAGGATAATCACAAGCAATCTCAGTGGGTGCACCTAAAGAAATGCAACAATTTGTAGGATAATCAAAAAAACTCTCAGTGGGTGCACCTAAAGAAATGCAACAATTTGTAGGATAATCACAAGCAATCTCAGTGGGTTCACCTAAAGAAATGCAACAATTTGTAGGATAATCACAAGCAATCTCAGTGGGTGCACCTAAAGAAATGCAACAATTTGTAGGATAATCACATGCAATCTCAGTGGGTGCACCTAAAGAAATGCAACAATTTGTAGGATAATCACAAGCAGTCTCAGTGGGTGCACCTAAAGAAATGCAACAATTTGTAGGATAATCACAAGCAATCTCAGTGGGTGCACCTAAAGAAATGCAACAATTTGTAGGATAATCACAAGCAATCTCAGTGGGTGCACCTAAAGAAATGCAACAATTTGTAGGATAATCACAAGCAATCTCAGTGGGTGCACCTAAAGAAATGCAACAATTTGTAGGATAATCACAAGCAATCTCAGTGGGTGCACCTAAAGAAATGCAACAATTTGTAGGATAATCACAAGCAATCTCAGTGGGTGCACCTAAAGAAATGCAACAATTTGTAGGATAATCACAAGCAATCTCAGTGGGTGCACCTAAAGAAATGCAACAATTTGTAGGATAATCACAAGCAATCTCAGTGGGTGCACCTAAAGAAATGCAACAATTTGTAGGATAATCACAAGCAATCTCAGTGGGTGCACCTAAAGAAATGCAACAATTTGTAGGATAATCACAAGCAATCTCAGTGGGTGCACCTAAAGAAAGGCAACAATTTGTAGGATAATCACAAGCAATCTCAGTGGGTGCACCTAAAGAAAGGCAACAATTTGTAGGATAATCACAAGCAATCTCAGTGGGTGCACCTAAAGAAAGGCAACAATTTGTAGGATAATCACAAGCAATCTCAGTGGGTGCACCTAAAGAAAGGCAACAATTTGTAGGATAATCACAAGCAATCTCAGTGGGTGCACCTAAAGAAAGGCAACAATTTGTAGGATAATCACAAGCAATCTCAGTGGGTGCACCTAAAGAAAGGCAACAATTTGTAGGATAATCACAAGCAATCTCAGTGGGTGCACCTAAAGAAAGGCAACAATTTGTAGGATAATCACAAGCAATCTCAGTGGGTGCACCTAAAGAAAGGCAACAATTTGTAGGATAGTCACAAGCAATCTCAGTGGGTGCACCTAAAGAAAGGCAACAATTTGTAGGATAGTCACAAGCAATCTCAGTGGGTGCACCTAAAGAAAGGCAACAATTTGTAGGATAGTCACAAGCAATCTCAGTGGGTGCACCTAAAGAAAGGCAACAATTTGTAGGATAGTCACAAGCAATCTCAGTGGGTGCACCTAAAGAAAGGCAACAATTTGTAGGATAGTCACAAGCAATCAAAGTGGGTGCACCTAAAGAAAGGCAACAATTTGTAGGATAGTCACAAGCAATCTCAGTGGGTGCACCTAAAGAAAGGCAACAATTTGTAGGATAATCACAAGCAATCTCAGTGGGTGCACCTAAAGAAAGGCAACAATTTGTAGGATAATCACAAGCAGTCTCAGTGGGTGCACCTAAAGAAAGGCAACAATTTGTAGGATAATCACAAGCAGTCTCAGTGGGTGCACCTAAAGAAAGGCAACAATTTGTAGGATAATCACAAGCAATCTCAGTGGGTGCACCTAAAGAAATGCAACAATTTGTAGGATAATCACAAGCAATCTCAGTGGGTGCACCTAAAGAAAGGCAACAATTTGTAGGATAATCACAAGCAATCTCAGTGGGTGCACCTAAAGAAAGGCAACAATTTGTAGGATAATCACAAGCAATCTCAGTGGGTGCACCTAAAGAAAGGCAACAATTTGTAGGATAATCACAAGCAGTCTCAGTGGGTGCACCTAAAGAAAGGCAACAATTTGTAGGATAATCACAAGCAGTCTCAGTGGGTGCACCTAAAGAAAGGCAACAATTTGTAGGATAATCACAAGCAGTCTCAGTGGGTGCACCTAAAGAAAGGCAACAATTTGTAGGATAATCACAAGCAATCTCAGTGGGTGCACCTAAAGAAAGGCAACAATTTGTAGGATAATCACAAGCAATCTCAGTGGGTGCACCTAAAGAAAGGCAACAATTTGTAGGATAATCACAAGCAATCTCAGTGGGTGCACCTAAAGAAATGCAACAATTTGTAGGATAATCACAAGCAATCTCAGTGGGTGCACCTAAAGAAAGGCAACAATTTGTAGGATAATCACAAGCAATCTCAGTGGGTGCACCTAAAGAAAGGCAACAATTTGTAGGATAATCACAAGCAATCTCAGTGGGTGCACCTAAAGAAAGGCAACAATTTGTAGGATAATCACAAGCAATCTCAGTGGGTGCACCTAAAGAAAGGCAACAATTTGTAGGATAATCACAAGCAGTCTCAGTGGGTGCACCTAAAGAAAGGCAACAATTTGTAGGATAATCACAAGCAGTCTCAGTGGGTGCACCTAAAGAAAGGCAACAATTTGTAGGATAATCACAAGCAGTCTCAGTGGGTGCACCTAAAGAAAGGCAACAATTTGTAGGATAATCACAAGCAATCTCAGTGGGTGCACCTAAAGAAAGGCAACAATTTGTAGGATAATCACAAGCAATCTCAGTGGGTGCACCTAAAGAAAGGCAACAATTTGTAGGATAATCACAAGCAATCTCAGTGGGTGCACCTAAAGAAATGCAACAATTTGTAGGATAATCACAAGCAATCTCAGTGGGTATACCTAAAGAAATGCAACAATTTGTAGGATAATCACAAGCAATCTCAGTGGGTGCACCTAAAGAAATGCAACAATTTGTAGGATAATCACAAGCAATCTCAGTGGGTGCACCTAAAGAAATGCAACAATTTGTAGGATAATCACAAGCAATCTCAGTGGGTGTACCTAAAGAAATGCAACAATTTGTAGGATAATCACAAGCAATCTCAGCGGGTGCACCTAAAGAAATGCAACAATTTGTAGGATAATCACAAGCAATCTCAGCGGGTGTACCTAAAGAAATGCAACAATTTGTAGCTCAACATTTCTGTCAAACATGCATTTCATGAGTACATATGGTACAAAATCAGTCTGATAGCTTTTACTAACTAATCCTCCATCAAAAATAACAGTACTGAAGTTAAAAAGCCTTAAGAGAGTGAGTCAGTAACATGAGTGAACAAGACATCCAATGAACATGCAGATTCATTAGGTGCCCACGATGTAATGTAGCTGTTAGTGTCCTTATCTTTAAAGACGACTCTCCCAAACAGTGTTCCGCTCATATTCAGCCCCAAACACATGTCTGCTGTCACCTTCTGCAGACTGTTATACATCTCTTTCTACATTTGGCCGTACATCTCCACTTCTCAGAGCAAGAAATCTGGACAAAGTGATAAATAAAAAGTGGGACAAAGCAACAGAAATAGGGACAATTTTTAAATATCGCTCTTACAAACTTAGAAAGTTGATAGAATAACAGGATTTGCATTAACATGAATTTCTTGAAGGGTAGGAAGTCTGAAACTCAAATGACTGTCATTATTTTCTAACTTCAGTCTTTAATGATTTGCCACTAATTTGCCAGAAAAACAGTTTTATTAATAATGGACCAAAATATGAGGCAAAAATCAGAAGACTCTGCAAAAATCTGTACAGTTGAGAGGTATGCATTTGGCTAAGTCTGTTAAGGTAACTTATAACTGTGGCCCCTGTCTTATCTAAGGCCTGGTTAGCTGTCACTTGGTGCAGATTGTTATACATTTCTTTATTTATTTGGTAAAATCTGTTATGGTAGGTTGCAGTTATAGCCCCTATCTTATCTAAATCTTGCCCTCACCAGTTATACCTTCAGATCCCCTAAAGACATTATTCTTCTGTTTCTGTGAATCAGTAGGTGTTTTGGACCATACCTCTCAACTGTAAAGATTTTCACAGAATGTCCAGATTTCTGCCTCATATATTTGGTCAATTTTTCATAAAGTTTGGTTTTCTGGCAAACCCATGGCAAATCAATAAAGACTGAAGTCAGAAAATAACAGACATTTGCGTTTCAGACTTCATACCCTTCAGAAAATTCATGCTAATGCAAAACCTGTCATTCTATCAATTTTCTAAGTTTGTCAGAGCAATATTTAAAAATGGTTCCTATTTTTGGGCCTTTGCCCCCCCCCCCATTATTTAATGCTTTGTCCAGATTTCTTGCTAAAAGAGGTTGAGAGTTATGTTGTGGCCTTAAGCCCATCCAGCCATAATCGGCATTTGTTGTATTTCTTGTCTACTCAGGCCTTGCAATCTTTCATCCAACACAAGAAGGTGCATCTGTTAAGTGTTTGCTTTTGCATCTTTCCTCATTCGTCAGCAATGCTTGACCAACATTCTCTGTCCCAGTCCCATTCCCACAGCATGCTTGACAGCCCTAAATCATCATTTCGATAACTCGTATATTTCTTATCTTCCATCTTGATTTGCCCTCACAGAATATGTGACATGAAATCGAACCTGCAATCCCTGTGAGGGATCCCTCAACTGTTGGTCTTCAGTAGGGTCCATACAGCAATGCCAAGCACATTAAGAAGGTTTCACCTATTTTCTTATTTACTTGAAGTTTTTCAGTTGAGGAAGAAGAGCGAAGCAGGATCATCCTCCAAGGAACATCTTGACTGAAGACGTTACAGCATTCGTCCAGTGCCTGCACTCTCAATTTTTTCACTTCTCTTTTAAATGTCTTTGTAGGTCAGTATTCTTCTGTTCTACCTTCCACATCACCTGCTTTTTGACAGGTAGCGACTTTGTCTTCTCAGTTCTCGCCATATTCTTTCTTTCGCACTTGACTCATTTGACACTATTGATCAGATTGGAATAAGCTTTGCCCATTCTCCTGTCTCTACTATACCCGCCTTTCTATTCCCTTCTTCCTTTCCGGACATGCAAACTTCCTTCACATATTCATTTAGTATGTCCTGCTTTCCACATTCCTACCTTTTGCGCATTCCTTTCAATTATTATGTTCTAGTCTTTGTACACTTAGACTTTTCTTCCACTCCAATTTCCCCCTCTCTGTCTTGTGGAAAGCCTCTGTCTATCCTGATTGCCACTTATTTATATTGCTGTAACACAAGTACAAGGACATTATTATCCCACCTTGCACCCTGAACCAGGGCTGTGACTTTTATTTAACAATACAAGGTTGGTCTTAAGATTCAAAGGTTCATAGGAGAACATTAGGCTAACAGCTCAAATGCCCTTACAAGCCGAGCCAGTTTTACCTAGATTTGACCCAATTTTCTATCCCTAGGAGAAAGATTATAAGGGTCACCAAGTAGAGTTGTCTCAATTTTTACAGACTGCCTCTGTCCATAAGGGACATGAGCCCCGCCCCAGGAGTAAATTTGGAATTTTCTATCCATCGGTCCAGATTGCATTTGAAAATGGTCAGGGAAGGTATCTGCTTCATGGGATTAGGAAGCCTAATTTATTCCAGAGGAGGGGCAATCTCTGAGCCACATATCGGTCTCTCAAGCATGATCTATTCATGTCAGAGATCAGGTTTAGATCTTTCGAGTGGGCACCCCTTGTAAAGTTAGCTTTGTGAATATGCAACATTTCCATCATGGCTGAGTCATAGACTGCCTTTTAGGTCAGGCACAGATCACCCCTCAGTAATTGGTAAGAAAATGAATACAGTGATAGGGCTTTTAATATGTCTCATAGGTGACTCTATAGTCAGGCACACTGATGTTCCACTCACCAGGCTAAACAAGGAGAAAGTTGCTGTCAGCTGCCTGTCGGATGCCAGGATCCACCACATAACACACACACTCAGGTCACTCTACAACAAGTACAAATATGACTCTGTCATTGTCCATGTTGGTGTGAATTACCTGAGACGTACCTCCCTGGTCTACATAAAAAGAGACATGGAGGAGCTGTCCGATCTTGTAGCCCAGGCAGGTTTGACCCTAGCCCTGAGTAGCATCCTGCCGTCACCCAGAATGATACCACAGTACAAGGGTACAAGGACAAAATTATTGACTTCAACAATTGGCTAAGCTTCTTGTGTCATTCTAAGGGGATCCAGTATCTGTCTACCTGGGATAACATGATTGACAAACCACGATGCTTTGCCAGAGATGGCCTGCACCTGTCGCCCTTGGGATTCTGGATACTGGCTATGGCTCTTGCAACCCCTATAGTGCCTTTTTTAGGCAAGGTTCACCACCGTAACAGGTACAAGCAAGCAAAATCTGAGGGTAATGCTACTCAATGCTAGAAGTATAAACCTCAAAATGCACTCACTCGAGGCACTCTTTAAAATGGAGAACATCAACATCTGTGCAGTGACAGAGACCTAGTTCAAGGCTCCAGAGAGCACCCCTGCATTATATAATTCATACCACACCCTTCAGCCACCTAACCTGGACCGAAACACTAAAAGCAGAGGCATGCCCATATTCATTAAGGATATCCACACCTCCAGGCTAGTTGCTCAGCATAATGCATCCGAGATTATCCAAGTGCAACTAACTCTGGGCAAGACCGCAATCCAAATTGCTGCTTGCTACAGATCCCCCACCATGCCCCAAGATTCCCACTCCTCATTTCTTGATACACTGGAAAACATAGGGTACATCCTAACACCCTAATAATGGGTGATTTCAACTGCCCCACCATTAACTGGGAAAACTACTCATGTACCAACTCTTTTGCTCAACGTTTTCTGGAATTCATAAATTCCAATGCCTTGGATCAACTTATTCACACCCCCACCAGGGCAGCAATATCCTAGACCTGGTCATTACCAACATGGGCAACCGGTGTTCCACACCAGAGGTCAATTCCTCTTTGGTCAGATCTGACCACAAGCTAATCATCCTAGGCATCCACATCCTGTCCCCATCCCCCATTAAGGAAACCACCGTAAAAAATTGCTCCAAAGCCAACTACACGCTTCTTAAGACAGAAGTGGCAAACTTCACAACACCCATGCTGATGGCCAATAGAGGTACGACTGCTGAATCCTACACAAATGCACTTTATAAGCACTTACACAAGTGCATGGATTGTGCAATCCCTAACAGAACCAAGATGCTATCCTCCAAAAAAAGGAAGACAGTCTGGTGGTCCCCTGCCATAAACAAACTCTACAACAGAAGAAAAAAAACTGTTGCAAAAAAGAGTAAAATCCCATGATTGGAGGAACTCCCTGGTCAGCCTCAGTAAGAAGCTGAGATCCCTCATAAAATCCTCCAAAGCTAGTTACGAAAGCAAAATTGTCACTGATTCTAAAGACAACCACAAAACATTCTATAGCTATGTCAAGAATCTCAATGGCAACACTCAGATCTGCTCTGAGTTACAACACAATGGCACTAAATATACAGAACCAACTGATATTGCCAACATTCTGACAGATAGGTTCAGTGCTAACTTTACCCCCCCCCCTCATCCCCTAAAGGGCTCATCTCTATACCGGAAGAATGAAAAGTTCCTGTAATCACAGCTGCACAGGTAAAAAACACATTCTCCAAAGACAAGAACACAGCATCCATGAGACCTGACAACATCCCAGGCTGCATTCTACATGAACTACAGAATGAATTGGCACCCCACCTAAGTACCATGTTCAATCATAGCCTCACCTCAGGCTTTGTGCCCACTGAATGGCGCACAGTGACGGTTATCCCACTCTACAAAGGGGGCACCACCATGGACCAAGGGACTACCACCCCATTAGCTTGATGAGCCTGGTCTGCAAGGCTATGGAACGTATCATCATGGAACTTATAAACAATGACATTGGTAATCTCCAAACTCTGGACCTCACCCAGTTCGGATTTGTAAAAGGCAGATCATGTCTCCTAAACCTGATAGACTTCTTTGAAGCAGTCACGAAAGCGGTTGACAAGGATAAGGTGGTTCACACAGACTATCTAGATCTTGCCAAGGCTTTCAACACCATCCCCCACTCTGGAATTATAGATAAACTCACTAAACTAGGTATAAAGCTCTATGTCACAAGACATTTGGCTAGCAGTCTGATGACATAGAGGTTTATGCCCAGTTCTCTGAGTTTATCTATAATACCCAAGTGGGATATTGTGTCAAAGTCCATCAGACTGGGCAGGCAGTATAGTATAGTTGTATAGTCTATTTATGCAGGGGTCCACCAGGGTGACATGATTTTCCAGCTAGAACTAGGTTTAGTTCAGTCAGGTACTGCCATTCCTATGCAGTTCTTTAAGTGTTTGTACAGGGCATTTGTGGATACTTCTGCATAAACCTCCATGTTTTTAGGGTTAGGAGGACCTTTAAAATTACCTGTACTACCACTTAATAGAAGGCAATTTCCCTTGTAAAAATTCTTTAGGCTTTTAAGGCTTGATGGGGATTCTACAGTTGCATTTATTTCTAAGGAAACTAATTTGTGATCCGATCTTACCAATGAGGACATTATACCAGTGGGGTTTGCAAAGCTTCCACATGTTTGCGAGTATTATGTCAATGATATTTTAGCGCTAGTGGGAGTGCAGACCAGCTGTTCCAGAGAATTTGCATTGATAAAGTCCAGGAGTCTTTGAGCATGTTAATGGTTATGTATGTTTCACATTTTATGGAGGGCTACTTAAAATTGCCCATGAGTAGTGTGTTGGTCTGAATGGTAAGTGATTCTAGCAACTTCAGGTATAAGCAGTGTTTTTTATAGTTCGTGGTTGGGGACCTGTAGTTAATGATGATATGGTGAGGATTTTGCCTCTGGTCAGCTGGACATGTAGTAGCTAAAGTGAATTGCTTGCCCAATCTAAAGGTGTGATTGTTTTTATGTAAATGGAAACATCTCCTCCTTTAATTTTTTTTCCTTTTCAGAGGCTTGTCTGAATGTGTGATAGGCATTGTAGCCTTGCACTGCTGGGGTGCTTTTTGCAGCCTTGAACCACATCTCTATAACAACACAGACATCAGCATTGACCAGGGCAAGGACAGCTTTCAAGGAGTGCATTTTCTTGCTAAGATTCCTAGCACTGAACAGTAGTACCTTCAACTTCGCATTAGAAGAATTTATTATGTTGGTAGGCCTGTTGGTTTGGCACTGCCAAAAAAAGCATTATGCTGTGGATAATGCATTTGCCAGTATTCGAAAGCTTAGAGGAGAAAGGTGCAGACCATCTCTGGCAAAGCAGCATGGTCTGTTGATAATGCCATCACAGGCTAACAAATACGTGCTCCTCTTGGAAATGACACCAGTAGCTAAGCCAATTATTAAAGTCAATCATTTTCTGTTTGCATTGTGGTATCTTTATTGATAAGGGTAGAATGCTGCTCAGTGCAAGGCTCTTACCAGCCTGCAACACATATTCAGAGAGATCCATGTCTTTCTTCATAGTGTCCAGGGAAGTACATCTCAGGTCATTCACACCCACATTACCTATGACTGAGTCATATGGGTACTTGTGGTTTAGTGACCTGAGTGCCTGCTAGCTAGCTATCTCTCTGTCTATCTATCTATCTATCTAGCTGTCTATCTGTCTACATGTTTGTCACTATCTATCTATTTAACTATCTATCTATCTATCTATCTATCTATCTATCTATCTATCTATCTTGTCTATCCATCTATTATCTGTCCTGTCTCTACCTGTCTGTCTATCTAGCACTCAATCTATCATCTATCTAGCTACTATCATCTGCCTATATAGGTTCATAGGTTCATAGATGTTTAGTAGGCTAATGACCACAAGAGCCTTTTTAAGCCTAGCAATTCATTGAATCGCTGACAAGTTATGCCACCCTTGATAAGTGTAAGCATGGGGCTGGGAGATGAACCATTTACAGGTTACCTGTTTGCAATAGAGACATAGGTGCCAAACCAGGGATGACTTTCTGGTTTCCCATCCAATTGTCCAAGTTGCACTTGAATTGGGTTAGGGAAGAACTCTGCTTCACATGGATGGGGAGCCTGATCCATAGACCGGGTAGTTTCTGGGATACATACCTATCTCTACATCAGTTCCTATTTATATCACAGGCAAGGATTAAGTCTTTAGAATGGATAATTCTGGTACTGCTTGTTTTGTGGATATGCAGGAGGTCCATCAGAGTGGGGTCTGACAATACCCTGTATGCTAACAGGTAACCTGTAAATGGTTCATCTCCCAGGACCATGCTTATACTTATCAAGGGTATCAGAATTAATCAGAGATTTGGGATGCATGGATAGGCTTAAAAAGGTTCTTGTGGTCATTAGCCTAGTAAACACCTATGTAACTATGAACATATGAACCTAGTATGCATTTCTTGGCATTCCATTTTAGTGCATGGCTCTGACCCCAGTTGTTTGTCTGTGTCAGCCCCTCCTTGAGGAAATTTGTGTCAGTACGAGATTCAATCACAGCTCCTAATTTGCAATCATCTGCAAATTTAGTCAGCCAGAGACAACTGACATTGGCCTTGACTTCTGAGAAGTAAATGCCAAAAAGGAGCAGTCCCAGGACTGATCCCTGAGGGACACCACTTGTGACTGACCTCTTTGTAGAAGTGGACTCCCCAGTTCTAAGTTCCTGGGTCCCGTCTGTGAGCCAGTTGGCTATCCACCGGGTCACATAAGGGTTTGTACCTAAATTCTTGAGTTTGCCAACAATGCCTGATTTCGGTATCGTGTTAAATGCCTTGACCAGGTCAAGGTAGGCAGTGTGAATGATTTTGCCATCATCCATTGCTTTGATGACCTTCTCAAAGAAGTCCACCAGGTTGAGTAGGCATGATCTGCCCTTGGCAAAACCAAACTGGGTTGGGTCCAGTGTTTGGAGGTTTATTATATCCCGATTGATCATCTACATGATAATTCTTTCCATGGCTTTACAGAGACGACTAGTGAGACTTATGGGTTTGGAGACTAGAGTCAAATAGCAATTCCAGAGGCCCTGATAAGTCATGTTTCATACTATTTAGAAAGCATCCTGGGATATTGTGTGACCCCATTGATGCAGTGTTCTTGGTCTTAGAGAGAGCTTTAAGGATCTGTTCCCTAGTGATAGTAGTGAAAGTTATATTTGATGATATTTCCTGAGGGAAGGTTGAGGGAGGGAGAGAGAGGAGTAAAGTTGAAGCTGAATTTATCTGCCAGGAGATTTGCTGTATCTTCTGGCTCAGTATAGGTGGCTCCATTTACAATGAGCTCTGCACACAATTGTGTATTGCTTTTGAGGTTGCAGACATAGCTAAAGAATGCTTTGTGGTTGTCTTTGGCCTGAGAGGCCAAACTTACCTCAAATTTGGCTTTGGTAGACTTTATTTGTCCTCTTGAGTTGTTTGTTTAGTTTGATGAGAGTGCTTTTATCCTGCTGGGTGCTGCACCTCCTAATTTTTGCCATGATTTTCTTCCTCCTGCTATACATCTGATGATTCCACCAGGGTGGCTTTTTTTTTAGTTAGTTCTGTACTTCTTCCCAGTGTGTACAGCTGCTGCTATGCTGCTATTAACATACTTGTACAGAGTTTCTGTGAACAGTTCTGCATACGCAGAAGTGTTCTCAGGGTTTATGGGGCTTGAAATTTTGCCAGGTTCTCACTTAATAGCAGGAGGTTAGCCTTATAATAGTTCATGAATATTCCTGGTTTAGCTGGGGGTCCAGGTTTTATTTTTATTTCAGAGGAGAACATTTTGTGTTCTGACCTTACCAGGGAAGACATTACAGTAGGTGCTGTGCAGTACTCTCCCATATTAGTGAGGACCAGATCCAGTATAGTTGCACCCATGGTTGGTGTATTGACTATCTAGTCCAGGGAGTTTATGTTTGCAAAATCCAGGAATCTCTGTGCATGTACATTTGATGTCGTATAGGATTCCCAGTTAATGGTGGGGTAATTAAAGTCACCCATGAATATGATATTGGGTTGGATGGTTAGTGTTTCTAATAAGTTTAATTACATGGTATGGGTTTCCTGGGTCATTGAGGGGGACCTATAGCTTGCAAAGAAGTGGTATTGGATTTTACCTATGGTGATTTGAACATGGAGCAGCTCAAGTGCATTGTCCTGTTTAACCAGCCTTGAAGTATATTTATTTTTGATGTAAACAGAGACACCTCCACCTTTAGTCCCTGTCTGTGAAGTAGCTGGTCTAAATGTGTGTGGAAGGCATTATAACCTTGCACTGTTGGTGTGCTCTCTGCAGCTTTAAATGTCTCAGAGACCACACAGACATCAGCTTTCTCTAGGGTAAAGAGAGCTTCCAGGGAGTGGAGTTTTTTGTTTATGTTCCTAGCATTGAGCAGTAATACCTTTACATTTTCTTGGTTTTGGTTTGCTATGTTGGAAGTACTTTCAGTTTCAATATCTATCTATCTGTCTGTCTCTCATCTTTATATCTGTCTAGCTGTTGTCGATTTATGTATCTGTCTGTCTCTCATCTTTGTATATGTCTATCTGCTGTTGATCTATGTATCTGTCTGTCTCTCATCTTTGTATCTGTCTATCTGTCACTCTATCTATGTATCTATGTATCTATCTGTTTAGACATACTGTCTCTCATCTTTGTATCTGTCTATCTGTTGTTGATCTATCTATGTATCTATCTGTTTATACATGCTTTGTAGAATAGGCATGCAGACTGGCACCAGCCATGACCTGATTGCAATGCACAGTTACAGAGAAATAGAAATGACAACATTTGGTTACATAAAGTTAAGGAAAATATAAATAACCAGATTTGGTTACAGAAAACTGGCAACTAGGACAGTAACATTTCTTAAACAAAAAGGTAAACAACCAATTACTAAGAAAATTAGACAGGTTTGGTAAATGAGGCCACAGTCAAGTTTATACAGACCGGCTAAGATCCATTTCAACATAGTCCAAGTGTGACAATATGTTTAACAAATGTCAAAACTTCTTCAGATGATTGTTAGCCTTCTCTCCATATTTGTATATTTACAGAGAAAGAGAGCATCTCCCAGAATGGGAGGAAGTCCACCAAAATTATTAGTGAACACTGGGAGGAAAGGGTTAGAACAGGAAGTTACCAAACTGATGTTTTTGTATAGGAATTTAGCGGTTGTCTGAAAATCAGGTACACATGTTAGTTTGTCACGTGTTCTACCAGGTTTTCTTGAAAGGAGGGTATTTTATCTTTCCTGAGTTCTGCAGGAAGGTTCATAGGGTCATGGGTCCATAGGTGTGTACTAGGCTAATGGTCATGGAGCCTTTACAAGCCTAGTCCATAGGATTACCCTGGCATCATACCACCCGTCCTTAGTTCCTAGTGCCTCTGTCGAGTAGAGCCACTGGAGTGATCCCTGGGGTGAATTTTCTATTTCCCATCCGCTCATCAAGATTTCTCTTGAAGAGGGCCAGTGAGGTGCTCTGCTTGACATGTATGGGAAGCCTATTCCAGAGCATGAGCAGTCTCTGGGTTATGAACCTGTCCCTACAGCATGTTTTGTTGTTTGTGATAATGAGGTTGAGGTCTCTGGAGAGTGTGGTGTGGAGGGATTGGGATTTCTTTAGATGTAGCATTTCTAAAAGAGCTGGGTCAGACATGGCTTTGTAAGTCAAGCAGAGATCGCCTCTAAATAGGCGATATGAGACAGAGAATAGAGTTTTTGGAGTCTATCCATATAGGACAAGTGTTTAAGGTCCAGGATCCTCTTTGTGAGGTAGTCTTGCGGCCTCTCCAGTTGTTGCAGGTGTCTAGTGAGGTACATGCCAAATGGGGCATTGTACTCGATGACTGGCCTAATGAGGGAAGAGTAGAGGGAGACAATGACCTCTTTCTTCCTGAATGCAAAACCATTAGTAATGAGATGTGCCACATAGAAGGACTTTCTGACCACAGTGGCGATGTGGTGGTCAAAAGAAAGGATGCTGTCAACCTGTATTCCCAAATCTCTTATAATTCAAGGAAACCAGTTTTTTCCCAAGGGGGAATGATAACACATTTTTTTTTGGTATTGAGCTTAAGGTCATGGTTCTGACACCAGTTGTTGGTGTCACTGAGGCCTTTCTGTAGGATGTCAGCATAAAGTGGGGAGTTAGTAATAGCTCCCATCTTGCAATTGTCTGCAAACTTTGTCAGCCAGAGTCCCTTTGTGTTGGCCTGGACTTCAGAGAAGTATATACCAAACAGGAGAGAACCCAGGACCAAACCCTGTGGGACTCCACTGTTGACTGGTCGGCAGTCTGACTTGGAGTCAACTACTTTCACACTGTGGGTTCTATCTGTGAGCCAATTTGCAACCCACCTAGTGATATAGGGGTTGATGCCTAGCTTAGTGAGTTTTTCTATGATTCCTGAGTGGGGAATGGTATCAAAGGCTTTGGCTAGATCAAGGTAGGCTGTATGAACCACTTTGCCTTCATCCACAGCTCTAGTGACTGGCTCAAAGAAGTCGACCAAGTTAAGCAGGCATGAGCTACCCTTCACAAAACCAAACTGTGTAGGATCCAGAGTTTGGAGATTCCCTATATCCTTGTTTATTAGGTCCATGATGATGCATTCCATAGCTTTGCATATCAGACTTGTCAGGCTAATTAGGTGATAATTCCCGGGGTCTGTAGTCATTCCTTCTTTGTGGATAGGAATGACTGTAGCAGTACACCATTCGGTAGGGACAAAGCCTGAGGTGAGGCTGTGATTGAACAGGGCACACAGCTGAGGTGCCAGTTCATTCTGTAGTTCATGTAGAACACAGCCAGGGATATTGTCAGGTCCCCATAGAAGCTGTATTCTTGGCCTTGGACAGTACTGTTTTAACCTGTGCAGCAGTAATACTGGGTGTCTGGCAATCTACTGGTATTCTGATTGGTCTTTTGGGGGAGAGAGGGTTAAAGTTACCACTGAAACTGTCGGCCAGTATACTGACAATATCTGTTGGCTCGGTATAGGAGGTACCACTGTACAGTAGCTCAGAGGAAATCTGGGTATTGCCGTGGAGATTATTTACATAACTATAGAAGGCCTTGTGGTTGTCTTACTATCTGCTGCAATTCTGTTTTCATAGCTAGCTTTAAAGGATTTGATGAGGGATCTCAACCTTTTGTTGAGGCTGATAAGGGAGTTTTTCCAGTCTTGGGACTTCACCTTATTCTGCATCAGTTTCCTCCTTCTGTTGTAGAGTTTGTGTGTAGCAGGGGACCACCAGATTGGTTTCCTTTTTTTTGAGGAGACCGTCTTGGTTTTATTGAGTATGGCGAGATCCATGCATTTGTGTACGTGTTCGTAGAGTGTTCGTAGAATGCATTGGTGGTCATGTAATGCATGGGTGCCGTGAAGTTAGCCACCTCTGTTTTTAAGAGCCCAAAGTTAGTTTTGGAGAAGTTTATCATGGTGGTTACCTTTGGGAGGGGGGATGTGGATTTCCAAGGTGATTAGTTTGTGGTCAGATCTTACCAGGGTAGAGCTGACTCTTGGTGTAGAGCAATGGTCGCCCATATTAGTAATGACCAGGTCAAGGATGTTGCTAACCCTAGTGGGGGTAAGAACGAGCTGGTCCAGAGCATTGGAATTAATGAATTCCAGAAAGCATTGGGCAAGTGTATTGGTACAGGAATCATTTTCCCAGTTAATGGAGGGGTAGTTGAAGTCCCCCAGTATGAGAATGTTAGGTTGGACCCTAATCTTCTTCAGGGTGCGAAGGAACGTGGAGTGTGAGTCTTGGGACATGGCTGGGAACCTATAGCAGGCTATGACCTGAACTGCTGTCATACCCAATGTTAGCTGCACCTGAAATATCTCAAATGCATTATGTTGGGCTACCAGTTTGGAGCTGTGTGCATCCTTTATGAATATGGAAACACCACCACCTTTGGAGCGTCGGTCCAGGTTCTGGGACCGAAAGGTGTGGAATGAGTTTAGCCTGGTAGTGCAGGGGTGCTTTCTGCTGCCTTGAATCAGATCTCTGTTACAGCACAAATGTCAATGTTCTCCATTTTAAGGAGTGCTTCGAGCAAGTGCATTTTGAGATTTAGACTTCTAGTGTTGAGCAGCATGACCCTCAGATTGCATTTGTTTGTAGCTGTTATGGTGGTAATTTGGTCTTTGGAACACCGCCTAAAAAAAGGCACTATAGGGGTGGCAAGAGCCTTGGCCATTATCCAGAAGCCCAGGGATGACAGATGCAGGCCATCTCTGGCAAAGCATCAAGGTCTTTCAATCATGTCATCCCAGGCAGACAGATACGGGATCCCCTTTGAATGACACCAGAAACTTAGCCAATTGTTGAAATCAATCATTTTCTGCTTGTACTGTGGTATCATTCTGGGTAATGGCAGCATACTGCTCAGTGCTAGGGTCATACTCACCTGGGCTACATAATCCAAGAGCTCCTCCATGTCTCTTTTCATGTAATCCAGGGACGTACGTCTCAGGTGATTTATACCCACATGTACAATGACAGAGTCATATTTGTACCTGTTGTTGAGGGACCTGAGGGTGTGCATTATGTGGCAGATCCTGACACCTGATAGGCAGCTGACTGTTACTTTCTCCTTATTCAACCTAGTGCATAGGCGCCAGTAACTGTTGAAGACTGGGGGGGTGGAGGGTGAGAGGGGCACTTAGTGATTTAAAAAGGACATTTTTTAAAAACTATTTACTACCACAACATAGGTTCACTTAGAGGATATTTTAAGCTTAATTCAAGGACCAAAAGGGAAACTGGCCTTACCTATACCTATGGCTGCTAATTGTACATTAGTCCTAGTGAGAATAACTGTTCATACCATAGACAATTTGAGGGGACCCATGTAAAGGATTCAGTATTTAGGAACTGCCTCTATCCATTAGTAGCATGAGGGGCAATCCTAGAGTACATTTTGCATTACCCATCCTTTGATCCGAGTTGCATTTGAATATGGACAGGTATGAGCTTTGTTTTACTTGAATGGATAGTCTGTAAACCTCTGCTACTCCAGCAGCAGCCCCCTCCCCAGCCACGCGAGTGTTGCATTACTTGGCTATTTCTCCTCAGTTACCTTAAACACTGTTCAAACCTGTCAGCATGCATACTGTTTTCTTATTTACTTCTACAATTATTACAGAAGCCGAAATAAAATAGCACAAACACTGAGCCATTTGCTAAACAAACAAAACAGTCTCGCAATGAAAACAGACTTAGCATGAGCAGCAAACTTCTCTGCCCTTGAAACTCACATTCATTGAAACAGCATGAAAACCCACATTCATTTTGCATTTGGCCAGTGCAGGACTGAACTTACCATACCATAGGCTCCTTACACATTTTTAGGACCATGCATACATTTATGTGTTCTTTGATTCACCTTCCTGATTGTATTAAATTATATTCCTTGTAGAATACAGCACCACTTGTTAGAATGTGTTTTAAATTTGTAGTTTTGAACAGTCTTGTAGTAAGCAATGAAACAAACTGTATAAACCAATAATGACAAAATTACCAATTTCAGAAAATTTCAACCATAAAAGGCCACTCAGACTTCTGTCATTACAATCCACCATTTTCGGTAAATATGCAAAATCTCTGCAGAAGTAAAGTCATCTAAATAATTCCACATTAAAGGGATCTGTAACTAATGAAGAGGTTGCTGCTAGCAAACAACTTTATATTTCATTGTATCATCTACTAATAAAGGGCCTGTTGCCCACACAACAGTAGAAACACAATCCCAGTAGCAGCAGCAGAAACACAATCCCCCTCAGCAGCAGAAACACCCCCGAGCAGCAGAAACACAACCCCCCCCAGCAGCAGAAACACAATCCCCCTCAGCAGCAGAAACACCCCCCGAGCAGCAGAAACACAACCCCCCCCCAGCAGTAGAAACACAATCCCCCCAAATCCTTACAGGCTCCAAACCTAGCAGCTGTATATATGTATTTATGAAGCACTGCTTTCATATGATACAAACAATGTCGTTTAAAATAATTAACATTACAGAATTATTTTTAATAAATAAAAGAATGAGACCAGCTGGCCACTACAGGACATACCAAAGTCACTCAAAACTTTGTTAAGCTTAACATTTCCAAAATAAGTAGTACTTGTTAAAAATGCAACAAACAAGAAGGACTTTCAAGATTCCATTATAAAAGATTCAGTGCCTACACACTGAAACAAAGAATGTGGCACTAAGTTTTAACTCAAACTTACCATGAAGAAGTCAGCAGGTTAATTATGCCTTAAAGCTGTTCACGGGTATAATATCATGGTCTAAATGGAAAAAAAACAAAACAAAACAAAATGCTGATACGATTATGTAACAGAAGGTAACTCAAATGGCAGTTGGAGCTACAAAATGTCTCTAACTTTCCTGTTGTCTGCCCGAAGGATTTGTACCACAAGATTTCATCTCTGTGGCGCTCCCTCCCACTTCAGCCTCACGGTCAGAGACTAACTGTTTTCCAAGAGGACTGAAACTCCTCGCAAAGAAAGCAGTTCGTTATAGATTACTTACTGTCCAGAGCTGTACGGGCAGCAGGCAGCCAATGGAATTTTGCAATTTCGCTCCTAAGGTTTAACGTAAATCCACAATGCAAGCATGCATCCTCCAGTCCTCCTTAAAGACTCACACCACTATAAAGTTTTTGTTTTTTCACTACAAGACAAGATAGTCTTGTAAAAGTGGGGTGTGCTCCCCCTCCCCTTTGCCCAATGGTTCCGGTGCCCTTGACTTAGTGAGTGGGACATCAGTCTGCCTCACTATCGAGTCACTTATGACTACTGTGTTGGATATGCTGTTTTGCCTTAGGGGCTTTGGTTGAGTGGCACAATGTTTAGGAGAGTTATGTGTCTCATGATTAGTGTTGTGTTGTGGTGGCCGAGTGCATTTCTGCCTTGGAGGTCTCTGCTGTTTTGGTAGATTTTTATTGAGAGCCTCTGTGAAGGTGGGTGTGTGGTCTGTGTTTTATGTGAAAGCAGTGCTGGTGTGTGTTCCGGAGGGCTATGTGTTTCATGTGGTGTGGTGCAAGTGTTGACCTCCTCTTGACCAACTATTCTGGTCTTGGCTGGAGAGTGCATGGCTTCCAATTTGGATATATAAGTGCATCTCTCACAAGTCTGAGTGTTGGGAGGTAAGAGGAGAGGGTTGTTAGTGTACATGAGGCAGTTGCTACATTTCCTCAGGATGTCCAAGTTCACCAGGTTAATAGGAGAAAGCACAGGGAACTGACCTTTAGACATACCTGGAGCGGTGGGCATTAATGAATACTGGAGCTGTTTCCTTGTAGAATGTTTAGTGCTGGTAGCACTTTTGTGTGCTACAATAATTGCTACAGGAAGTCTGGTAAAGTGCTAAACTAATAAGCTAGTAAAAGTGCAGGAGAGGAGAGAACTAGCAGATCTAAGGGAAAAATTAAAGAGCAGACGTTGGCACCACTCAGAAGCTTACAAACAGTCCTGGATACAGCAAATCTGTATTTGGACTAGCTTAGTTACAAAAAAGGTGGGAAATAAGTGCAGATGTAGACTTTTAAACCAGAAAGTTGAAAGAGATGGAATAAACTGCCCAAACGGCCAATAAGCTACAATTTCTGGGCCAGAAACCACTCCTCTTGTGGTAGATAAGCTACCTAGTGCTTACCACTCCCACTGATAAGCTAGAAGGCTTCCCACCAATGCAGAAAGGCTTGGGGGGCTCAGAACCTTACAAGCAGTCCTGGATACAGCAAATCTGTGTCTGGACTAGACTTGTTACATTAAAGGTGGGAAACAAGCACACATGAGTTTTTAAACCAGAGAGTAGAAAGAGATGGCAAAACTGCCCAAATGGTCAATAAACCACAAATCTGGGCCAGAAACCACTCCTCTTGTGGTACATAGGCTACCTAGTGCTTACCACTCCTACTGATAAGCTAGAAGGCTTCCCTCCAACACAGAAAGGCTTGGGGGGCTCAGAACCTTACAAGCAGTCCTGGATACAGCAAATCTGTGTCTGGACTAGACGTGTTACATTAAAGGTGGGAAACAAGCACACATGAGTTTTTAAACCAGAGAGTAGAAAGAGATGGCAAAACTGCCCAAATGGTCAATAAACCACAAATCTGGGCCAGAAACCACTCCTCTTGTGGTAGATAGGCTACCTAGTGCTTACCACTCCTACTGATACGCTAGAAGGATTCCCTCCAACACAGAAAGGCTTGGGGGCTCAGAAGTTTGCAAACAGTCTTGGATACAGCAAATCTGTACCTGGACTACACTAGTTACAGGAAAGGTGGGGATCAAGCGCAAACACTGGCTTTAAAACCAGAAAGTTGAGAGAGATGGAAAAACTGCCCAAATGGCCAATAAACTACAATTTATGGACCAGAACCACCCCTGTTGTGGTAGATAGGCTACCTAGCGCTTACCACTCCCAGAGTCCCACTGATAAGCTAGAAAGCTTCCCTCCAACACAGAAAGGCTTGGGGGTCTCAGAAGTGGTTCTTGTTAGCAAGGATACTTTTACTGGAAGCTGAATAAGGGTTATGGTATTATTGCCTTGGCTTTGAGACCATAAGCAGAAGATCGTATAGGTTCATAGATGAATGCTAGGCTAACTGCACTGAAGAGACATTTAAACTTAGCCAACAACACAAGGTCAGAACCAAACTCTGTCCCTTGTGTTTATGAGACAAAGATCTTAAACTTTATACCAAACCCAGGCTTATTGGGGGGGTGGTGTCAGAAACCATTGATTAGTATTGTAAATTTAGGAGAGCATGCTGTGACAGGATTTTCACAGTGTTCCAGATGGCGGGACGGATTCATAACTCTACATTTAACATTTATAGTTCTCTGAATTTTACTGGAGTTCTAGCCAGAGCACAGGGACATTACAGGAAGGGCATATTCCAGTATTGGTATGAAAACATTCGTGGTGAGGGCCAGCTAGCTTCTTTGATTTGAAATCGAGTAGGCAGATTTCAGCTGAGAAGTAAACTTAAAGACAATCATGTTGGAGCAATCTTTGAATGTAAGAAATTGATCTAATAAGAAGCCAAGGTATTTGTAAGTTTGGGCTTGGTAATGAAAAACATTGCTGCTGAATTGAAAACATTTAGCGTGAGTTTTTTCACTTAGCCTGTCATAAAAGAGTGACAAAAGTCTTTTTGAAGAAATATCTGAATGAACTTTGCTGAACGCGTGTTCCTACATAACATGATATGTATATACAGATTTATATTACTTGAAGGAATTACATTCGCTATATCATTAATAAAAACAACAATATCATGAGAGCTATAATAAAGCACTGAGGAACTCCAGGAGTTAAGCTGCCTGTGTCTGTACGCAAGTTTCCTGATTGTATAAGGAATGCTCTGTCGAAGAGATAGTTATTCAAAACAGTTAAAATGTTTTCCTTGATGCACAATGTATTTAGTTTATTAAGTCGAATTGTATGATCAACCATTTCAAATGTTTTACAAAGGCCAGTAAAAGTGACTCTAGTTAGCCAGCTGTTTTCCATGGATGCAAAGATTTTATCTGTCACTGTCAAATTGCCATAAAGTTATGATCTCCAGTCCTGCAACTACGATGGAAGTCAATATGGAGATCGTATCTGCTGAGGTGGCCATTTTTCCCCATAGTGGATTGCTATTGAGTGAGTGTTTTTTTTTTTTTTACTAATTTTTATTAATTTTCCACCAAAGAAAAACTTACCAAAACCAAGATAAGGAAAAGAGCAGCACTATAACAGCTGTTTTATATAATATATACATATACAATACGTACAGAGTATGGAGAAACTATATACAATATGTACAGAGTATGGAGAAACTATATACAATATGTACAGAGTACGGAGAAACTATATACAATATGTACAGAGTACGGAGAAACTATATGCAATATGTACAGAGTACGGAGAAACTATTTACAATATGTACAGAGTACGGAGAAACTATATACAATATGTACAGAGTATGGAGAAACTATATACAATATGTACAGAGTACGGAGAAACTATATACAATATGTACAGAGTACGGAGAAACTATATGCAATATGTACAGAGTACGGAGAAACTATATGCAATATGTACAGAGTATGGAGAAACTATTTACAATATGTACAGAGTATGGAGAAACTATATACAATATGTACAGAGTACGGAGAAACTATTTACAATATGTACAGAGTACGGAGAAACTATTTACAATATGTACAGAGTACGGAGAAACTATTTACAATATGTACAGAGTATGGAGAAACTATTTACAATATGTACAGAGTATGGAGAAACTATATACAATATGTACATAGTATGGAGAAATATTTACAATATGTACAGAGCTCAGATCACTAAGTTATGACCACTTCAGAACATTGGTACACCTGAAGGTAATACATACATACAATTATGTCAGAGTGCCATAAATGCCTAAAAATCACTGCTAATGTGGGAGAGGGCAGGTAGAGAGACACACACTCACACTTTTAAAAGAGTATGTAATACAGGTGCTACCTAAATATTCCAGCTCAGTCTCTGCTTCCACATTCGGGCATGTATGATCTTCCCTATACCTGCTCAGTACCCAGAGACCAGTGGGACATAACTTCTCCATAAGCATAATGCCAAATACCCACAATTCCCAACCCAATGCACAACCCAGAGAGCAGTGGGACATAATTTCTCCATAAGCATAATGCCAAATACCCACAATTCCCATTCTAATGGCATTGCTGGATTAAAAGCAACCACAAGCTTCTCGAAAAGGAGATTCTGATATTCTCTAACCGTATATCAGTTCCAGAACGTGTGCATGTTATCCGCTGCCTCCTTATCACATCTCCAGCATCTTCTAGTGGGCATCAACTCCATCATCTACTGTCTATTAAGGGTCAGGCGTAGGGTGCCTTATAAAGATTATTCTTAAATGCTAGTCTCAATATTTGGGCCATTTTCTAAGTTCCCTTAAAGTTCTCCATGCTTGATCCTGTTGCTGACTGGACAGCCTGCCACCCTTTTGGATACTTCACCTGCTCTACACTAGGTACTTCATTGACAGTGCTCTACTCTCCCAGAGATCATTATGGATTAGATCAATTTTGCCAGACCTAACTCAATTCCATTATCCCACGGAAAGATTTTATGATGGAATTATCTTTTTGACCCAAATTTACTCAACCTACCAGTAAGTAAATCAGTACAGAATTCCCAGATGGAGCTCCATAATAAGCTCTTGCAAACTCTTGAGTGTAGGATTAGTTAAAACAGTAAGGTCAAGTGAGAATCTATAGGGGAGGATGGAATAAATGGTTTAAGAACAGACATAATGATGGAGCATTTGGAATGAGGAGTAATACAACCCATAATGATAGAGTGGATGAAGATATGTGTGAGGAGCAATGCAACTCATAACAATGCAGTGGATGAAGATATGTGTGAGGAGCAATGCAACTCATAATGATGGAGAGGATGAAGATATGTGTGAGGAGCAATGCAACTCATAACAATGCAGTGGATGAAGATATGTGTGAGGAGCAATACAACCCATAATGATGGAGAGGATAAAGATATGTGTGAGGAGCAATACAACCCATAATGATGGAGAGGATGAAGATATGTGTGAGGAGCAATGCAACTCATAATGATGGAGAGGATGAAGATATGTGTGAGGAGCAATGCAACTCATAACAATGCAGTGGATGAAGATATGTGTGAGGAGCAATGCAATCCATAACTGTCGCTCACCTGGTCAGGATGAACTAGACAAACATTTGTGGGTTCAGTTCAAGCAGCTTTATTATACACAAACACATCAGAAATGAGGCTTTGTAACTTAAACTTAAATAATCTTATAAACAGAATGACTACCACACTCATGCATGTTAACACTCTGGCTGTTCTTTCAAAATGGCACTGCTGGCTGCACGTGTTCAGTATTTGTATGCACATGCTACATCTGGAAATGATTCTTAAACGTACATACACATCTTCTGATCTACCTCTTCTCTCTTTGAGAAATGGTCCATATACAAAATGACAACATTTAATGACATGCAATTTACAGAAATGATCTTTTGACATGTAATTATACAGAACTAATTACTTCATATGCAATCATACAAAATAAGACACATATAAAACAATCATGTCCAGGTTGCTGTATATTTTACACTAGGTCTAGAAATATGTCATGACCTTGTAACATAAAAGTCAGAACTGGATCTAGCAATGAGAACTGTCTTCAAGGAATGTTCAACTTTGGGGACATCTGGGATATCATCAGGAACAGGAATGGATACCATGACATGTTCTTCGGTATGAACATTGTTAGGGTTGCTCTGAGATCTAGAGTCTGTATCACAGGTATGATGCTGCAATATAATTTCTGATACAGGAAGAAGATGTCTGTGGTTTCTCCTGTATTCTACACCATCAGATTCCACTAAGTAGGATCTTGGCTCGGTACATATATCCCTCACTTGACCAATTCGATCAAAGCCTTTCGACGTTTGCATCCTCACTGTCTCTCCTTCTTTTAATGGATGAAGAAATCTGCTTTTTTATTATAGCTGGACTTCTGAGAAGAAAGTTTCTTAAAATGTTGGGCTTTGGCTGCTCTGTTGTTTTTAGCATTAGGCACCAATAAACTAGAACTGATAGGCAAGGTTGTTCTGGTTTGCCTAGATTGAAGTCTCTGAGCAGGCGAGCCAAGTAGATTATCACGGGGTATATTTCTGAGACTGAGTAAATTCAAGAAGATATTGGTATTACCACACTTTGACCTCTCTAGTAATTGCTTTGCACTCTGTACTGCATGTTCAGCAAGGCCGTTTGACTGTGGGTATTCAGGACTACTTGTAACATGTATAAAGTCCGACTCTCTTGCAAATCTCTGAAACAATTGACTGGTAAACTGAGAACTGTTGTCAGAAATAACTGTGTGGACTACCATGGACTGAGAAATTACATTTCATCTTAGTAATAGCAGCACTGGACGTTAGGTTAGGTAGCAAATCGATTTCAAACCAGGTCAAATACGTGTCTAGCAACACTAAGTAATGCTGATTGTTCCACTCAAATATGTCAGTTGCTACTGTTACCAAGGTAATTCAGGAATTTGGCTTAGCTGAAGTGGCTCTTTTTGCAAATGCGGCTTAGTACTGCTGCATACTGAACAAGAAGAAAGCACTTTATCAATGTCTTTTGCTAGAGAAGGCCAAAATACTAGTCCTCTCACCCTTCTTTTGGTAGAACCAGAACATGGGTGACCATGATGCAAAATCTGAATATATTCATGTTGTAAGGAAATAGGAACAACAACTTTTGGACATTTGAAAATGATACCATCTTCCATCAGCATCTCATCTCTGTATGGAAAGTAAGGTTGTACTTCTGATGGTACACAGGATTGCTTACATATGCTGACCGTCTAAAAAAGCTCCAGCTATACTCTGTGGCATATCGTCTACTCAGAGGTGATCTCTGCTTATCATACAAGGCCATGTCAAACCCTGAGCCGTTGGACATGCTCCACTTAAAGAAATCCCAATCTCTCAGAGCCACATGCTCCAGGGATCTAAACCTTATCATCACAACGAACAAAACATGCTGGAGGGATAGGTTCCTGACCCAGAGACTCCCCATACTCTGGAATAGACTGCCCATACATGTCAAGCAGAGCGCCTCATTAGCCCTCTTCAAAAGGAACCTTGATGATTGGATGGGAGATAGGAAATTCACCCCGGGGATCATGTCAGTCACCCTGCTAGACAGGGGCCCAGAGAAGTAAATATTGTGGGAAAAAATTTCCAGGGAATTGTTATGGCTAGGCTTGCATAGGCCTTAGGGCCAATAGCCTAGTACCAAACTATGAACCTATGAACCTATGGCCATCCTACATTGATTAAGTGGTTGAGCTTTTGCAAAACTGGATCAGTCTTTGAATGATCTCTTAGCTCATCAAGTCTTGTGGTAGAAAAATTGTTCACTTCCATGACATCAAAGTCAAAATTCTCTGCTTCAAGCTATTCTGTGGTATTTCTGGGTGATTTGGATAAGATATCAGCCAGATAAAGAAATGCACCTTTTGTATAGAGCATTTTTAAATTGTACTTTTGCAATCCAAGCATCATTCTTTGTAGTCTTGGTGGAGCTGAATGCATAGGCTTCTTTAAAATAGTGACTAGTGATTGATGGTCAGTTTCTATCTAGATAGATTGTCCATAACTATAATAATGGAACTCTGAACATACAAACACAATTGCCACAAGTTCCTTCTCAATTTGAGCATACTGCATCTCATTTTAGGTAAGAGTTTTAGATGCAAAGGCAACAGGTCTGCCCTCTTGAAGAATAACTGCACCAAGACTGAACTCTGAAGCATCACAGGAAAGAACTACTGGTTTGTGGACATCATAGTATCTCAGTGTAGGCGGGTTAGCAATTTGCTCTTTGTGGTTATAAAACGCTTTCTGGTGTTTTTCTAACCATGACCATGCAACATTTTTGCATGTCAGCTCTCTCAAAGGTGCTGATAACTCAATAAAGTCAGGGATAAATTTGCCCAAATAGTTAACCATACCTGCAAAATGCTATAGAGCTTGCACATTGTCTGGAGCTGGCATCTCAAGAATGGCTACTTGTTTAGAAGGATCTGGTTGTAAGCCTGTACAGGTAAATAAATGACCTACATAAGTAATTTTTGGTAGTCTGAATTTGCACTTCAAAGGACTGAGCTTTAAATTAACTTCATGCACTCTGTCCAAAACTTTCCTGAGGTTTCTGTCATGTTCTGCTTCACCATTACCTCCAACCATAAATCAGCAACTGTTATAGCACACGGGTTGCCTGAAAAAATGCTCCATTGCACTCTGAAAGACTTCACTGGCAGAATTTATTCCAAAAGGCATCCTCTGGAATCTGCATCTACCAAATGAGGTACTGAATGTAGTCAGTAGTGAAGATTTATGATCAATCATTACTTGACAAAATTAACTCTTTGCATCTAAGACAGAAAAAACAGTGGCATTTGCATGAGGGTTGCAATCTCCTCGACTGTATGCATAGGATGATGATGTCTTTTTAATGCCTTCTTCAAGTTTCTTGGGTTAATGCATATTCTGATTTCATCTGAGCTTTTCTTATCAGCAGCTACCATGGAAGACACCCACTCATTTTTTTCTGTGACTGGGCAAACCACACCTTGCTGCACCATCTTATCTAATTGGACCTTAACTTTGTCCTGCATAGCTACTGGAACCCTCCTTGCTGGTTTGACCACTGAACTGACCTCTGGGTCTACTTTCATGGAGTTTACAGCTGGAAGTCTGCTTAGCTTGTCTGCGAAGACATCACCATACTTTGAGAAAATAGTATAATTGTAGCTGGAAGTGGGACATGTGCTTACATGATGTATTTCTTTGGTAAAAGAAAGCAGTTTCATTCTTAAACAGTCTCTGAAACCTAATAACAACTGCACAGGTCTTTGGACTACATAAAATTGCAAGCTGTAACTTTTCCCAGACGAATAGCATGAAAGCACTACTGAGCCTTCGGTTTGAATTTCTTCACACGCTTTGCACAACTGAACAAATTAAGTTGCTCACCAGCCCTCACTTTAGCAAATGTTTCCTCTGACATCACATTACACTTTGAACCAGGCTACGTTAAGCTCTGTGGGTTTACCATTGATCTGGACAGTACAAAATACTTAATTCTTTGCCAAAAAATCTACTGCATTAACCTTTTCACTGACCAGTGATACACCATCTATATAGAACATAGGGTTGCAGCTTTCTATATGATCAACTTGCCTTTTTGAGTGACCTTTCTAATAACTTTATGAGGCTTGCTTGATTTACAAAACTTTCGAAAATGGTTAAATTTTTTTACACTTGTGGCATTGCTGACCTAATGCTAAGCACTTCTCCCTTTTAGACTCATGGTTGGCTCCACAATTATGACAATTAACAATGAGACTTGACTTGGGTTTTGATGAATCACCCTTATACTGTACCAAGCATGCCCTTTTTACTGAGCTAGTCTTGGAACTTGCTAGCAAAATATGAGCTTCCCAGGAAATCCTCCAGAGGCTACAGCTGCCATGTGCGTAGGCCTGTTTCTGCTTGCCATGTGTTGCATGCTGCCTAAGTTTGCTCTAGAGGCTGCTGAAACCATGTTGCTATCACTTGTAATCATACTTGTGTGCCTTTTTGTGAGTTCATGGATTTGACAAATCCCTATGGCTTTGCTTAACATTAAATCACTGTCACAAAGGAACATTTTTCTCACTGCAGCACTATTAATACCACATACAACCCTGTCCTTTATTAACTCATCTTTCAAGTCACCAAATCTGCAAGTTTTGGCTTTATTCCTCAAGTCAGTGATATAAGCTGTAAAATGTTTCACCTGGCTTTTGGTCTCTTGTTTAAAATAGGTGCCTCTCTAATGTAACATTTGTCTGGGGGTTGTACATTTCTCTAAATTTACATTTTAAGCATTCAGGGATTCAGCCGGTATAACAATATGGTGGTTCCCCCAATCCTACATATACTTCTAGTGCATGCACAAATGAACTCTCTCTTTCAATGGCCTCTGACCCAGCTAAGTTAAGCAAAATAAATGCCCTTATACATGCATATTTGTCAGAAAAAGCTGCTTGTATGAAATATCACATTCCTGATTGAAAACTATCCAATTCTGTATTATATTATGATCAAACACAAGTGAACCTGGTCTGCAAAATGCCTCTGCCATAGCAATGCAGTAGTGAAAGTGCTTGAAATTATGTATGAACATACACACATAAATATGCCAGAACTTTATGCCAGTACTTGTAATTATGCCCAATAGCACAACAAACTCTTTGAAATAACTTCACTTTGCCAAATAAGTCTCCATAGCACAAGAATACTCTGAAATCACTGTACTTTGTGAAACCACTCCTTAGTGTAAGAAATACTTCAAAATAACTGTACTTTGTGAATAAACTGTACACAGTGTAAAAAGCTCAGAGTAAAAAACACTTCAAGATGAATGCACTTTGGAAATAAACTGTACACAGCATAAGAACCTTTCAAAATGGCTGTACTTTGCAAAATAACTCTGTACAGTGCAAGAAGCACTCTGAAATGGTGGCACTCTGCAAATAAATGCACACAGCACAAGAAACTTTTCGAAATGCCTGTACTTTGACTGCCTTTTGCAACATAACTTTACTTTGTCCACAGCAAACTCTTTGAAATAATTGCACTGTAATAAAGTGCACACTCGGCAAACATTTTGCACAAGCGGAGATACTTTGAATAACTCTACTTATGCTTTGAATGGCTTCATCAAATGCAAAATAATAGTTTGTATCCAAACACATTTTTTCTTTTACTAAACGACATGCAGTTGCCTTGCTCTTTTAGCTTAATTTTGCCCTTTTATTGTACTTGTTATGCCTTTTTAATCTCTTATCATGCTCATGCTCATACTTATAAACAGACTGACTACCACACTCATACATGTTAACACTTTGGCTGTTATCTCAAAATGGCACTGCTGCCTGCACATGCTTTCATCTGGCAATGCTTCTTAAATGTACATACACATGCTCTGATCTACAATGATGATGGAATGGATGAAGATATGTGTGAGGAGCAATGGAAGCCATAAAGACAGAATGGATGAAGATATGTGCCGATGGTTTAAAGAATGGCTTGGCGTGCAGTTTCAGGAATGCAGGCTGCAAGCTATTGAGGATTTCAGAATTCAGTCATAGAACTAGTTGACACTGTGGCTTTTCCACCTGTTAAGTTCAGAACCAATTTGTCCACCTCACTAAAATAATAAATATGCTTAGCAATCTGCACCACCTCCTTTCATACATTGCATTCTAAATAACATCCATATTCCCTCCCAATTTTCTTCATCCCTAGTGGTCATACTGACCCTTGTGCCTTCCTGAGTGTACTTAAAAATTTCTTTATTTTCTTTTGTTTAGATTCCACATTAGGTACTTAGTCAGAAACCCACCATTAACTGCATATCATTTCCTTCTCACCTGTGTGGAATAGAAGGATAAAGCCCTGACTACAGGGCAAGCAACTTGAATTCAGATAGTGGCTTTGGTACCTGTAGGAGCTCACCAGAGAGGATGGGAGTGACTAGCCAGTTTTGGCTCACCCATCCTGGCAGGAAGGTAGTGGCTCTAGCATGCCAAAAAAGTGGAACTTAGCAGGAGCACTAGGCATTAGCTAATGGAATTTGAGGCTGCAGAGCCTACACTGTCAGAGTGCATGCACCCCATGCTGTCAGAGTGCATACATACCATGTTGTCAGAGTGCATTCACACGATGCTGTCAGAGTGAATGCACAGTGCTGTCAGACTGCATACACACCATGCCATGAGTGCAAGAACACCATGCTATCAGAGTGCATGCACACCATGCTGTCAGAGTGCGCACACACCATGCTGTCAGAGTGCAGACACACCATGCTGTCAGAGTGCATACACACCATGCTGTCAGAATGCATGCACACCATACTGTCAGAGTGCAAACAAACAATGCCATCAGAGTGCATACACAGCATGCTGTCAGAATGCATGCACACCATACTGTCAGAGCGCATACACACCATGCTGTCAGAATGCATGCACACCATGCTGTCAGAGTGCATACAAACAATGCCATCAGAGTGCATACACAGCATGCTGTCAGTGTGCATGCACACAATGCTGTCAGAGTGCATACACACCATGCTGTTAGAGTGCATGCACACCATGCTGTCAGAGTGCATGCACACCATACTGTCAGAGTGCATACAAACAATGCCATCAGAGTGCATACACAGCATGCTGTCAGAATGCATGCACACCATACTGTCAGAGCGCATACACACCATGCTGTCAGAATGCATGCACACCATGCTGTCAGAGTGCATACAAACAATGCCATCAGAGTGCATACACAGCATGCTGTCAGAGTGCATACACACCATGCTGTTAGAGTGCATGCACACCATGCTGTCAGAGTGCATACACACCATGCTGTCAGAGTTCATGCACACCATGATGTTAGACTGCATACACACCAGCTGTCAGAGTGCATTCACAGGATGCTGTCAGAGTGAATGCACAGTGATGTCAGACTGCATACACACCATGCCATGAGTGCAAGAACACCATGCTGTCAGAGTGCATGCACACCATGCTGTCAGAATGCATGCACACCATACTGTCAGAGTGCATACAAACAATGCCATCAGAGTACATACAGAGCATGCTGTCAGAGTGCATGCATACCATTCTGTCAGAGTGCATGCACACCATGCTGTCAGAATGCATGCACACCATGCTGTAAGAGTGCATGCACACGATGCTGTCAGAATGCACACACACCATGCTGTCAGAGTGCATACACACCATGCTGTCAGAATGCATGCACACCATACTGTCAGAGTGCATACAAACAATGCCATCAGAGTGCATACACAGCATGCTGACAGAGTGCATGCACACGATGCTGTCAGAGTGCATACACACCATGCTGTCAGAATGCATGCACACCATGCTGTCAGAGTGCATACACACCATGATGTTAGAGTGCATATACACCATGCTGTCAGAGTGCTTGCACACCATGATGTCAGAGTGCATGCACACCATGCTGTCAGACTGCATGTACGCCATGCTGTCACATGCATTCACACGATGCTGTCAGAGTGCATGCACATGATGCTGTCAAACTCCATGCAGACCATGCTGTCAGAATGCATGCATACCATGCTGTTAGAGTGCATGCACACCATGCTCTCAGAATGCATGACCATGCTGTCAAAATGTGTGCACACCATGCTGTCAGAGTGCACACACACCATGCTGTCAGAATGCATGCACACCATGCTGTCAGAATGCCCACACACCATGCTGTCAGAGTGCGCACACACCATGCTGTCAGAATGCATGCACACCATGCTGTCAGAGTGCACACACACCATGCTGTCACAGTGCATGCACACCATTCTGTCAGAATGGATGCACACAGGAATGTCAGAATGCAGGCACACCCTGCTGTTAGAATGTATGCACACCATGCTGTCAGACTGCATCTACACCATGTTGCCAGAATGCATACACACCATGCTGTCAGACTGTGTCTACACCATGTTGCCAGAATGCATACACACCATGCTATCAGAGTGCATGCATATCAAGCTGTCAGAATGTGTGCACACCATCCATGCTGTCAGAGTGCATGCATACCATTCTGTCAGAGTGCCTGCACACCATGCTGTCAGAATGCATGCATACCATGCTGTCAGAATGCATGCACTCCAGTAGCTGACAGACGTCGGCATGCAGGCCTATACTTCCCCTGGGCAGAAAGCAATGGTGGAGCTCAGAGGTGCTGCTAAGGAGGGAGGGGGGTACTTCCAATGGGAGAGGGTATGCTAAACCCCACAACCAGGAAGCTGGCTTGCTCTAAACCATCCAATTCTTGTTGGGGAATGGAGGTCTGATTGAGATTTCTGGGAAGGAACAAATGGATCATAAAGTTCTTACCTAGCCTGGGAGTACTCAATTCCCATTTCATCATTGAATGGACTGAAAAGTTAGCATAATGGGTAAGTTTTCACCTCCCATGCACAAGGTACAAGGTTTTATCCTGACCATCAGCCAATGCCTGTTTAGAGTTTTCATGTTCTCTCTGTGGCTCCTCCCACCTCTGAAAAGCATGCTGAGTATTTCTATCTCAAACTCACCCAAGAATGGAGATGTGAACAGCAGCACAGATGCTAGATGGTGCCTTATAGGGGAAGAGTTGTATAGACCAACCTCTTCAGGCATCTACTGTGTTGTGCAGTATCCTCAAGATAGAAAACACAATTCACCGAATGCATGCAGTGCCAGGCTTAGCCACTCAATGGTGTAAAATATGGCTCTAGGTGATCTGGTTGTGTTGATGTTAGCATGGATATTTGCCAGTGATGAGTGGGTGGAGGACCTGGCCTACTCCGACCTACATTAAGGACCCATGCTAACAGCGGGATGGGTATATGCGCCCCTATTGGCCAGTATGTGCCTAACATAAAGCCCAACAGGCTTGGGTCAATAACTACTGGCTGGGTGGTATCCAGTTGTCCAGCTTGGGTTACCTGACATAGCTCTGTTGATTGAAAGGTGGATGTAAAAAAAAAATCAACTTGTCAAACATGAACTACAAATTTGCTACACTCTATGTATGTTCACAGACAGGATTCAGCTTGGAAGTGCATGACATGATGGTACGGAGGAGGCTGGATACCCTCTGTATCCAGCAAACATGATGGGAAGTGCATGACATGATGGTACAGAGGAGGCTGGATACCCTCTGTATCCAGCAAACATGATGGGAAGTGCATGACATGATGGTACAGAGGAGGCTGGATATCCTGTGTATCCAGGATCCAGGATGGAAGGGCAGTGCAGCAAAGCCACTTGGCATGTGATCCAGTCTACTACCCAGGAGGATGACAGGCTAGAAATGGTGTGGGAATTGTGGTGATGGAGAGGCTTCAGAAGACAGTGATGGATGTCATCAGATGTAATGACAGACTCATGGGAATCAGACTCCAGCCTAATGACAGCGCAGTATTTATAATCTCAGCATATGCCCCACAGCAGGGTTGTGATCGTGAGGAAAAGAGTGCATTCAGACAGCAGTTGCAGGACTTACTAAATAATGGTAGGAGGTTGGCATAATGGTTAAGGTGTTTGCCTTACAAACACAAGGTGCAGGGTTGACTATCACATGGGGTCATTGGCTAGGCTTAAAATGGCCCACAAGGGCAGTTAACCTAGTACTAACATATGAACCTATGAACCTAAGTAGGGCAACATGAATTGGTGCTGATAATGGGTCACCTGAATGCATTAATTTGGACAGCCAGAACAGGATATGAGGACTACCTGGGTCCACATGGGTGTGGGAATGGGAATAAAGAAAGACAGGCCATTCTAGATGTCTGTCTGTCAAATGACAATGACAAGATCACATACAAGTGTGGCCAACTCAGGTAGACTTCCCCTAGTAAGGAAAGGGCACAGGGGTAAAATCAGTCCAATATACAACTTAGGTAGCCTTCCCCCTAGTAAGGAAAGGGCATGTGGTAAAATCAGTCCAATATACAACTCAGGTGGACTTCCCCTAGTAAGGAAAGGGTACGGGGGTAAAATCAGTCCAATATACAACTCAGGTGGACTTCCCCTAGTAAGGAAAGGGCACAGGGGTAAAATAAGTTCAATATACAACTTAGGTAGACTTCCCCCTAGTAAGGAATGGGCACGGGGTAAAATCAGTCCAATATACAACTCAGGTGGACTTCCCCTAGTAAGGAAAGGGTACGGGGTAAAATCAGTCCAATATACAACTTAGGTAGACTTCCCCCTATTAAAGAAAGGGCATGGGGTAAAAATCAGTCCAATATACAACTCAGGTGGACTTCTCCTAGTAAGGAAAGGGCACGGGGTAAAATCAGTCGACTATACAACTCAGGTGGACTTCCCCCTAGTAAGGAAAGGGCACGGGGGTAAAAATCAGTCCAATATACAACTTAGGTAGACTTCCCCCTAGTAAGGAAAGGGCACGGGGGTAAAATCAGTCCAATATACAACTCAGGTGGACTTCCCCCTAGTAAGGAAGGGGCACGGGGGTAAAATCAGTCCAATATACAACTTAGGTAGACATCCCCCTAGTAAAGAAAGGGCACGGGGTAAAATCAGCCCAATATACAACTTAGGTAGAATTCCCCCTAGTAAGGAAAGGGCATGGGGTAAAATCAGTCCAATATACAACTTAGGTAGACTTCCCCTAGTAAGGAAAGGGCACGGGGGTAAAATCAGTCCAATATACAACTTAGGTAGACTTCCCCCTAGTAAGGAATGGGCACGGGGGTAAAATCAGTCCAATATACAACTTAGGTAGACTTCCCCCTAGTAAGGAAAGGGCACGGGGGTAAAATCAGTCCAATATACAACTTAGGTAGACTTCCCCCTAGTAAGGAAAGGGCACGGGGGTAAAATCAGTCCAATATACAACTTAGGTAGACTTCCTCCTAGTAAGGAAAAGGCACGGGGGTAAAATCAGTCCAATATACAACTTAGGTAGACTTCCACTAGTAAGGAAAGGGCACGGGGTAAAATCAGTCCAATATACAACTTAGGTAAACTTCCCCCTCGTAAGAAAAAAGCACGGGGGTAAAATCAGTCCAATATACAACTCAGGTAGACTTCCCCCTAGTAAGGAAAGGGCACAGGGGTAAAATCAGTCCAATATACAACTCAGGTGGACTTCCCCCTAGTAAGGAAAGAGCACTGGGATAAAATCAGTGATTGCAAAATCATCCCTAGTGAAACAGACAGCCCACAGCATAAACCACTGGTTTTCATAATCAGGTGCAAGCAGTGGTCAGACAAGGCTTTAAAGTCAACAGATACCAGGCTGAACAGAGAAAACATAGCAGTTGAAGGAATTACTCAGGGTGCTAGCAACTCAAGAAGAGGAAATACGTGGAGCTGAAGAAGAATCTCAGCACCTTAAAACAGCATGTGTGAGGACTGCAGAAAAGATGTGTGGCCGAGTCAGGTATTAAAATAAGGTACATAAGGAAAGCTGGTGGTGGAATGTAGATATCCAAAAAGCCATCAAAAGAAAGAAGTGCAGGAGAAACTGGGAGATAGAAAAAACAGACCAGGTTAGGAAAGAATACTTGCTGACTAACAAACTGGCTGAGACAAATGTTGGGGTTTATATCACATCATCGAAAGCTCAAATTCATGAAGTGCATAACATCGAACACAATATCTTGAACCAACAAAACATCGAAACGTTGTGAATGGCTGTCCCCAACGGGGACATGGAACATTAAGGGCAAGCCCCTCTGCACCCCCCACACCCCCTGCTACTTAAATATACCAACTCCGAGATCGCGCTGCAGTGTAGGAAGCAGATGTCTTCCATTTCCGCACTGTAGTGCACTGAAATGTGATCTCCAAAGTGGTATATTTAAGTGGCAGGGGGTCAGGGGGATGTAGAGGGTGCAGGGGGTCTTGCCAGTATATGTCGCAATCTGTTAATGTAAACTCCACATTTTGTTGTTTTTCTCCTCCTTTCGATGTTATGCGATTCGATGTATTGTGTTCGATGTTGTGCACTTCGGAATTTTGAGCTTTTGATAATGTGATATACACCCCAAAATTTTCAATAACAAAGAATAAGGCATCAAAGGCACTCTACCAGCTTCTGGAAAGTGACTCAGCAGATGGTACAAAGAAACTCAATCAGGTTGCAAGGCAAAGACAGAAAGATAAAGGAGATACTCATACACCCTTCATAATGGATGTCAGCAACAACCTACTCACCAGTCTGCAAGATGCCAAAGGTAGATGATATAAGTACTTTCAACAGCTACTGAATGAAGGAAACCCCACAGAAACTGTACTGCCCCAGACACAGTCTACAGTGGGAAAAGAGGAAGAGCTCACCCTAAAAGAACTAAGAACAGCACTAAGGAAAATGAAGTCAGGAAAGCAGCAGGCTCAGATGAGGTTGCAGCAGATATGATAAAGATGCTGGGTGAGATAGGGGAGAAATTACTCCAGAGGGTACTCATAGCAGTGTGGAGAGAAATTTATGTCCCAGATGACTAGACAATAAGCATACGAGTCCCAGTGTGCAACATCAAAGGGGACATCCAAAACCGTGGGCAATGCAGAGGTATCAAACTCCTGTCACAATGCATGAAAGTTCTGAGTAGGGTGATTGATAACTGAGTATGCAGAGCAGTATAAAGTAAGATGGGAGAAGAGCAGTTCAGATCAGGATGCAGCACAAGTGACCCAATATTTGCAGTGAGACAGATACTTCAGAAGAAGCTAGAGATAAAGAAAGAGTCCAATTGGGCATTGTGACACTTGAAGAAAGCAAGGTCCCAAGAAAGCTGATTTGGGCAGTCCTGTGGTGGTTTGAAATCCCAGAACCATTGGCAATGCAAGCTATCTACAAGGACTCAATGACTCAAGTATGAACAATGTTTGGTCTCACAGAGAGATTCCTGGTGGGAGTGGGTGTGCATCAAGGTTCAGCTCTGAGCCCACTGCTGTTCATGCTTTTGAAAGACTACATTAACAAACAGGTTGGAGGGAATAGATCAGGAAAGTTGCTGTATGCAGACAATGTAGCATTACAGGCAGACTCTAAGCAAGAAAGGATAAGGGAATGGAATGCAAAACTGAAGGCATGTGGGATGAAACTAAGCACAGATAAAGCAATTGTAATGGAAACAAATGGGAGAAATCAGAAGAAGAAAATTGAGATAGAAGGGAAAACAGTGGAAGAGATTAACTGCTTCAAGTATCTGGTATGGTGGTTGAGGAGAAAGGAAGTCTGAATAAGGAGGTCAAAGCTAGAGTCAGAGGGGCTGTAGACAACTGGCATAGAGTGTCAGGGGTAGTAGATGACAGAAGAATTCCAAGGAAGCTGCAAATAAGGTGTACAAAACAGTTGGTGTGACCAATACTACTGCATGATACAGAAACCTGGACCATAAAGGCAGAGCAGATGAAGAAACTAGAGGAGATGGAGATAAAATGCTTGAGATAGATGGTAGGCTGCACACTGTGAGCCAGATTAAGAAATGAGGGCACCAGAGCAGAAGCCAAAGTAGCTGCATTTGCAGAAAAGCCCAAAAAGAACAGACTACAGCCATTTGGGCACATGGGTAGAAACACAGAAGACAATCTGGTGAAGAAGATTTGGAACAGACAGGAAGAAGGCAAGAGAAACTAGTGCAACTGGAAAAGAGTTGGATGGATTATGTGAGAGAAGACCTGCAACAGTCAGACTTGAGTGTCAGAGGAGATAGAAGAGTGGCATTGAACAGGGAGAGGTGGTAACAGTTGATACAACACCCCGACCCCATGCAGAAAATGGGAAAAGGGGTTGATGATGACGATGATGATGATGATGAATGGACTGACTGGGAGATGGCAGTGGTACTATCAGGTTAGGGCCTGCAGTGGGATGATGATGATGATGATGATGAATGGACTGACTGGGAGATGGCAGTGGTACTAACAGGTTAGGGCCGCAATGGAATGATGATGATGATAACGATGATGATGATGGTGATGATGGTTATGATAATGATGATGGTGATGATGGTGATGATGATGATGCCGATGATGATGATGATGGTGGTGATGGTGATGATGATGATGATGATGATGATGGTGATGATGGTGATGATGATGATGATGAATGCACTGACTGGGAGACAGCAGTGGTACTATCAGGTTAGGGCCTGCAGTGGGATGATGATGTTGGTGATGATGATGGTGATGATGATGATGATTATGAATGCACTGACTGGGAGATGGCAGTAGTACTATCAGGTTAGGGCCTACAGTGGGATGATGATGATGATGATGGTGATGATGATGATGATGATGATGATGGTGATGATGTTGATGGTGATGATGATGATGATGATGATGATGATGAATGCACTGACTGGGAGATGGCAGTGGTACTATCAGGTGAGGGCCTGCAGTAGGATGATGATGATGATGTTGGTGATTATGGTGATGATGATGATGATGATGAAGATGAATTCACTGACTGGGAGATGGCAGTGGTACTATCAGGTTAGGGCCTGCAGTGGGATGATGATGATGATGATGGTGATGGTGATGATGTTGATGATGATGATGATGATGATGGTGATGATGGTGATGATGATGATGATGATGATGAATGCACTGACTGGGAGATGGCAGTGGCACTATCAGGTTAGGGCCTGCAGTGGGATGATGATGATGATGTTGGTGATGATGGTGATGATAATGATGACGATGAAGATGAATTCACTGACTGGGAGATGGCAGTGGTACTATCAGGTTAGGGCCTGCAGTGGGATGATGATGATGATGATGATGATGAATGGACTGACTGGGAGATGGCAGTGGTACTATCAGGTTAGGGCCTGCAGTGGGATGATGATAATGATAATGATGATGAATGGACTAACTGTGAGATGGCAGTGGTACTATCAGGTTAGGGCCTGCAGTGGGATGATGATGATGATGATGATGATGAATGGACTGACTGGGAGATGGCAGTGGTACTATCAGGTTAGGGCCTGCAGTGGGATGATGATGATGATGATGATGATGATGATGAATAGACTGACTGGGAGATGGCAGTGGTACTAACAGGTTAGGGCCACAATGGGATGATGATGATGATGATGATGATGGTGATGATGGTGATGATAATGATGATGATGGTGATGATGGTGATGATGATGATGCCGATGATGATGATGCTGATGATGATGAGAATGATGATGATGGTGATGATGGTGATGATGG